>NC_134177.1:11089543-11405180 GCF_964188355.1 Buteo buteo | reverse complement strand
TAGTACAATGATTCTCAATGCACTAGAGTACTGTCATACTTCCTCCCTTAGAACTCTGAAATACAATTATGCAATCTGACAGATTAAAGTAATAACTACAGTATTTAGTTGAAACCTTGAGAAACTTAACTTGGAAGATCAAATCCCTTAAATATTCTGTTAGCGTCTAAAGTTGCACATACGCAACAACTTACCAGTACAAAGTTCTTCAAAACTGATGTCTCTAGAGATACCACATGATAAAACAAGTCATTCCACACACACTCTCGAGAAAAATATATTCCTTCCCTATAGCGTTATTCACTTCCCCATAAGCTTGAGCTATCTGTCATTAGCTATGAACATGCACAGGAAGGTGTCATGTCTTCAGCGCTGCAGGTTTTCCCTCAACCTATCAAATTACACTGTAAGGTCAGAAGGAGAATCGAAGTCCCGAAAAGAAAATCACCTCCCACTGCAAGGCTTTGTTTTAGAACTCCGCTTTACTGCATTCTGTCACTTGCCTTCAACTAACACGACGGAAGAAGCCTGGTTAAGCTACATTACTCAAAATCTGCATCGGCAGGTTTGGCTCGGGTGCGCTGGGCTGCCACCTCTCCGCCGCCGCCTGCAGAAGCGGCCTCCTTCCCTCATCCGCCGGCACAAGTCGCCCCCAACGCAGCCTTCCAGCACCCAGCCCCAGCCCACCGGCCGCCCCCCACCCCGCGCAGCTCGGCGCTGCTCCCCCACCCCCGGGGCCGTAGGTGTCAGCGCCGGGCGAGGATACTGCAGAGCAGCAGGTCCCGGGGCTGCTGCACCCTGCTGGCTCGCCATCCCTCCTGCAACAGGGATGCGAGCCAGCCTCCCCCGACCTGACACCCCCCAAGCAACCCGGGGGGGGGAAGGCGGGGGGTCCCCCCTTCCCCTATCGCCCCCCCGCCCGCCGCCTCCCCGTGTCTCCGCCGCACCGGCGTAAGCAAGGGAGGCCCTTCCCGCTCACGGACGGATCGCCCCACTCCAGCCGGGGTAGGACGGACAGTGACGGCCCCAAGCTCTCGACGGGAGGGGGGCACAGCGCAGCTCTCTTCACCGGGGGAGTGAGGGGGGGGACGGGACACAGAACACCGCTCGACCGGCCTCCTCACAGAAAAAAAGGGCGGCAAAGCCGCCTCCTCAGCCGCGCGGCGGCCCCCTCGCCCACACAAAGGGTCGCTTCCCATCCCCACCTCAGCACCCGCCCCCGGTAACGGGCGGGGCGGCCCCGCTCACCTCCGCCCGGCGACTACCCCCGCTGCGGCTTCTCCACTCAGCGGCCGCAAAGCCAAACAACATCCCTTATAGCGGTTCCGGCGTCCCCACTGCGCCTGCGCGGGGGCTGCGGCGGCCGTTCCTTCCTGGCGCCCCACGGGAAATGTAGTCCGCGCCTCTGCGCTGGCCACCCGACGATGCCGGCCCGGGAACTACGTTTCCCAGAAGGCCCCGCGGTGTCCACCTCCGCCTGGGCGCCCCTCCCATCCGTACCCCCGCCCAGTCCCTTCCCGCCGCTCCTGCCGCAGCGTGGGGGGTCTGGAACGTTCGCCGCCGGCCGGCGGGAGCCGCCGGGGCGGGGCGGGGCGGGGCGGGGCGGGGTGGGGCGCGCGCCCCCCGGCACGGCACGGCACGGCAGCGGTGCGAGGCAGCGCGCTGCCATGCAAACGCAATGCAAATGCGATGCAAATGCGGCGCGGCGCAACGGATGGCGAGGTGGCAGAACGCAACGCGGTGCAATGCAGCGCAGCGCAGTGCAGGAGCGTGCGGCCGGTGCAGTGCGGGGAGGACGGGGCGATCCGCCCGCCCCGGGCGAATGTGGGGTGGGAAGAAGGACCCCACTCTCCGCTCGGACAGCCGCACGCAAAGCCGGGGGACCTGGCGCCGAGCTGCGGGGAGGACGAGGGTGATCTCGGTGTCCGTCCCCCCGTGTGTGTCTCCCCCCCCCCCCCAACCGGCCCGCCGCAGGCACGGCTCCCGGCAGCGGGAGCTGCCGCAGGGCGCTGCCCGGTTTGCAGAGGCGGAGGGGCTGGCGGCCAGAGCGGGAGGAGCGGCGCCTCCCGCCTGGGCTTGGGTTGCAGCCGCCTCTCTGCCGGCCCTGTCACTTGCTGCCGGTTATTTACAGCCCTTCGGCCGGGGAAAGTGCGACTGTGTCCTTATCTGGGGCTTAACCTTTACCACGGCTGGGGCTGGAGCGCTGGCTTCGGCGGGCAGCTCTTTGTAGCCATCCAGGCGCGGAGCAGGAGGGGAGGGAAGCCCCTGCTCTGCCCCTCTGAAGGGACTCGGACTAGCTAAAGGGACTGTGGACTTGTCCCCGGTCAAGCTTTGCCCACCGAAAGGGATGGAGCAGGAGGGAGGGAAGGTGCGGCTTGTGCATCCCTGTGTGGGGGTGGCGGAGGGGCAGCAAGGGCCCCGCGCCCCCAGTAAAGTGTGACACGGGGCATCCAGCCCCCCGCCGCAGGGAAGTCAGTGAAGGAGATGGACACAGCTGCGTTTCCCCTTACAAAGGGCTGTAAATATCCTTAAGAAACCCTGAGCTGTAACTTCTCCCCTGCTGTGTTTAAATACCCTGTCCTCATCTGACATCTTCTTTCCACCAGCCAAATTTGGCTGATGTCTCATTTAAGTGGTTTATATAACAAGTGCCTGTTTGCACCGCAGTCCTTGCTCTCCTGTCAGGAATGTTTGTGAGAGTCAATTTGATAGAAAAGCTGAAATAAACTCAGGTGAAGATGGGAGATGGGAACCTGGAAGTAAAACTGGACCCAGAATATTTCTTCCGAGCCCACAGGCCGGCAGTACAGGTAAAAGGTGTCACCGCACAAGCAACGATTCAAGGACACCCTTAAGGTACCAGAGAATCCCTTCAGAGCTCCCTGACACATCTGGTTACACATCCTGCAGAGCGCCAACTCTATTGCTGGCAAAAAAATGAGAATCAGCTCCATTGCAGGTGCTCTAACATTTTGGGACAGGAGAACTGACAGACAGACACATGGAAGCAGAGCCCTTTCCATGGTACAGCAGCCAAAAGCACACATGGCTGCTGCATTTTCCTGCAGTCTGTTCCCCAGGACTCACAATCATGCAATTTCAGATTAGTTTGGCTGAGATCCTTTTGGGAAAGAAGCTGCAAGGTGCACTTCATGCTTTGTAAATGCTATGTCCCAGCAAAAGGTGGATTTTAAGACAGAAGCCGGGAGGCAATTTAGAGTAAGTCTCTGAACAGTCATTAAACAGACCTTTGTCTGCATCAGACACACTGGAGTGTCGGGGTAAATAGATGTGCAGTTACTGAGCAATGTAGTTAAACAGCATAAACAGAAAGGACAAGGTATGAAAGATGGAGAGAATGAAGCTGTGTTAAAGCTTCAAGGTGGGTCACTTGTATTTTAGGGTGTTGATGAAATTGCTGTAAGCGTGTCTTTGGCCTCTGGGGCTGTGGAAGCAACTGGAGCTGCTTTTCAGAGGTGGCTGGCTGGTTTTGAGCTGATGACATGTCAAAGCCCAAAGGCTCTGCATCATGTGCCTGGAGGGAAAGAAGAAAATGAACCTCCATTGTGCCAAAGTGGTTGCAAAATGTATTAGGAAAGATGAGCAGAGAGTGGTGTTTAAGCCAAGAGAGCCAGGGCGCTGCCTACACTTGTTCTGTCCTCTATTTCTCCAGTGCTGGAGCAGATCTGAGAGTAAAAGGGAGGGCATGAGTGCTAGTAGAAAACTGTGCTGGTAAATAATGATGTGTACGCTCCACTCAGACTAGCGATGGGAGATGGACCGACAGCAGCATCAGCAGTGTTTTCACACCTGTGGTCCTGCGAGTTTACGTACTCCCTTAGTATTGTAGTGAGAGGAAAATGCTTACTTAGGCATAACCCACTTTTAAGCGTGTCACGAGTCTCCTCCAGCATTTGTTCTAAAGGATATAAATGTACTGGTGCTACCGACCAGAAGAGTTACATCTTTAGCTCCAGTGGCAGCAGCTAATGCTTTTAGTGCTGCAAGTCCTGGATTCATCCCTGCGGGATGGCAGCTGTTACATAAACAAGCCCTGTACAGTATTAAAACTTGCCCTGATTCAAGATCTGGGATTTGCCGTAATTAGCCCTGCCTGCAGCAAGAAAAGCACAGCCAGACCAAAGAGCCAGCAGCAGCTTCAAAGCCAAGGCCTGCAGACCATGTGGGCTGGGAAGTAATACCTGACAATTAGTTTTCTTAGAGGTGTACAATATCTGCTCACACACACCCCAAAACAAACATCAGCAACAAATTTAAAGCAAAGCTTGAAACAAACTGAGTTGAGCCATTGGATCTAGGAATGGAGCATCCCCAAGTTGACCAGGAAAACCAAGGCTCAGTTTGTGGGAGTGATGGTCTTTATTTATCCAACTCTCCTACCACATCTTTCCCCATAGGATCTGGGGACCTGCTTCTGCCTCCTGGGGAATATGGAGCACGTGATGCCCAGGCAATTTAACTGAGCTGAATCTTGGACAGAAACAAACAGATGTCCTTTCAGGAGATCTTCCAAGCTTGAGGACCATTGCAGCACTAGTTTGGGTTCACAGCACTGCAATTTTAAGACCAGAATCTCAGCCACACAAAACCCTGTTACACACATGACTGCAAAGCAGACAGTTACTTGTGTGCCGATGGGATCCAAATGCCTGGCAAGCCCAGAAGACACTGGCTGCACAGGTCTGGTGGGGGAGCAATGGAGTGGTGCAGTGACCATTTTACTACTGGCAAAAAATTGCAATGAGGCACTAGGGCAAAACAGCTTTTCTCTTTGCCCTGAAGGAAAAGATATCCCCAAAAGAAGCAGCAAGATGTGATGGGACTGATGTCCGTGGAGATATGTGGAATACCAGGAGATGCCTTGGGCTAACAGGAGTGGAGAGCTGTCACTTCAGGCTTGCCACCTGCCCAGCACCTCCTTCCAGAGCTGTGGGCTCTGCGAGGCTGGCTGGGGAACACAGCATGCTTCAGTTAGAGTGGATGGTGCTTGAGGAGGCATCTTCCTTTGACAGAGATCCAGACAGCCCTGTGGAGAACTGTTCCTCCCTCTCTCCCCAAATCTCCTTTCCTGTGCACCTCATGTACAGAGGACATCTTACCCTTCTTCACTGGGATGCTTGGTCCCGGCTGCTGAGGCTTGCATTTTCAGCATGAGTTTCCTGGGTTCAGTCCCTCCTGATAAGCATGCTGACAGTTGTTATGCTTGCTGGTGCTTTTTTACTCTCTCGCTGATCAGAGCTCTCAGCCATGAAGTGCAGAATTCAGTAATTAATTGGACAGCTCAAGTAAGAGTCCCGTGACCTCAAATTTAGCCTGCAGCATTGCAAACCATAACAAGTCCAGAAATAGGGTGGTCTGGAGAGACTGCATTCATCAGCTTGTTCCTCATTCTCTATCCCTGTGCAGTGCCCAATCTTTTATTGTCCATAATTTCCAGGTCTCCTTCCCAAACACAGCCTATTATTAGTTCAGGACTTTGAGCTCTCAGAGCCGACCGAAAAATTTCCCATTGCACTGCAGCTACTGCAAGTCACTGTTCTGGAAAGCAGTAATTTAGCCTCAGCTGGGCCATATTTCTCTTTCCTGGGAGCCATCAACTCATGTGGGCAGCTTGGCAGATTGAAACAAGCCTCAGGTAGGTACAGGTTGCCTACAACTGGAGAGTGGAGAGACATCGCTACTCATTTTCCTTTGTATCTTATATCCACCTTCACAGTTTAAGAGGAAGAGTAAAATATTCATGGCAAAAACATCAACAAGAAGATCACTGAGAACAGTCATTCTTAGTCCATCATCCTTCAGCTCCAGAGTTAACATCCCATTGAGGAGACGAGGAGGAAGGCAGGAGCCAACGTGGTACTTGTAGCAGGGCTGTCAGAGACTGCTGTGACTTGCTCAACCACTCCCCTATTAAATCTCACTAGCATACAAACTCTTTTGGGACATCAGTGGGATGGGTTTGTCACATGAAAACCACAGTCTGGTTTCCTGTAAAGACTGACGTTAATAGTCAGCAATAATGTTGTTGCAGAATAGCTCATTACTTGTTATAGCAAGAAATGGGTATGGTTGCCTTTAATTTAAGAGAAGTTATGGTATTTAATGGTTTTGGTCATGGCTTGCATTGAAGAGCAAGAAGCGTCACAAATACTCCCTGCACATATTTAGTGCTGCTAGTGCCCATGTTTTCCTAAAAATCCCACTGCTATGCGTGGGGTCTGGGGAGGCTCGTGACAGCAGCCCTCCGAACTGCCTGCAGCAACACCTGGTTAGACATGCCTGTCCATGCCATGCCAGGCATCTCTCTGCCTGCTGGACTACAGGGGCTTGTCCACAAGACTATGCACATATATGCTTTGTGCCTACCTGGCTCCATTCAAACCCACAGCATGGAGCTAATAGCCTCCCCATATGGACCCAGTACCAAAATCCTCTCCCCCATCCCAGTTGTAGCTGCACAGAAAGGGATTAGCAGAGTTGGAGTATGAAAGACTCGGTGCCATGAGCCAACCGTCTCCTGGAACTCAGCATATTCCATGTGGCTGCTCTGATTTTTGAGGCACGTGAGGCACAAGACCTGGTGGGATGTTCAAGACGTAAGCAACACCCCAGGGACACCTTGCTTTGCAGCACGGACCCTCTCCGAGCTCCCACCTTTTCATTACTGCAGTCTCATTGTGCTTGCAGCTCTGCAAATGACTCATTCAGACATTCAAGACCATGTGCTTCATGTTGTTTCAGTGCTGAACAATCTGTGTTGCAGATCAGAAACTGGGGAGAGTGGAGGCCAGCTCACATGGCACAGCAGGGAGGGGTGATTTCCCCACCTTTCCCCTGGGAAAATACGGAAGAGCGATGTGATGTACTTGGACCTAGAGAAAAGATTCCTCTTTCCCTTTGCTCCTCACCCATTTTAGGCAGGAGTTCATTAATATCTTAATATACCTGTGCATTCAGCTTTCCTGGAAACAAACTGTACTTGCTTGTTTGTGCAAAACTGTTAGCAGTGTGGGCGTTCACGGTGATTGTGTTTTAGAGGATAAGACTCCCCGGCTGATGCAGGCAGAGAGACTGCTCCAGAATACAGCAGCACCACCCATCACCTTCCCTTCAGTTCATGTGGGAGGGTGAACCTTCCCAGCCAAGCTAATGGTGTTTTACTCTTGTTCTCAAAAGCTGCTACAAATAGCCTTCCTTTCTAACAAATGCCTTTCAGTGTTATTTTATATTTGGGGGGGGGGTTGAGCATCCTGCCCTATTTCTGCAGCATTTATGCTTGTCGGAGTGTAGAAGTAAAAGGTGTGATACTGCGCTGTATCACACAGATTAAATTCAGTTTGTAATTCATCATTTGGGTTGGGAGGAGAGAGCATGGAAAAAGTGCACCATCTTGTTTCACATGCTGCTTGCTTTGGGCTTTGGAAGGGTGGGATACAAATAACACCCTCCCAACACAATTAGTAGCAACTAATTCAGAACTGTTTCAGGGAAAAGCCAGAAGCTCTCAAAGCTGTTGCAACATTTAAAGCGTAATCCAGCACAGGAAACCAGTTCAAGGCAGTTCATCTCTAGACCGATTGTTCAATCTTTCTTCCATAAACCTGGTGATTCAGAGGACAAGATCACTTCAAGGGCAAAGCACTGCCCAGAGACCAGAAGGTGGTGCAGACCTATGCGCAGGAGCAAGTTGTGTGGTTCCTGCAGCTTGTACCACACCCACGGTTAATGAGTAATCGATAGACACCTGCCCCATGGGTCAAGCGAGAGCCTGCCTGCTCTCACAGGCACACCAGGCTCAAGCCTTGGCTGTGTTGTACGGCTGGTTATTTGATGAAGTTAGTGGAAAGGCCAAACAATGGTACAATTAAAAAGCTGGAGGCGTGTCTGGATGACCGTTAATGGGCTGGGATGCATCCTAGCTATACCACTTTGAGAGTTACCTCCTTTCAGCTGCCTATTACCCATAGTCTGCAGATGTGCAGTAGTGGCTGTGGTTAGTCTGCACCACGAAGCATGTGGGGAGAAAGTCCTCTAGCACCTCTCTGAGAGCAGTCCAGGGTTGTCCCCAATCCAGAGCATAAGGAGAGGACAATGGCCACGTCAGAGTGGCGTGTTCATTTCAGACTGCTCTTCTGGAGCTGGTTTTGGGCTGGCCAAGCAGCCATGGCTGGAGTCACGCTGGACGCAGGCTGTGGCAGGGGAACTGGTTTAAACCTTATCAAACCTGGAGGTGGTGGCCAGGGCATGACGCAGCACGACCTTCCCATCGGCTCCCAGGGACATGGACACAGCCTGCTGCCAGAGCAGGGCACACTCTGTCCGCTCCTGCCTCTGTGAAAACAGAGCTGTGGGCTCACCAAGGTGAAGGCGTCACTGCTTCCAGCTGTGTGGAAACAGCAGAGCCAGATACAGCAGCAAGGGCACTCGGCTGGCCTGTATTGGGATGTGGTTTTCTTACAGCTGGCTGCTTATGTGGCCGTGCAGGGCCTGGTTGACGGGTACCATCAGGACATAACATGGAAAAACGATGTGTGGATGCACCCATGACGGCCCTGTGTAAGTGTGCAAAGTGCTCCCTCCTGCTGCTCTCCTCACCAGCACCCACAACGCTGCAGCTCCTCCAAGCAGCTCCTGCTTCATGAGGGGCACATCAGGCATGGACAAGCAGCACCTCTTTGATCTTCTGGCAGATGATGAGCTTGCCAGTAGCCGTGTTTTCCCTCCCATTCCCCCAAACCCTCCCCATTTCCTACATCCGTTGTGAAGTGACCCTGTCAGCATCCATCCAAGGTCTCAGTGATGCAGCGTAGCAGTGACATCCAACACCTTCCTCAGCTGCACTGTCCTCCCCCAGGACACGGTTCGTGGGTGCCATTGGCTCTCTCACCGCCTGCTCTCATCCTCTGCGGAGATGCTTGTTGACGATAGCTCAGCTAGTCATTACGTACCTCACATCTGCACCAGCTGTGCTCCTGGAAAAGTGGGATGTTTCCCTGCTGCCTGGCGGTGGGTCAATAAGGAAGGCAATGCTGCAGGGAATGCCGCTACCACTGGAGTTAAGGTTTCTCTTTCCCCAAGTATTCTCAAGCCCTTGGGCTTTTCCATAGTGCATCCTCTGCTCTCCAACCTAGCACATGCTACAAGGGAACCGCCAGCCTGCATTTGCCCCTGTGCTCCCAGGCGTCCCTCCAAGGTACATGGGAAGGATGAACCAGCCTCAGCGAGCACACAGCAAGCACCCTGCGAGGAGAAGAGCTTTCTATCCCATTGGAAACACCACAAGCAGCATGAGCGAAAAGGGCTTGAAAAATAGGAGAAAAATAATTAAAAATGCTGGGAGCCCCTGGTGGTGCCTGGAATCCCATGTGGCAGAGAAAAGGGCAGCTGGGATGCCAATTTTGGAGCTCGCCAGTGTGATCAGCCAGTTTTAGAAGCAAATGAGGACAGCCAAGGTCAGAGAGCACTGGGCCTCTGGGACTGTCACTGTGCAGCTGAAAACTGGGAAAAAGGGGAAGCTGCAAATCAAACACAGCTCTGTCCTTGCCACTGCAGCTGGTGCTGGGTCTCTCCTGGGTCCTCGGGTCACCACGTCCCAGGGCTGAACACAGGGGTGATGGGGGCAAGGAGCTGGTTTTTGGAGACTCTTGCTTGGGGTCACAGGGGAAGGCAAGCAGCTCTGTGTCCAGACAGCAAGGGGATAGGAGCTCAAGGCAGCAGTGAGTAATTAGCAGGGCTTGGGGAGACTTGTTGTGCTCTGTTGCTGGGGGACAAAGCAGGAGAGACAGTTGTCTCCTGCTTTCTCCCCCCAGGAAGAGCAGGACTGGTGCCCCTGGGGTCTCCTGAAACAGCCCACTGCGTGCGTCTTGTTTTGCTGAGCTAATTGCTTTTGCTTCCTTGAGCAGCTCTGCCTGAGCACCAGCAGCCACGCTCCAATGCCACCACAACACCCAGGCGCCCATGTCCTTGGGAGCCTCACGCTCCCCTCCATGCATTGCTAACCGACCTCTGCCCAGGGCTCTGTGTCAGACCGGCACAGTTAATGGTGGGTGAGCATGTGTTCTGGGGGACTCTTGGCCCCCGAGTGATGGACTACAGCCGCAGTGCAAGGAGGAAGGGTCTCAGTCCGGGTGGCCACTGCACTCACTCGTATCTCCTCTCATTGCATCAAACAGTGGGACCGTGGGGACCGCTGTTGTGGGACACCAAAAAGTTTGGGACAAAGCCTAGGTAGGCAACAGCCTGGGTTAGCCAAGGTGAAGCTTGCAGTGAAGACGAACCCCCAAAGGAAATACTGATCAGCCTGAAACCTTCAGGCTGTTTGTTAAGGCTACAGAAATCCCTGCGCAGGAAAGCATGTGTCTGGAGCAGGTTTGCATTGCCAAACAGAGCCATGTCACATGCCTGTCCCATGCTCTGCAGACAGGGGGGAGTCCCCCAGCTGTTTCTGACCCACTAATAGGAAAAGTCCCTTGTGTAATCATGGCTTAGCTGGGTCAACAGGAAACGAAGCACTTCAAGTGCTGCATGCTGCTCTCTGTCACCATGTAGGAGGACAGGAACCTTCCCAGCTGTGGCTGCAGAGATGAGACCAGTGCTTGAGGAGTGGGAAGTAGCTCTAGGGTCTGCAGCCTGGTTCACACAAACCACAGCCCCACAGTGCTTAGAATAACAAACCCATCCTAATACTGGTAGCCAAAGAATGGCCCAACCTCCAGACCTCCCATGCCCTCTTCCCAGGACTGGGAGTGCAGCACGTGGGAGCTGGGGGATGTAAAGACTAGAAGCATCAGGACCACCTCCTCCAGCATGCGGTTACAGGATGGGAGCAGGGTGATGGTGCTCAATTCCTGGGGTGATCACCAGCTTGTTCTGTGACCACAACTGTATCACAACTCCAATTCATGGCTCAGTTCTCTGAAAAAATGCGTGGCTGCTGGAAACCATGTGACAGAGGCAAAGGAGAGCCTTTGTATGGAAAGCAGAGCAAGGTCTCAAACCACTGCTGTGCAAAAGATCGCCCCCATCAGTGAGCAGCATCTGGCTTCCTCTTAAAGACAGAAGATTGAACAAGTTCGAACTAATGGAAAATACCCTCTTCAGATCCAGCTCTTTGTCAGTGAGGTGCATGTAACATCAATCACCAGCTGCTCCTGCTTTGAAAATACAGCAGCTCTTCATGTGGGTGGGAAAAATGAGCTCAAGCATTGCATGGCCTTTGTGAATCCTATTGCTGCCTTCTCTGTCTTCAAAAGAGCCAGGGCCTGCTCTCTGCAGTGCACTTAATATGGCTACAGTCTGATATGAATTAAGTCCAACTTTCAATGTTCGTTTGTCACTTCTCTATTTCCTCAGTGTGTTTGCAGTGGTTTGCACAGAAGAGTGCAAAGAGATGGTTTAAAACACATTTTACTGCAAGCTTTTATCAGATCACACTCTGATGTCCTGTGATTGTAGGCAGAGATACAATTTAGACCAAGTTTCTAGCTGAACATCTGTGTCACCTATAGGTAAGAGTATGTCTGGGTGATGCCTCTGTGCAAGGATGATCCCTCTGCCATCTAGCTGCAGGGGAAGAGTTGAGCCCTGCCTGCACATTTAGAACTGCATGCTCCGGACTCTCTTCTTGCATCAGCACCGAGTTACTACAGTTGTGGTGTCTTTGGGCTTACCTTTGCCCTGTTTTGCATGTCACATCATTGTGGACACCCCTTCAAAGTCTAAGCCAGGTCTTTACACATGCCTCTACCCGAGAGGTTGTTTGTGTATCTGCACTGCAGGGATCAGAGCTGTTGGTTTATCTCTAAGGGTCAAGGATCAAAGCTGAGTATTATGATCCTGCTAAGAGTGTTTATTCCCATATATAGTATTGGCACTGCAGCCATTCCTGGAGTCCCTCTTTGGAAGTAGTGGCCCTGTGATGGGGACAGACAGCCCCAGAAGCACTCCAGCCCCGCTCTGACAGCATGCATCAAGCCTGGCTGGGTCAGGAGCTGTCTGAGTGTCGAGGATGGGGCATATTCCTGCCCCGTGGAGCTAATAACTTCATTTCATAGAATCATAGAATCATTTAGGTTGGAAAAGACCTTTATCATCTCAGGTGTCTGCATCAAGCAAGAAACAAGTTTGATAACTACAGTGCGTCAGGTATCAAACTTTGTGATTAGTGGTGTCACCAGTGCTTCAGAGTGTGATTGATTGCAAAAGGATGAAAAGAAGTAGAAATAATACATCTGCTTCGGGCACCCAAGCCAGCACTTGAAGGAGAGTGCTGCAGACAAGTGGAGACTGGGAAGCTGCTCCCAGAGACAAGGTATCTCAACTGCCTTTGCCTAATACTCCCACTGATGTGACAGAAAAGTAGTGGGAGCACTGCAATGAATTCCTCAGTGTATCTTGGCTATACACCCTCATCACATGGCTTAGCACATTGCATTATAGCATTATTAATTGCTTTGACTTCAACAAAACAGAAAAAGGAACCTCTAATCCAAGAGACTTCATTTTTTTCTGGTTTCCAGTATATTACCTTTTCTTTGGTATCTATTACAGCTGGAACCAGCACGTCTACACCACCAGGAAAAAGGTCATTAATCAGCTACTTCCTTCTACTTTTCTGCAACCATGTGCATATTACAGTTTGAAATATATCCCTGACAAATTAAAAGAAGTGTTGGAAAGAGTCCATGGGAAACGTAAGTTCAGTAACCAGATCTGTAGTGTACAACATCTGTCAAGATAACGTGATCTCTCCATGGCTTTGATGTGATGGAAGGGGGCTGCTGAGTTCCCCTGAGAAAGTTCCCCTTCTCTCTCTTTATTAATTAGATCTGAAGGCAGCCCCAACACAAAGCTTTTCTAAAACAAAACTCTGGGTGCATGAGCAACTGAATGGATCCTTGAAATGGCACAGCTACTGAATATCACCCAGTTCCCAGCCATCCCTGGAAATGTGGAGCCTCTTGGGCTGAGAGATCTGATAACTGTGCCTTTCCTGTGGAGCTCCAGGCTCTCAGGGAAGTAAGGGTTAAAGGAAATGCGCCCTCTCTTCTGAACTGGGCCCTTGCAGGAAAGGCAGTGATCAGAGCACAGATAGCTGTGCCTTGATCAAAGCTGCCTGTTGCTCCTGGCAGGTCAAGCAGTGGGAAGCAGGGCTGCCTCCTTCCTGAAATGATTCGTCTGGTGCCAGCAGCAGGGAGAAGGCAGAGGGATGGACAACTCCTCCTTCAGCATCTCCTCCAGGCGAGGCTGGGACTGGTCCTTGAGGGGATGCTGCAAGGGTCATTTTCCTCCCCTGGACAAGATGAGGGATGAGGAATAACCCTGCCCTCTGCCCTCGCACATGAGAGGGGAGCAGCCCCATCTCAGAGCAAGAGAGCAGGAACAGAGCAATAATTCCTGCTGGTGGCTGTTCTGTGTCCGTGGCATAAGGCTCCTGCGTGGGAGGGAGTGGAGGGATAGGCTTGAGCCAGCTAGGGAGCTCTCGAAATGAGGCCCTGGGTCAGAGAGTGTCCAGCTATCCTTCTCCTGGGCATTTTCCCTGACTGTTTAGAGCCAGGGAATTCCCTCCTTGCCCCTGGCAGCCCTGACTTGGCACTGTGGGTTCCCTTCTTGTGATGCAGGTGATACCAGGTCCCGTCCCTGTAACCCTCTGCAGCACGGCATTTCCCTGCCCATCCCCACAGTCCCAAGGTTGTGGTTACCCAGTCCACGTTTTGCTCAGCCCTTTGTCTTTCCAAAGGAGATGTCTTTTTCTTTATAACCCAGCCTATGGATCCCTTCCTAGCAGACACTCTTTACTATTGAAGTGCAAGCCTCTCTGGGCTACCCTTACATACCTGCTTGGGAAGGGCTGTTTCCGGCTTCTCCTGCTACAGGAATCCACATGGATCAGAGCTGGAAAAGGGTTAGTTGGGAAAACAGGAGGCAGCTCTGCTAGCTCCCCCCTTGTGAACTGGGAAAAAGGATCTTCTTGCAGGCTGCCACCTTATTTCACATGGCTCAGTGCGGAGCCAAATGGGAGCACAAAGCTGGGGGTAAACCCTGGACTAACGTAGGCTTTGAAGGCCAGGGACCCCAGGGAAGGAGGTGTTACCGGTGTAGCAGTGGTGTAAAGAGTTGTATGTGAATAAGGAACATAGAAAGGCCAGAGGAAGTATTAGTCTGCAGACTCATGAGCCTTGAGAAAGTGATCTCCTGGGTGTTTATGCTCAGGCAATCCCCTGCGAGACTGGGAGTGCTGGTTCCCATGACTGCTCCAGCAATGTCCCTGATAGGAGGTGTGTTTTGCTCTTCAGACTTGAGCGGCTTATAGGGTCATGCAGGGTGGCTGCCTCCAGGGGCTGCCGTCCCCAGGGCTGGAGCATATGCCAAGCCCAGATAGCCACTGACGCCCAGGCAGGGTGTCCTCGCTTAGCTGACTGAGGAGCCTGCGCTTGCCATGCATAAAGCCTCATCAGTCTCTGATAGCGACCAGAGAGATGAATCAGCAAAGGATGGAGCTAGAGTGTGAGCAGCGATAGCAGAAGAGCAGCACACTCATGCCCCTGCATCTGCACCGTGGTTACCTGGGCGAGACCATGTCTGTCAGCTGGACGTGAGCACCATCGCTCTGGGGCTGGTGTTGCTCCTCTGGAGAGCAGCTGGTGAGGGATGATGAAAGCAGTGTCCTGAAAGATGCATCCCGTCACACAGACTTCATCCAACAGCTACCTCAGGAGTCTGGAAGTAGCTGTTGCTTGCTGAGGCCATGGGGAGAGAGCAAAACCATTGCAAGGGGGAGAAACTGGAGCAAGGCTTGTAAAGGGCTGAAAACTCAGCTAAAATATCCAGCACAATATAGCCTACAGCCCAGTCTGTCTGTGTTGCGGTTTAAGCCCATCCAGCAATGAAGCACCACACAGCCGCTCACTCAATTCCCCCGCCTCAGTGGGATGGGGGAGAGAATGGGGGAAAAAAAGGTAAAGCTCATGGGTTGAGACAAGAACAGTTTAATAGAACAGGAAGGAAGAAAATAATAATGATAATAATAACAACAATAAAATGACAATAATAATAATAACAAAAGAATTGGAACATACAAAACAAGGATGCACAATGCAGTTGCTCATCACTCGCTGACCGATGCCCAGTTAGTTCCTGAGCAGCGATCCCCCACCCCAGGCCAGCTCCCCCCAGTTTATATACTAGGCATGTTGTCACATGGTATGGAATATGCCTTTGGCCAGTTGGGTCAGCTGCCCTGGTTGTGTCCCTTCCCAACTTCTTGTGCCCCTCCAGCCTTCTTGCTGGCTGGGCATCAGAAGCTGAAAAATCCTTGACTTTAGACTAAACATTACTTAGCAACAACTGAAAACATCAGTGTGTTATCAACATTCTTCTCATACTGAACCCAAAACATAACACTATACCAGCTACTAGAAAGAAAATTAACTCTATCCCAGCCAAAACCAGGACAGTCTGTGAGGAGAGAGCCTGGGACCAGGAAAAGCCCCAGGGAAGAAGTAAATTAGAGAGAAGTTTACTCTGGGACTTAACTGTGCTTTCCCTGTCTCTCCTCTCATTTCAGGTTTCTGAGCTCCAGGCAGGGCTGGTCAGTGGCAGACAGTCGCATGGATGTCCCTTCTTTAAGCAGTGGGGCACTTCTGCTGTCCCCTGTCCCTCCAGGGAGACCTGTGCCACCTGTGGGGAACCTCCTCAGCTTGGCATACCTGCGTGGTACCCAGCAGCACGGGATGAGCATCCACCAGCAGCACCCCCCTGCTGCAGCCTGCTCACCACAAACGCTCTGCTCCTTGCAACGGGACCCCCTGCAGCCCCATCTCCATATTCTGGCAGCTGGGGAGGTGCTGGTGCAGCAGCCACCCATCTCATTGCACATCCCATCTGGCACAGGGACAAACACGAAACACGGGGCAGCTGAGCTACAGGGAGCTGTGGCAGCCCAGAGCTCAGGCAGCAGTAATGCATATTCCCTGTTAGCAGGTGAATGATGCTGTGCCCAGCATCTCGCTGGTGGAAGGGGCCACCAGGGACTGCTGTGAGCAGCACTCCAGGGCAGGTAAAAACACAGGGGGATGCAGACAGGGTGGCCTCATGTCTTTGGCTCCCCTTCTCAAGGCTGCCAACCCAGGAACAGCAGGATGCCGAGAGCGGAGGAAGCCCAGCAGTTCATCTGGCAGAAACCTCTGCTGAGAAGCGCAGGAGAGGCCCAAATGAGCAAAGAACGGAGGAATAGCCTGTGAGTCAGTGTCCCTGCTGTCAGCTTGGCCAGAGCCCAGGGCGTGGGAGGAAGGGAGTGAGGCGGAAGGGTTGGGATGCAGAGTGCGTCTGGCTTTCATATTTGCTGACTTACTTGTGGTCTGCAGTTTTCTTTTTACCTGCAGGACTTGGTTCGGTACTCAGGTAAATCTTGTGTCAGGCATAGAGCCGTTCAGGTGTGCAGGAGGGCTGAACAACGTAAGCATGTCCTGGCTGTTGCCTACCCCTTCTCCCAGCAGCAGGAGTTCCTCCAGGGGTGCTTCGGGCAGACAGACCCCTCTCTGCATCTGGCAAGTGAGCATCAGCTGTCCTGGGTAAGCTCAGGACAGCCCCCTGTGCCCAGATACCCTGTGCCAGGGTTCATGGCCTGCCTCTGTCACCTCTGACGCTGTGTGGGGATAGCCCCAACCTAACCAGGCTCCCTGCCAGCGTAGCATGGGCCAGGAAGAGCTGAGTTTAGGCACTAATTGCATACCTGACCTGGAGGTGAGATGACACATGTCCCATAGCTCTCTGCTGAGGCACCCAAGGATGCTCCAAGGGCATCAGAGCTGCTGGCCACCAGGCAGGACATGTGAGGGGAAATCAGCCTCGTGCTAGGTACATGGTTCCTCCATGCAGACCTCCTGTGATCCTCCTCATTGTAAGTCTTACCACCCTGGGGACCCCCTGACACAGGTCCCACTCAGCCCTGATGAACGAGGAGCCCCAAACCCATCTAAAATAAGACGAAATCTGGAACTGCCTGCCAAGGCTTAGCGATGCCCTGTGGGCCATCATCTACGCAGAGGGAAAAGCCAGGAAGCAACCAAATGCTCAGAGAGGACAACAAACACAGAAGAGAAAAGAGTTAAAAATGTAGGAACAGGGACTGGGAGGATGCCCCAGAAAGCAGAGCATCCCCACCACGCTCATCATTCCTAGAGCTGCTGGATGCTGCCCCATGATGCTGTGTCCAGGGGTATCCATGGATGAGGGAGTAAGAAAAAGCCCTACAGTCTGTGGGTCTTCTCACCCCCCTGCCCAGCCACTGTGGGATACTGGGTTTGATGGACCTCCAGTCTAACCCAGTCTAGCCTCATTTCAATTTTCATGAGCTAATTTCAATTTTAAAAGCTCCCCTGGAATTATATTGCTTTCAGAAAATATTTGGCCCATGTGCTACTGGCCTGCAAGTCCCTGGTGAAACCAAAGGGAAACGTGTCTGCAAAACCTGAGGAATATTTATCAGGCTGATTTTGATTTCAGGTCATCATCAATTACCTTGACTTGTCTTCCCCTGCTCCTGCCAATTTACCAGGGCAACGTCTCGGAAACTCTCCTCATTTGGAGAGAACAGGATGTAATTAGCCAGATAATCTGCTGATTCTCCTGTCGAGCTCTGTGTGCCTGGTCTCGACATGGGCAGTGGCTGTGCAGGCTGGATCAGACCTGATTTCTGGTGCTGTTTATGCACTTAGTGCTACGTAGGCAGGAAGAAAGATGCTGTCCTGCCCTCAGGCAATGACAAATCCACTTCTTGGATCATTCTTCAAGCTGCAACCCCTGGGCTGAAACCATCTGGGAGCTTTTGTTCTGGGGTTAGCTTCTTTGCAGAGGCAACAGGATTCCCAAGGGTATGCGGATACCTATTTTTGAAAAGGATGGGGATGATTTATTTCCCTAGGGCAGCTCATTTCTATTTCCTCACTGTGTCCATCCTTGCTGCTTTATTCCAAATCTCTAGCTAAGGTCAAGCAACTCAGCCACAAGGTGCAGCACAGCAAGGGCTCAGTCACAAGTTACTGGGCGCAGATGGCACCACATAAGCAATGCCTGAACATTTTAGCTGGTAAGGGAAATTTCAGGGAATACCCAGTGCTGCAGAGTCCTTCAGGAGACAGAGGAGAGTTGTTTTCTACTAAGTCAGTCCTGAACCCGCAATTCAACCGATGAAAAGGGATGCTGCATGTTGCATATTACACTTTTCTCCCACTCACAATGCAGCAAAGACCCCTCAGCACTGCTGTGGGGGCTGTACAGGCTGCCTGTGACACTGGGACAGTACTGTAGGTCTATGATTGAGTTGTGCCTCCCTTAATTTCCCCTGTCACCAGGATGGAAAGGCCATACTGTGTACCTTGGGCTGATAAGTGCGTGCCACCTTCCACCCTGGGGAAAGACCCTGCCTCAGAGATGGGGGTGCAAGTGCCCTGTGTTTCTTTCTCGGATCACAGCTGAACTGTGTATCAGCTCCTTGAGTCTCTGGCTGATCAGTCAGTGGGTAGGTGCAGAGTTGCTAGCAGATGAGAGCAGCAAGGACCAGAGCAGGGTGTCACAGCAAGGCAGTTTATGGGGAGCAAGGGAGACCAAGAATCCAAGAGAGGCTGGTGAGGAGACAGAGCAGGGGCTGTGAACGCCTGTCCCACGTGGAGAGAGGGGCAGAAGCGTGACAACAGGTCAGGGCAGCGAGCACCAGGTTCTGCAGCACCCAGCACTGACTGGTAAAGGCCCTCCTGCTGCCAGGCTCGGGTCTCTCTGCAGCCCTCCTGCTGCCAGCCTGCTAGGAGCTCCCTGGGGAAATATCCCAGCCTGTTTTCCTGGTTTTGAAGGCGGGGGTTATCGCACAGTTTTCTGTCACTAAAAAATGAGCAGGCAGCAGTGCCTGTGTGAGCTGTGCCAGGCAAGAGGGACTGCAGCACTGTGACTGGCAGCAGAGAGAGGTGGCAGAGGAGGGATTCAGCCAAGGGCATGCTTTCTGTGCCGAGGACTGTATGCGGCTGATCCCCTTCTGACGGCCAGGCCAATATTGAAGCACATTAGGAGGGACCACCAGACCTGCATGAGGGTAGAGCCCAGGCTGGGGCAGGGGTGCCTGGGGAGATCGGGATGCACGAAGCTGACAGTGTCCGAGCAGAGGGCACAGCCAGACACCATCACCTGCAGCTCCCAAGCAGGGGCTGCTTTGCCAAGCTGGGGGGAAGAAAAACGCCATCCCCACCCCCAGAAACCACATTTTCTTTCCTCTCCTCCTCTCTGGAAGTGTCTCTGAGTGGGCTTCAAGAGGTCCCTCGGCGACTGCGGGTTTTGGTCGTCACTCCTTGATGGAAGGTGAGAGCCGAAGGGCTGGTTCACAGCAAGGCTGGCGTTTGCCGAAACAGCAGATGGGCATCTGGAAATGCAGCACAAGCACGTGGCAGCTAAGAAGCATATCAAGAAAATACAACTTTTTCCTACACTGGAAATCCCCAGGGTTGCACCAAAGTACTACATGCACCCCGAGGTCATCTGGGAAATGCCTGTGTGTGGGACATTCAGGCCTTTCCCTCCCCTCCGCTGGGTCCTGGCTGTCCCCTGTCATGGCGGGGAGCGCTGCTCTCCCCTCCGCCCTCTCCCTCCTCGGGGGCTGCCGGTGAAAAGGCCTCTCTCCCCCCGCTCCCGAGGCGCAGGCATGTGGGCCGGCAGCGCTGCCGCAGCCCCTGCGAGCGACCGGCTGCCACTGCTCTGCCTGGGGAAGATCCACTTGGCAATGGCGGATCTTCTCCACACAGGTGCCGGACGGGGCGAAAGGCTGGGGAGGCAAGGAGGGGCTCCCGAAGCCCTCCTGGAGCTGCCCTCTCCGCCTACCCGCACCCCGTACCCTGCCTTCTGCTAGGCTGGCTGACGCTCAGGGAGCGGGGGCCCCGGCAGGGCCCGCCCGGCTCTCCGGGGCCGGGCTTCGCTCAACCGGCCGGCCGGGGCCGCAGGGGCGGGGACCGGGGCCGACTGCCAGGCCGCGAAGGGGCGCCGCCGCCCGGCGCTCTTCTGTCCCCGCCGAGCTCCCGTCGCTGCTTCCGGCGCGGACTCGGAAGCGGAAGGGGGGAGCTGAGGCAGCGTGAGGAGATGGCGGCCCGCGGCACGGCGAGGCGGGGGACCGGCGCGGGGGTGGCCCGCGGGCCCGACCCGCAGGAGGAGCCGCCGCCGCCGCTTCAGGCCGTGCTGGTCGCCGACAGCTTCAACCGCCGCTTCTTCCCTATCTCCAAAGACCGGCCGCGGGTGAGAAATTCCCCCCACACACACCCCCTCCGCGCCTGCTGCCGCCTCCCCCGGGCTGGTTCCTCTGGGGCCGCCTGTCCTGTCCTGTGCCGGCCCGGCCCCGTCCCTGGCGGGGCTGGAGCGGGCAGGCCTCTGAAGAGAGGCGGAGTGCTCGCCGGCAGCGAGGGTCGGGCCCGGGGTCGCGGCGTGCCCCGCCGTGCGAGCCCCGGGCTGGGCCGGGGGGAGGCGAGGCCCCCCCAGCCGCTCCTGGCAGGTCCTGGGGTGCTGCCGGGCCCCTGCCTCCGCCCGGGGCTCGGGCAGCCCCCACCGCCGCGGCTTTTCCCGCTTTCCCCCACGCTGTGGAGGCCTCTGACCGGTTCTCATTTGTAAGAGTTTATATCCCCCGCTGGAGAGGCAGCGAGGATCTCGTTGCTGCGTTGGTGCTGTTCGCTCTTCCATATGGCAAGGCAAACTGCACCGTTTGCTTTTAGTCTGTCGCTGATGCAGGAGCAGCAGTGGGTTTGGGCAGGCTTGTTTCAGATAGAGGAAAGGAGCAAAGTCTTTGTCCTTGCCAGCAGTAATGGGTAAAAGAATATGGCCAGAAAAGTGGATGGGGAAAGCGCTGTAATTATCCTGATCAGAAGGCTGTATGTTAAAGGAACGAGCGCTTCTGGAGAATTTAGGTCTGAACAATTATCTTGCTTCGTTTGCTGATTAAATGTTTGTGGTGGTCATAATTATACACGCGAGCTCAAGCCTGAAACAAAACAGCACGAAAAATGAATTAAAGAGTAGTATGAGATCACTCAGTTGTGAATCAGTAATTCGGTTTAAAAGTGTGGCTTGAATCTCAAGTCAAGAGAATACTCACTTCACGTTAGGTTGGTGGGTTGGGTTGGGTTTTTTTTTCTTGTTTAATTCTGGACAGTCATATTCCTGTGGCTTCATATTCATGTCTGACAGGTTTTTCTTGAAACAGTTAAAGCCTGAGTCAGGGAATCAGGACTCTGGGATTTTTTTTTTTTTTCAGTGTCTCTCATTTATCTGAGTCTTCTTAAAGAGTTTTCTGTGTGATAACTTCACTTTTTTTTTTTTTATGCCTTCCTTTCTGAACTGAGGATCTGCCCCTATAGAAAATCAGAAGCTAGCTCTTACCGTTTAGATCAACTCTAAAAATGTTTGATAAAAGGTGGCGGAGCAGTTACTCGCGTTATTTTTCTGGTACTACTGATGATATTATATCCTCAAGTTGGAAGGGGCTGTTGCTGATGTTGAGGTACAGAGCATTTGTTCAGCTATCCATATGTTTTTCATTTTTGGGTTTTTTTTTTAGGCTCTTTTACCTATGGCAAATGTGGCCATGATTGACTATACCTTGGAGTTCCTAACAGCAACTGGAGTGGAAGAAACCTTTGTTTTCTGCTGCTGGAAGTCAGCTGAGATAAAAGAGCATTTACAGTAAGAATCTCTTCCTCTTTTTAGTTTTATCACAGAAAGGATTCTTCTGTCCTCCAGCAAGCCTCAAAGGTCTTACTGATCCTTCTGATGAAAACTGTGTGCAAGAGATTCCCTTTCAATGGTTATCTCCTAGCACATCTCAAAAAAGACCATTTCTCCTGTGAAGGAGTGTGGTTGTGCAGTGTATTAAAAGGGTTGAGTGTTTTGGGACTGCAGTTATATTGGCATTTAACTTTTTTTGTCTAAAAGCAGGGGTTTCCTGTGGGTAGCCATGTAAATTAGAGTACCACCCTTTGCGTTATGCTCTGTCTTGGTATGCCATGCAGCATATGGAAACAACTCTCTCAACATCTTTGCCTCTGCATGCTGCAGATTTGCAAGCTAAAGAGAAGCATGCAGTCCTTTCCCTGCCTGATGTACTGCTTTCTGAGAAAAAAGTTTGGGCTGTGTGTAACTTTTCCTTCTCCATGGTCAAAACTTGGCTCGCAGTGGAGTCAGGTTTCCTAAGTTTCCATAAGCTACAGTCTCAAAGTCTAAGCCTCTTCAGTTCATCTGCTATGTGCAAATGAGCATACCTAAGCCTATCGATAATGGGCTCGTAATAGCGTTCTCCCTGCATTCACTTACAGGTGTGGCGTGCACTGGAGCACTGTGTCCTAGCGTGTTCTCTATAGAAATATCCTCTTTATGCCTTCCTGATGTGTTTTTCTCCTTCCAGAAAATCTAAGTGGTGCCGCCACACTTCTCCCAACACGGTGCGCTTTGTGACTTCTGACCTGTACCGCTCCCTTGGTGATGTGCTACGAGACGTTGATGCCAAGTCCCTTGTTCGTTCTGACTTTATTCTCGTCACTGGAGATGTGGTGTCCAATTTCAATATATCGAAAGCCCTGGAAGAGCACAAGTACGTGTTGAAAGAGTGTACGCTTGCCTGGCTTGCTGAGACTGGGCTCTAACTCTCTGAAGAGTGATTTTAAAGCTCTGCCCTTCTTTTTCAGGTTGCGTCGTAAGATGGAAAAGAATGTTTCTGTGATGACGATGATATTCAAGGAGTCCTCACCTGGTCACCATGCCAGGTGCAAAGAGGATGACATTGTTATTGCTATGGACAGTGCCACAAACCGTGTCCTTCACTACCAGAGAACACAGGGGCTGAAACGCTTCCGCTTTCCTATGGTGCGTCTGGAACCTGACAGGTGGAAAAGGGCTGCAGTAGTGAAGCAGCCCACCCCAAGGAGGAGGTCCTCCTTGAGTGAGGGCTGGGGAACTGTGCTTGCTGCTTCTTTTGGAGGAGCAGATGATAGGAAGTAACTCTTGGTAAAGTGGCTTTTTTTTTCCTTTAACCTTTATTTGAGGCTTGATGATATTGTGCAGGGACACATGTTTGGGATTCATTTCAGAGTATGATGATGGGGCAGACATATTTCTCACAATTCAGTTTTTGCCTTTATTTGATTCCTTTTCTCCATGTGAAACAAAGGAGGGGTGGATGATTTGTACTGTCACAGGGGTTCCCAAATTGGGGTGCATATACTGCTATCATATACAAACCATTTTGAAGCGGCACTGAGCCTGGCATGGGGGGAGGAATAACAGCACATGCAAGGGGTAGTACTTCCTATTATCTCTGCCTCTACTTTTCACCTAATAATGTAGTAAATGCTTTGTAAATACCTGTGGAGGCACTTTCTCCAGTGAGATAGATGGATCTTTTTCTTTTTTCAACTTGGAACTAAGACTCTGATTATATGGCATTTTTATCCCCAAATCAGTAATCAGTAGATTATTTTTTACCTTCAGTTGAAAGCACAAATCACTGTAGGAAACCAAAAAGGAAAAACCAAAGCAAAAAACAACAACAAAAAAACAACCCACAGCTGTAGAAATCCGCAGGGGGTATGGAAACTATGAATACCTCTTTTGATTTATTAATGTTCTTTGTACATTTGTAGCTCCAAGCAACTAAGGTAAAGAGCCTCTTGGAGGAACAGTGGTTGTTCGAAGTACAAACTGTTTCTTGGAGAGCTGCACTGTGTAAAGATGAGGCCAGTCTCTTCTGACTGACATGCAGCTCTGTGTGTGACCAGGCTGTGCCTGCTAAGCTTGTATTTCAGTGTAGATTGTAGATTCCTCTGATCTTCAGAACTTCAGGTAGTTTAATAATTCAATCAATAGTTCCCCGGCTTATAGAAGGCTTTTGGGGTTCGGTACTGCGTAAGGCACTCAGATCATCTGAATTTTTTCCTCTTTCAGAGTCTGTTCCAGAACTCTATTGAGAACGTTGAGGTGCGCCATGACTTGCTGGATTGTCATATCAGCATCTGCTCTCCACAGGTGAGTTCTGCCCTTCTGAGGCTCCAAAATTCAATCTGCATTGCACCCTTTGTCCTGCTGGTGTGCAGGGGGTGCGTTCGGCTTGAGTGTACTAGGTTTCGAAACCAGAACTCTCAGTTGTGCACAGTGACTGAGCTGAGAGATTGAGCGATCAAGTCGCACTGCTCTGTGGACTGTGTGGGTGCTCAGTCTGTATCTGGCATCTGCTGCTCAAGCCCAGGCAGAACTAGACAGTGGATGCGTTGGTAGACTGTCTGATTTGGCATAGGATGAAACTGTTCTGGAAAATAAGTGATTTCACTTCCGAGTATAGTAACATCTGTGGAGCAGAGGTGATGGCTATGCTATGGAAAAGTGTCAGTACTTGCAAGCTGGTACTGTGTTAGGGTAACATTCAGGGTTATTCCAGCCTAGGCTCGCTAACGTCTCTTCCACATCTGAAAAAGCTAGTCTACAGGCTTCCTTTGGGATTGAAACTAAAAGTGAGGCTGTGCAGATTGCTTGGAAATGCTAAAGCACTGTTTTGCCCCTTCTGAAAACCAGAATCTATTCACAGTCTCTGATAGGAGGAGGAGATGGGAGGGTCAACACTCCTATCAGGAGGAATCAAAGCTTTATTCAAGGCAAGAGCATCACTTTCCTGTACTGTATAACTCAGCTCTCTGAGAACCACTGAACAGCCTTTAATTATCTGGCTTCCCTGACAACATTTTCTGCTAATTATATTATTACCTTATCTTTTATTCCTGGCAGGTGGCTGAGCTGTTCACAGACAATTTTGACTACCAGACACGAGATGACTTTGTGCGTGGTCTGTTGGTGAATGAGGAGGTAAGGAGCGGGTTGTTACAAGTGAGATCCTATTACCTTGCATTAGAGAATCTTCTGACATGCTCCTGCCTGTCTCCCAGGTCCTGGGGAACCAGATCCATATGCATGTAACAACAGAAGAGTATGGTGCCCATATATGCAACCTGCTAATGTATGAAGCTGTGTGCTCTGACATCATCCGGCGCTGGGTTTATCCTTTGACTCCAGAGATGAACTTCACCGATGACAAGAATCAGAGTTACACCCATTCTAAACACAACATTTACCGAGGGGTGGATGTTAGCCTTGGCCACGGCAGCGTGCTGGAAGAGAACGTACTCATTGGGCAGGGAACGGTCATCGGCAGCAACTGCTCCATAACAAACAGTGTTATTGGGCAGAACTGTAGGATAGGTGAGTACCAGAATGGGGAACATGCATGCCTTGCCAGGCAAGGGCACAGGTTGTTGGGATTTAAAGTGCATTTGGCTCTCAGAGAGGATGATAGGTGGGTACTAATTGACCTCTAATGGGAAGAAAGGAGAAAAGCTTGGTTTTCCAGCAGAGGAAATAGATTAGTTTTCAGGGTACCATAATGATGCTGAAAGGTGGAAGGCAATTCATGCAAATAAGTCATTTCAGCAGTAGAGAATGCATGATGTTTACTGATCTAGAGTTATCACCCACCAACATCCTGCAAATGAGGGACATCTGTCCCTGTCTTTGTGAGCTGCCTGGTACTCCTTCATCCTAGTCTTGGCTGGAATTTTTTTGTGAGTTGGCTGTATTTGTGCAAAACCAAGATGTCAGTTGCTACTGTCAACTTGTTAAGTCTCTGCAGAGAACAAACTTGTCTTTTAGCTTTGGGTAAGAAATGGCCCTAGGCCTCTTAAGGCCAATTTTTACCTTTCATCTAACATCCATCATGCACCAAGGGCATTGGGATTCAGTAAGGTGCTTTCTAGTGGACTCAGCAGTGTGGGACAGCAGCAAACTGCCTTGCTCAACATATTTGTGCTTGGTGATGTGTAACAGGTGATAAAGTAATTTTGGACGGAGCTTTTCTCTGGGACAGAGTACACATAGCAGATAACGTGGAGATCTGCCATTCTGTTATCTGCGATGAAGCTGAAGTGAAGGAGAAAGTAAAGCTAAAGCCCCACTGTGTCCTCTCTTCTCAGGTGAGCTGTATTTATGTCTGTTCTGCTTTCTGCCTTTCTTGGTAGGTTACTAGACTTACGGTAGACCATAGCAGAATACAGGGCTGCTCCAAGCCTTTCTGCAGAGGTGGGCGATATGCTACTGCTCCCATCTTTTTCTTCCTTTTGTTTGGCTAGGGTAGTACGGTATGTGATCTAGCAGTGCTGATGTCTTCACTTATACTTGTTAGTATACAGCTTGTCTGGAGCAGCTGTTGTCCATGCTGGTGGAGGTACAAGGGGGCGATTGGGGTATTTCTTCATTAAGGTATGTTGCACATATTTGCAGGTAGTAGTAGGTCCTGGCATCACTCTTTCTGAGGGCACAGTGATCTCTCTGCACCCACCAGATGAGGAGGAAGAGGATGATGACCAGTTCAGTGATGATTCTGGTGTGAACAAGGAGGAAAGCAAAGTGAAACTGAAAGGTATGAGAGTCTCTGGCTCCATGCACTCAGGCTATGCAGAGGCCTTTGCCTTCCATGATCTTTTGGGGTCTTTCCCTCCCCCATTCTAAACTCTACAGTGCCAGGCTGGAGCTTAGTGCTGCATTCAGCTTGGAACATGTATTTTCAGTAGGGCAGGCAAGGATATTTGGCTCAAGTTGGACGGTGAGATGTACCTCAATACCCCAGTATTAAAATCTTTGGAGAGTCAGCTTTTCTTAGATTAGGAGCCTTGTAAGACACAATAAGCTGAAGCTGGAAGAGATGTTCAGTTCAAGGCAGGTTGCAAGATCTACGTCCTCATACCTGGACTGTGTCCAAGGACTTTGTCCTTGTGAAATACTGTTTCTGTCAATTTGGGTTTGTCGAGGGATCTAAACACGGTCAGATGAATGTTGCTGCTGTAGGGAGCAGTAAGTCGGTCACTTGTCAAGGCAAGTGAGAAGATAAAAGCTGAAATCCCTATGCATCTGCAGGAATCCTGGCTCCCTCTCATTGAAGGATATTTAGGGGCAGTAATATGCAGTTTATACTGGTCTATTTCAGGTTTGCCTGTAAGCTGATGCAGTACATCTACCTCCTAATAACTGTTTCTTTTTCAGGTTACAATAAAAAGGATGTAGGCTCAGAGGGCAGAGGCTATCTCTGGAAAGCAGATGACAAGAATGAAGAGGATGAAGAAGAGCAGAGACAAAGCCTATGGGGTGAGGAAAAGTTTAGTGTAGTCACCTGGGGATGGACAGACAGACCTGTGTCAGGGAAAGTGGCTGAGTGGGACCCTGGTAATTGTGTTCAGAGTAAGACGTGGGCTTTGTGAAGCAGACTGGCTCCAGATAACATATGTGTGTGGAGGCAAGGTGAGAGGTGAAAGCAAGTGGTGAACCAGATTCTCTTTCTTCCTGTGCTCGATATTTATTATATCTTTGACTTATGCTAACACACACAACTGTCTGTGCTGTGAATGGTGCACTATGGGATACCAGGCCCTCCCTTAGAGGGAATATGCTTTGGCTATTCTGGGTACTGCTGGCTTTCTTCCTGCTAGTGACAGCGTCTGCTGACATTGCTCCATCGTGAGTCAGCAGTCTGCGCAAAATGCATTTGCTTCTGTCCCTGTCCTTTGTTGTCTGCCTGCAGACTCTTAAAAAGTCCCATTATCCTAGTGCCAGCTGTAGCATTCCCTCTGCAGCAAATCTAATCATCTGGACCTGTAAGCAGAAGCTTCCTTGCAAGGACGGATAGTTGCTGACTTGGTTGGGAAGTCCGTGGGACACCTGGTACCTCATGCATATGACAGCTGCAGCTTTTGAGTGTTGAATGCTGTGTCTTCTCTTCTTCATCAGGCCCAGCCATGCATTCAGAGGAAGAGAGCGAGTCGGACAGTGACCTCAGCATGGGCTCTGAGGAGCCAGACAGTCGGGCAGCGTCCCCTCAGCTAGATGATATCAAAGGTGAGAGATGGGCTGTTAAGAAGTATGGTGAGCCTGCAGGTCATGCAGTGAGTGTGAGATTTGTGCTGTATTCTCTAGGTGTATTGGAAAGTTTGTAGATGTCTAGAATATGTTTGTTTCCTGACCTCACTTCCTTAACTTTCCCTGTGTTGCTCTTGTGATAACCCAAGGCAGCCAAGGATAAGAAGCTAGACAAAGAACCTCCATCTTTCTCACCCCTGATCACTGGGCCGTCATGAAAGCGACCTCCCTGAGTTGTCTGTTTAAATGGCAGTGTCATTGCCTAAACTCAGAGATTGTGTGAAGGTTCAGCAGAGTTTCCCTGTGTAGACTGCTTACTGCTGTAACCATGCTGGAGAATTAAATGTCCTTGTAGGACCTGCCTCTTTTGGCAGATATATTTTGGTGTTCTTTTGTTGTGTTAAGCTTACCTGGATTTGAAAGGTGTTCAAGCCAAATTGGGAAAAAAAGCACACCTTTTTCATGTTAAAATATCTCCCCAAAGGAAATTAAACCAATAAATTTTAGGTTTGAGTTCACATCTTTAGTTAGGGGAAGATGACATTTGTCTGAATAGGAAAGGCTAGATTGTGAAAGTATAATAGAAACTCTACTCTTTTAAAAGGTTGCCAAAGTAAATAGCTTGGTACTGGTTTGTGTGGATAGATCAATGGTATCTAGTAGGTCGACTCCTTTATTTGAATTATATTCCACTACTCATAAGTATAGTTGATGTGGGTTTGTGCCAGCTTACAGAGAACAAATAGGCATCTGTGTGAGAATGCTTCCTTTAGGGATACAGTTTCTTCAGTAATGAACAGTTTGAAGAATCTATGCTTTTCCCTCTCATGTCTAACTACCTGTCCTTTCCTTCATTAGTTTTCCAGAATGAGGTTCTGGGTACGTTACAGAGGGGTGAAGAAGAAAACATTTCCTGTGACAACCTGGTCCTGGAAATCAACTCCCTCAAGTGAGTTTTCCCTTAGGGATGCTGTCCCTTATGCTGAACAGTTGGATTTGACAGTGGATCTAGAAAGAAGAGGAGAAACCATGTGAATACCCACATTCAATTGTTAAACATTAATTTTATCAGTATAGAGCATGAGAAATGCAGATTAGAGATCATGACTGAATGATGACAGGATTTGATGGAGAGCACCAGCTGCATCTATAGCATCCTCAGTGGTTAGGCTTTTCCTGCCCCAATTCTTGTAACAAGAGATTGCATTGCTATTAAGTAACTGTGGACTGAAGAGAGCAAGCCAGTTCTTGGCACAGACTGCCTGTAAGTTCGTGCAGGGGCTGCTGCTCTGTGCGTTGCAATATTCAACCAGCTGCCTGCAGCTGGGGCTGTGCTGTGGTGTGGCTTGTCCACTCTTATTACAGCAGCAAGTCTAGAATGCATAATCAGACTGCCTTTTACGTAGTATTTCTCAAATACAAACCTGTTTCCCTTCTTTTGCGCAACAGTATTCCTACAGCACTCTAGTAAATGTGAGGGTGCTGTCCCTGCAGCAGCTTGTTCTACTGTGATAGCAGATTTTCAGGACTTGTGGCCTTATGCAGGGCCTGATGCAACGCAAGGTGGTTTTACTGCCTGAATATTTGGAAAACCAAACAAACAAATAAAAAACAAGTCTGGAAAATGAAAATAATTTTCTGCTGTATCTCTGTGAAGAGGCGTGGTCTGCAGAGATCAGATGGTGTGAAATGTTGGGGGGTTTTGCCTTTTTCCTCGCAGGTATGCGTATAACATTGGCCTGAAGGAGATGATGCAGGTGCTCAGTAAAGTGATCCTGGAGTTCCCACTGCAGCAGCTGGATCCAAACCTGGACTCCCAGAACTATTTCTCAGCATTACTTCCTGTGAGTCCTGCTCCATTTGATTCTTCTTTGGGCTTGTCTCCTAGTGTGTAGGAGTCTGTCTGGATGCCCCAGGTAGTTCCTGGCTGAGAAGTCTTTTTGGTTAAGCCTGGAGCCACTTGAACTCCTTGAGTTCATGAGCCTCTTTGTCTTCTAGAGAAGTATAAGTGAACTGAAACTATTGTACCTGCTTGACAGAACTCAGCTGAGACTGTAGATGTGGGGAGCTCTACTTCAGAACCTATTTTTGTTTCTGTTACCTCTGTGTGATAGTGGAAGTGCATCGCTTGTAGAAGAGAAAAGAGAGGGACTGTTAGAGATGTCTTTACAGGCTTGCATTCCAGGAACCCGGTTCCAATCCATCATAAGCCCTGTCCCTGGGGCAGCAGGGAGCGCTCCTCTCCCAATGGGATCCTTTCCAAGGTCTTACTTGTCTGCATACTGTAATTGCTGCCAATTTTTTTCCAGCCAAATGCAAAGGCATGATATTGTTGTCTTTGAGCAAAGATACGCAGTTCTGTTGTATCTCTAAAGAGATGGGTTGTATAATTGGGTGAGAGCAATTTCTGTTTCCTGACTTAAGGGGGACAAAATAGGGTAGGATCTGCTTTAAAAAGCAGGCAGTCTTATCTTAATGGTTTTGTCGATCCAAACTGAAGCTGTTGTAGTATTTTTGTCTCTTTGCTATAGCCCATTTATGTATTTGAGTTTGCAAACTCTACAGGTTACGAAGGTGCTCTTTCAGAATGAATGGGTCTGACACATGTTTGGGAAGGACTATTTTTTTAGGAGGTGGAGCTAAAGAGGAGCACTAGACATCCCATAGTCCTTTCTCTGAGGAAGTATGTGCTTTCAATTGATGGGAAAGGGTGGAAAACTAATTCTTCTTTATGTAGGCGTAAGCATGGTACTTAGTTCATCCCCTGGAAGTGTGGAGGTGCCTTCTGTAGGAAACATCCATGTGAACTGATCTGTTCATCAGATGGCTTAGTGAGATTTTGCTGTTCACTCTGTTTAAATTCTGCTTGCTTTTGTTCATTTTTCCAGACTGTTTTCTTGAATAGCGTGTCCTGTCCTGGAAAGAGAGAATTGAAGGAGGAGGACCGAAGAAAATGTTAGAGCAGGTGTTAGATTCTAAGCGGAAAGCAGTACTTCTAGTCAACAGGTTGTGTGGAGTTGGTAGCTGTGTAGGATGGTCGTGGGTTTTTTTCCAGCTAGGATACAGCATGTCTTTCTGTCTCCCAGAGTGGGCTCCTAATCTAGTATGAGTAGGACAGGAGAGCTTCACTGCAGCACCCAGTCAGAAGAGGTTCTAGTCTGGGATAAAGGATACTATACAAATGCATAATGTTTTGTGTAATTGCCTAGCTGGTGCTCATGTTTAACAGCAGAAACAGCAAATCAACTTGCCTTTAGTGCAAAGCGATAATAATCTAAATGTAATGTTGAGGGTGACCATGCCCCATGTCATGGACAAGTGGAATTTCTCTAGGCAGGGAATTGTGTGGCATGTGCCTTTATGAAACACGAATTATCCTTAGATTTATCAAAGAGAGCCAAGTGTCAAATCAGTTGACCATCATGGCAGCCACTTTCTCCAGATGCTCCTTGGTAAAGAACAACCAGGAAGTTTCTTAGATAATCCTTCTCTGGGACAGTTTTGTGCCTCACTGTCTTTACTGTGTGCAGAATTGTGCTGGCGTTCTGTACTGAAATCAGCAGGAAGGCAGTATCCTGGTGAGGTATACTGTTAATGTTCAATTGCACATGTGATGTAGTCACTGTTACAATAACCCAATATGTTTGAGTTGAGATATGCCTCTAATGGAGGTAGTGAACGAGCCTTCAAGGACATTAAACAGACATTGATAGTCTTCCTGGACAGCAGCTTTGTGTATTTACCAACAGTGCTTCGAAGAGAAGAGACCGTTTCTTTGGGCAGAACATGCATGTTTGTACAGCATCTGAAACAGTGGCTTTTCTGCAACTTGTGGTTCCATAGTTAGTAAAAAGTACACTCCATTAATTTACTAATACGTACACCCTGAGAATCCCAAGCATTAGCTTGGTATAGGTTAGTACCTAGTGAAAGCATGTAGCTGAAGTGTGTAGCTATGCAGCTAAAGCTGCCTCAGTCAATAGCAGTATTAGGCTGAGATCTGCTTATGATGTTTTACATGTGGCAAAGTGTTATTTTGTATGAGATGGGGATACTTGCATTCTGAGAGTGGTGAATATCAGAAGCCCACTGACCTTTACAGAACTGGTTTATGTTTCTCACTCTCTCTGTAGCTCAACTCTGACTAAGAGATGTTGAAGGAAGATGGGTTGCTTGTGTAAGAGTGATGGTAGAGCACTCCCAGACACCTCAGGAGGGGAAATTGTAGAAATGCCATAGTTATGATGTATGGTTTGACTTGGAAACCACAGTATGTGCTCTGAAGTGCTGGCCCCCGAGCATGAAGCTCTTAAGTGTTGCAGCAATTTTAGGAAACAAGCATCCGGTAAAGGATATGCCCATGGGTATTTTTCAGATGAAACGTGGAGGGTTGAGAAATAGAGTTGTCCAGTTCGATGTATGTCAGGCATCTTGTTTGGCTCTTGTACAAGTTATAAAGCAGAGGTGGTACAGAAAACCAGACCTCTCCTAGAACTGTAGACATGATTTTAGCAAACATGGCTGAAGCTGCTGATAAACTGAAGGCTGTGCTTCTGTTGTCACTGAAGCAGCATCAAAAAGGTTATGTAGGTGAGGATGTCTAAAAGGTGCTGGGGGAGGCAATATAGTTGTTCAGTTTGCTGAGCTGGCCAGTGCCTGCACTGCTGCCCAGCAGCTAGCATGTGTGGTGCACCTCTTCAGGTTTCTGTTAGGGAGCCTTACTCTTTTGTAATGTCATGCAAGTGAACACAACATGGGATCACTTATTCAGGGACAAAATGGATCTCTGCTTTCACTGAAACAATTCGTGGTGATCAGCACAGATGCTGTTACGGTGTAACAGGTTGTAATTATAGCTTTGTCCCTTGTGCTTTGCGTGTACTTCATGATGGTGTTCTGTGCTGGAGGTAAGGGTAGAACAGGACTGGTGTCGAGACTGTTCTTCTGGAAAAAGAAAAGTGGATCACAAACCTCTTTGAAGTTGATACGGCATCACTGACCAGATCTGATATAAAATGAATCGACCTGTCAGAGGAATTTGATTGCTTTTTGCATACTGTAGATTGTTTTGAGGAGTTACCCAGGTAGAGTCAAAGCCTGGAAAGTTATGATGTTGTCCATAGGGCTCTTTGTCAGGTATCTTCACATTTTTCAGTCTTTTACTCAATCTAAAATAATTGCAAGCTTCCAGTTCCCCAGTTCAGATTTTCATGAAACTCTCAAAACAGCCTCTCCGGTCATACAGGCTCATAAGTGTATTTTTGCTAGGGGCTGTGTGAGGCTGAGCCCTACTTTCCCCATTAGCACCATTTACAGTACAGTGCATGTTCTCGACTTGAGATGGTATACTTTTTCTTCTTTCCCTTTCCCAGAAATAGGCGTACTTGATTGAGTCCTGGGGTTGTGAGTGTTTATAGCTCTGCTTTCTTTATAAATAACTTGCTTTCAGAAACTCAATAGCTTCTGGTTAGAATTGTGCCCACTTAGGATTTAAAGGCATTAACAGAAAGGTATTACAAAATATTTCTTAGCCTGGAAGGAACTTGCTAGTAGCTTTACTACATTTGAGGTGAGTATTTCCAAAGGATAATAAAAATGCAGGAGATGCTTATAGAGGAGGGAAGAGTCTTTAGGATTAAGCATTTTGCTAAAGGCTAAAATACTTTCTGGAAATATGCCATACAACCCTCAGTTTTTTGTTGTGATACCATGATGATTAGGATCATTCTGTGCTGTTACTGTTGTTCCTTGAGCCAGTCAATGTACTACTATACAGATCAGTTTGTTTGTACTAATCCCCTTTGTTTCTGCTTGAGGCATGCAAATTCCAGCATGGTTGCATAGCAAATGTGTCTGAAGAGGTGATGGAGTGTAGTATTATGGAGTAGTTGAGCACTGTTTCATAATACAGGCTATCTTTGGTAGTCCACGCTAGCCTGGGTTCTAGCTCTGCTCTATGTCCTGGAGTTCTCCGTCTGGCAGGGCTACTGCCTGTTAACAATTGTCCTGGACAGAATAATGCTGATTAACCCTGAATATAGGTGACTCAGAGTTTCTTCATTGCACCCCAAGCCCCTGTGAATTACCTGTTTCACTTCAAAACAGACCAGATGTGTTCTGTAAGGAGACCCTGTTGAAGGCACAGCAAAACAGTGTATCTGTATGGGCATGCCAGGGATGTAGTTGCAGGAATGCCTGCTGTTGAGTTAATCCATTTAAAAAGATGTGGAACTCTGATTTAATTTCCTGCAATGTTTTTGTAAGATGGTCTGGTCACGATGTGGCCAATGAGGAATTTTTGTATCTTATCCTAGTTCTGATACCTTTTAAAACTGTAATGGATGGGGGTCTAAGTATCTTTATTACCTTCTATCCCAGATTCAGGTCATTCTGTGCTGCTTTGCAGAGCTTTCCCTGCTGCTTGCCTTCCAGATATGTACAACAAGTGAAAAAGCTGTGGGGGACTTGGACAGAAATACTGTTTGAAGAGGCAGCACCAAAATCATTAAACTAAAGACTTCATAAAAAATAAGCCTTGGAGGAGAGAACTGAGATCAGCTAATAGTGTAACAACTTCTTGCCCTTCATCCTTCCCACCCATTCCCTGCAGCAGACTCCAGGATCCAAACAAACTTGCAGGCACACGTGTGACTTGCACTTAGGGGCTGCTCCACTGCGTTCCTGTTTTAGGGGTGGCTATTTTGCACTGTCCACTTCTACTCAGCTGGTAATTATCCTGGCACTATCTTTTTCTTTTTTTTCATACTTGCTCTTCTGCTTTGAAGGAAAGTTCCACTGAAATGTCAGCTGCTCTGTGGGGGGAAGATTTGAGTAGCATGTGTGTACCTCTCCTTATCAGTCTGCTGTGAAGTGATTTTCTTTGAGTACCACATTAAACACATTTATTGTGATAATCTAGTATTCCGTCCAGAGAGGCAAAACCAAGAAAGCTAATGGATACCCTCAAAGCTGCTTAGTAAAACCAGATCCTACCTGCACATGTGAAACTTAATAGCATCTGTTTCATGGACAGAGTGGGGCAAATATATAAAGTGGTCAGCTGAATGGTTTCTTAAAATGCTTCCCTGGGTCAGTTTCTTAGTGCAGCACAGCTGAGAAACGGGGCTGAGTGCACACATCCATCTCATAGCTCAGGAACTCTTCTGTTTTTCCTCTGCAGCTGTTGAAGAACTGGACCCCGTTGTTTAAGAACTACATAAAACGGGCGTCAGATCACTTGAATGCCTTATTTGCCATTGAGGAATTCTTCCTAGAACATGACAGTCTCTGCACGTCGATAGCTAAAGTGAGTATCCACGCCCAACTCTGAGGACCTGTTTTTGCTAGATGCATGGTGAAATGCATCCTGTTTGCATCATAGGCTTGTTTGCTTTAAAGGAGAGAATTTTGGGGTCTCAGTGGAGAGGGTGTATAGAAAATCCATCTATAACAATTGCTTTTAAAAAAAAAAATAATAATTGTATGTCTGTCTGTGCCTCTGAGGGAGCACAGCTGAGGGTAAGTATTAATTACCAGCATGCAGCCTGAAGAGAGCTATTATTTTGCAGCTTCTAACCTAGATGCCCTTGTTGTGTGACCCTGGAAGAGGCCAGGCCAGCGGCTTGCTATAGGAAGAGCTTTACTTCATTTATGTCTCTGTGGTCCCTGGGATCTAACTGTCAAATGGTTTATCCTACTTTAGAGTGCAAATCAAGCAAAGCTGGTAATAAGGGTGGGATTTCTTATTCAGGCTGAGCTAGTTATGAAACTGGGAATAAAGGGAAGCTGACATGTGTCTTATTACCTATCTCCCCACTTCTGAGAGTTTTCAGTATATTCCTCCTTGCCCTCCTCCACAAATATTTTGTCCCTGTGTTCTTTCTGCCCTATCGCACTGAGAGTATTTGACTTGGGTCGCAAGTCTTTCCTTTAGCTGTGTCTCAGGAAGCCCCTGTCACTTTTGGAAGAGCTCTCTTAGAGCCTGCTTAACTCTTGGTTCCTCAAGGAAGAGTAATCCTAACTTTTGCTACCAATGCTTCTGGCTAATGGCAAAGCACTTAAACTGAAGGCTTTTGGCTCCAGTCTTGGTGAGCCAAAATGCCCTTGAATTACAGCAATTGTTTGGCATGTGTCCATTGTTCTAGGGGCCTGGGTTTCCCTGGAGGCTGGGAATTGAAGTGACATTTTATATTTGGAGTTGGCAGCCAGCTTTGTCAGTGCTCTGCTGCAAGGAGACCGACTGCAAAGTGCCTGCTCTGCCTGAGCACAAAGGCACCCTGAGAAAGCATGACTGCATCTTACCCTTGCTGTACTGAGGAGGAGTTTGAGCTGATGAATGACCAATTGCTTTGACACCTGCCATAAGGCACTTTTAAGAGAGAACTGGCAGGAGGAGGGAGCCTGGGGAAGAGCTGGATAGATTCATGCTTTTCTCTGCACATGTCGCTGTTGTGCGTATGTGGGCCTGTGTAAGAGCTGCTTGTTAGATCTGCTTTGGAGATGGGTTTTGGGGTGCTTTAAAAAAAGAACTTGAGTAACATCTTGAACTGACACCCTCTGCGGCCCTTTGTTGCCCACAGCTCTCTATGTATCCACAGAGCTAAAGCCAATGGGGCTTGAACTTTGACTTATTAAGTGTCATAGCATCTAATTGTCAGGAACATAAGGCTTGGTAGGAGAAGCACAGTTATTTTTAACAATAAAAGCAAAATGAAGTAGACTGAGTGCCTTTTGTTGAAGATGGAGCTGGGAGACACAGATTATGTGCAAACTTTGTGGACATGAGCTAGCCCCAAAAGAGTTTATAGAAAGCCCTGTTGCTCTTTTCTAATTGATGCAGGTGTTGATGACATTTTACCAGCTGGAAATTCTGGAAGAAGATGTAATTCTCAACTGGTTCTCTTTGCGGGACACATCTGACAAGGGAAAGCAGCTTCGTAAAAACCAGCGGGTAAGTCCCAAAGGTGTTTAAACACAGGGGGTGGGAGTTGGGGGGGCAGGGAGAGACACATACACGCACAACAGCTGCTAAAAGAAAACTTTGAGTGGAGTTCGATGCCACTGTTGCCTTCTGTGGAGCAGCTGCCATTACATGGTAGGCCAGTAACGCACCCGTGCACTGAACACTAAGCAACACAACTTCATTCTCTAGAACAGACATTTCTGTGCATTCTGCCATAATCATCCTGTTTGGATGAGGAATGGAGGTAGTAAGAGAGGGAGATTGTTCCTAGTGGGCTCTCTGTAGCACGAGGCCAGCATTTTCTGAAGTAGCAGCACAACTTCTCTAAGCCAACACCCATTTGAAATGGGCTTTAGGCCAATGCCCTGCGTGCTGGCCCCATGCAATTCCTTTGAAGCTTTCATTCCTGGCTCACCAGTCCCTTCACATATATTTCTAAGCGTTTGCTGTACTGAGTGGTTTCATTTGGCTTGTGTTGCAAGGAGCATATAAACGTCCCCCCTCCATCAGGCAGAACTTTGTGCTGTAGTTTGGCTGAGCCCTGTTCCAGTCGTCCTCCCTGGATCTGCAAGAGGAGCAGGGGAAAAAAAGCCATCTCTGAAGAACTCCAACTTTGTTTAAAACCTTTGCAAAGTCAGCTCTTAGTATAGGTCAGCAGTGCTTTCAGCTGCTAATTTGAGCCCAGTTAAAAGGTAAAATGAGCTGCCTTCTTTATAGCAATTTCTTGGGGAGTAGGTTTTCCCAGCAGAGTGTTCCTAACATGTCTTAGCTAAGGTGTCGTCTCTTCTCCCTCAGGCTCTGAAAAATTCTCAAACTTTTGCTGAGTGTTGTCGGGATTGTCTGACTGGAGGAGTCTCCCTAAGGAATCTAATCAGTCTGGGTTTGTCTGTGGCATCCCAGTTGTTATTAATCTAAACTTTTGTCTCTCTCTCCCTCAATCTGTCTCTGTGTTTCCTAGAAACACTCTTTCTCTTGTGCATGATAGTGGTGCTCACTGACACAGTGTAGTTGTTGGGCATGGTGTCACTTGTTACCCAGTACATTTCTTTCTCTCTGCAGCTCCAGAAGTTTATCCAGTGGCTGGAGGAGGCAGAGGAAGAGTCGTCTGATGGCGACCAAGACTGATATGGTGGCTCAGCGTGAGAAGAGGCACTCTCACTGCCTTTCTGAGCTGAGTGGGCAGGGCAAGATCAATGCCAGCGCATGGTGTGTAGATGTGGGGCCTGACATCAAAATGACTGACAATCCCATCATTAATTAAGTTGTGTGTTCCCGACTTTGCCACTTCCCTCCCTCCCTCGCTTGCCCGGTGGCACCTTATGTCGGATGGTTGCAACCCAGTGCAAAAACCATAAGGGAAAAGCAGGAGGTGGTGATACCTAGAATCCCTCTGGGGCCTGGATATGATATACTATAAGCTATCTTTTGGGAGGTCCTTGTTACTAACACAAAGGGAGCAAATAGATGCAAATGCATACAATGCCTTTATAAATCTAACCATCGGGGTCGTGGAAGAATGGTCATACAGCTAAGTTACCTGGAGTGATTGTTGCTTCTGGAGCTAAGGGAACTCCTGCTGAAGAGACACTGGCAAGGTTGGCAAGTAGGAGCATGTGGATTAGGATCTGGAGTGCAGGACTGGGATTCAGGAGTTCCTGTGCCTGGAGAAGATGCAGTTGTCTGAGAATGCCCAAGGCATTTTGCAGCCTAGAAGGCACTTCTGTGATCCTTCCAAAAGGGAAAATCTCTTGCCATCTGCCATGCTAGGATCTAACACAAGGTTGCACAGTAGAGTTGGTAAAACCATGTGTTTCCCCCTTCTGTAGGACGGGGGATAATACGTGCTCAGTTCCCCCTGCGGGGGTTAGCTAATAGTGGATGTGCACTGGCCAGTGAAATGCTGTATGGATCACTGTACATCTTAGATGTGATCTGTCTTCTGTACGTCCCCAGCTTAGCAGACATGTTTTAGAGAAGTGTCTGTTTCTTTCTTTATTTTTTTTTTTTTTTTATAAAAAGGGAGCAGAGGTGCCTGGCTCCTCCTGCTGCACCAACTATACTTGTGTTTTGCTCTGGAGGCACTGACTGTACCAGCTGCTTTAAGAAGGATGCAGGTTCCGAAGTTCTGCTCCAGTGTGAGAAGGAGCAAATGGTATTTCCTTCAACAGCATGTGCTTTTTGTTTCCACATGATTTCAGTTATACAAGCTTGCTTACTTCATGTCCTTTTATTTATTTGAAAACTTCCCTTCCCTCAGACAGTAGGGAAAGTGCTGCAAACCCACTGTGAAGTTCAGCAGCCGCAGAGAACTCGGCATGCAGCAGGGAATGAGTGTGCCTCTGGCACTTTGTTGCCAGCACAGACAATGTGTGGCAGCAATAAGGCCTTTAAGAACAGCTTTCTTAGAAGTGTCACTGTGCTGTGTTCTTCCCTGCTCTCAAAGAACAGCAAAAAAGGCACAGCGAGAATCAGCTTTTGTTCATAGGTGGGTTATTTGTTGGATACGCTGACCTTGCCTCTGCCCCTTCAGGAGGAGCATGGAATAGATCCTGTGCACGGGGAAATGCACTGGAGCTGCCCACTCAGGATATTTACTTGGCCGTTCCGTGGTGCCACAGTTGTCAGTGAGGGGACAGCGTTGGATGCTGGAGACCAGGGATACTGCCTCTTAAAAACTGATGTTCAGGCAGGGTGATCTTGTGCACTCACACTATCAGTTGCCAGGATTGTGCGTAAATGTGCTTTGTTTTCTGACATCACAAACTCAGTCTTGTAAATGTTGGGGAAATAGTTGGTATCTGAATTTTCTGTATCTGCCAATATTTAATTCAGGGAGCAAATAAAAACTATGCTGGTGTTACCGGCTTGTTTGCGTTGTTTGACTTTGAATTATATGTCTCCAGCTGTGGCACGTGCCTGAGCAGGGCTTAACGGGTAAGCTAAATAACTCATTGCTACTTTTTTCTCAAGAGATTTTAAGCGCATAATAGGCAGGTAGGAAATCAGCACAGCATTGAATTGGTATAAATGTTCAGTGATAACTCATGACCTCACTGTTTACAAGTAGAGAACAGTTTATTAAAACTTCGGAACTTAGAAACCTGAAATGGGTGAGGTTTGGTTTTGTACAGGGGTATGTTGCAAAGATGAACCTTAAATCCTATGATACCTGTTATCCTTTGCCATGATGAGAATTATTGGGAATGTTGCCTGTTAGGTACTGCATTGTGCCCTCCTGATGCTGGGGAGTAAGAACTGGCAGAGAGGGGGAAGGACAGCTACAGAGCTCTTGGTAAAACCATTTACAAACCAGCTGCAAGACTTGGTAATTTTAAAATCTCCTTGGACATCTGAAGTATTTTTTTCCTTTTACAATGTAAGGATGGCTTAAAAAATAGGTTTAACGTGTAGTTCTGTAAATGGCTCGGTTTTGCCAGAGGCTCTTGAGTCTTTGTGCCAAGTAACAATTCCAGTTTTGTTTTTTCCACGTTCCTTCCTCCTTTGCTCCATAGTAGCCAACTTCTTCATGGTGCGAGTTGCTTTCTTACCCAGGGGTTAAGATCCAAGGGGATGATGTTGCTCTAGGGCCAAATATCCTTCAGGCCTTGGTGGTGTGTGTGTTGGGGTGGTTTTACAGGTGCCAAGAACAGAGTAGCAAAAAGGAGACAAAATAGGACATGATACTCTCCAAGGTGGAGTTCTGGCATGGTGCAGCATCCTTATGGGCAGGTTAGTGTATACTTCTTAAGTAATGCAATTAATGCTCCTTTAAGTATAGCATGGGCTTGATGCTTTCTATTGCTTTCAGTCAAGATTTGTATTTGGTTGGAAGACTAGAAATGCCTTTGAGAGCAACCTTGATTGCACAATCGTTGCTATCCATCTTTTTGAGCAATGTAAGCAGTAATTTTTTTTTTTTCTAAGGCCATTGTAGTCAACTTGTATGACTTCCCATTTGACATGGATGGATGGATGGATTAATGTCACCTGGTGTTCCTGTATCAAACCTATAACTTCAGTTAACAATAGTGTGCCTTTTCTAAAAGATAATAGTTTTGTGTTGCTTAAAGGTGTAAGTGGTGGAACTCAAGTACATCCACTTCTGCTTTGGGCTGTTCTGAGGGGTACTAAAATGCCTGGAACCTGTTTACCCTGTAAGGAGAAGCAATGCTATCAATGCTGCAATTTTTAAATGTAGATATAGGCCAACAGGCACCTCCTCGTGGACCTAGAGTGCTCAGCGCAATCCCCTTCTGCTAATTTCTTTGGCTCCGTGTTCTTAACCTCCATTCATTAAGAGTGAGTCATACTTCACAAGACCTCTGCGAGCAGTTAAATCAATCTATTGACTGAGTCTATTCAATCACTTGGCCTGTTTTAAAAGAAAAGGCAGCTGTAACAATAAGATTTCATCTCCTACCACCCTGTGGGTGTGTGGCACCCCTCCTCTGGGCTGCATGTTCTCCCTTTGGAGCTCAACACTTCAGAAAATTGCTCTTTTGGTAACAAAGGTGTCTAACGCATACAATATGGTTGTGGATGTGCATCCACAACTCTGCTGGGAGGTGGGCAAGAGAGTGGCTCTGTCAGGGGAAGACTATAATTCTTTCACATGGGCCCAGCTTCTGGGGCAGGGAGGTGTTGCAGAAAGACTTTAAGATAACTCTGTCAGGATTGACACAAGAAGCAGCAGCTTCAACTAAACTTTTCCATTCCTGACCTGGATTCTTCTTTCCAGGTACACCGGCTTTTACCACAGAGCTCCGAGCATGAGGAAGTGACAATCTTCCAAGAGCTGATGTGGAAACATGGGAGAGCCTCACGCCTCTTACAACTTCTGCTTACCTGAGGTCTTCCCTTGATTTTTTTTTTTTTTTTTTTTTTTAAATTTAATGTCAGATTCTTCACCCAGTCTAGCAGCGCTGCCCAGATAATTGCTAGCAACGCCTACAGGATTCTTTCATGCATGAGGAGGCTATTTAGCTCATGCCTGCTCGCCAGCCTGAGGAGCTTGGCTCTGTTCCCTATAAGATCTCTCTGGCTTCTCTTCCTACGGCAGGTGAGTCTGGCGCTGAGGGCTGGTGATCTAGTCTCACACCCCGTGCAGGCCCACGGTGTGGTTCTTCCTCTGCATTTGTTCCTACTAATCCAGGACAGTGCAAGGCGGTTCTTGCCGTTCCTGGTGGTGGGTGTTCCCCAAGCTCCATCCACCCCAGCTTCCCTCTTGGCTACAGCTCCAGGAAACTGCTGATGGAGACGGTTCCTCGGCGCCCCTTGGGTGCTGGCAAGGTGTCCAGAGGGGAAGCCAGCCAGCCTGAGATTGCTGTGGCACAGAGGCAAGTCCTGGGGGCTGGGGTCACGGTGCTGATGACTGTAGGTAAGAGAGTTGATAGGGTCTGGGGAGAGAGAGGATGGGCAAGAAACCACAGAGCCAAGGGGCTGTCGGAGCTGGTCTGTGTGCACAGTTGAAGAGGCCACGGTGTGTGGAAAGGAGGATGGTCATGAAGAGCGGAGGAGGGAGTCTGCTTGGTGAGGAAATGAGGCTGGGGAACTTGAAGGGACACCGCGGTGGCCAGTGCCTGAGTATTAGGGATGTTCGTTGGATGGTGGCAAGGGGTTTGGACGGGAGCCACAGCTGGAGAGAAGCTGGGGTGGGAGGTACTGTGCTCTTCTTGTGCCCCTATGTGGGGTGGCCATCAGAGACAGAGTGTGGTGAGTTCAAAGGGGTCTGGACATGGGAGGACAGGGTAGAGCAGGATATGTCTCATGTTCTGTAAGCTGTACTGGAGGGGCACGTAGTCGTATGAGGAGCGCGGGGAAGGCTGGGAGGTGTGTGAAGAAGGACCAGGGCTGCAGAGATGGAAGGGGAGGCCTGGGGTGTGTACATGAGAAGCAGTGGAGGTTTTGGGACACAGGAGCACATGTGGCACAGGAATGACCATGTGTGTGAGGCGGTATCAGTGGGTGTAAGAGGGGATGAAAGCTGAACGAGGGTAGGGACCCTGGGAGGGGTATATGGGTGCATGCCAGCTAGGACTGGGAATGATGTGGGTGCGTGGGGATACTGGGCTGTATGGAAGGGGACGTGGATGCAAAGCAGAAATCCCAACCCATCCGCAGGCGGTGGGGCTGTGGACGGCCGGGGAGGTGATGACGGGTGGCATTCCCAGGGAGCACGCACCCAGCGGGGGTGCAGCAGGAGCAGCGGCGGGTGTGTGGCCCTGGGGAGAGAGGGGCGGGTGGGGGTCGGGGGCTGAGGAGGGGGTCAGCTCCAGCTGGGAGGGGGGGGGGTGTCTCATATCGGTGCGGGATCTAGCTTGGGGGCAGGGTGCGGGCCTGGATAGCGGCGGGGGTCTGGGTCGAGGATGTGCTGGACCGTGCTGCCCGCTCAGCCCCGGTCCCGGTCCATCCCGGGGTACCGCCGGGCTCGGGCTCGGGCTCGGGCTGGGTCCGCGGCGCGGCCCCCGCGGGGCGCCGGTTCCGGTTCCGGCGGAGCCGGGGCGGGCGGGCGGGGGAGGAGCCGCCGGAGCCCGAGCTTGCGCTCTGGAGCCGGGCGGCGCTGGGACCCGGAGAACAAGGGGCGCGGGGGGACCGGGCGCGCGCGGAGGCCGCAGCCGGGCCGGGGCGCGGGCGGGGGCCGGGCCGGGCCGGGGCGGGGGCCGAGGCCGAGGCGGCGGCCGGGGGTCGCGGGCCGCGCCGGGCCGGGGCCGGGGGCGGAGGAGGAGGAGAAGGAGGCGGCGGAGGCCTGGCGGCCGGGCAGGGGCGCCATGGCGGCGGCCGAGACGAAGATCATTTACCACCTGGACGAGCAGGAGACGCCGTACCTGGTGAAGCTGCCGATCCCGGCCGAGCGCGTCACCCTCGGCGACTTCAAGGGCCTCCTCAACCGCCCCAACTACAAGTTCTACTTCAAGTCCATGGACGACGACTTCGGGTGAGCGCGGGCCCGGCCCGCCGACCGCCGCGTGTGTGCGTGGGGGAGTCCTCCGTGTCCCCGCGTGGGGAGCGGGCTCCCGTGGGCCTCCCTGAGGGGGGCGGGCTGCGTGGGCCTGGCTGGGGACACCCGCCCCGCACGCTGCTGGGGACGGGGGATGGCTCCCCCGTCCGCCCGGGTAGGGTCCTGTCGTCTCCCCGCCAGAACAGTGGGGCTGGGACCCCCGGGGGTGGGCTGGTGCCCTTCGGGACTGGTGGTCCCTTTCGTGCCCGGTGTGGGGAGGGGGACCCACATCCATCCGCCACCCCCCTTGCCTTGCCTTGGAGGGGGGCGGGGATGGCGTCCCCCTTGTGTTCTGTTTGGGGACACACGTGACACCCTCGCGTGCACCCCATCCAGGGGCATGTGCACCCCCAGTTACCTCACCTGGGGGGGGTTGGTGGTGATAGCCCCCCCATGCAGCTTCTCTGGGGACAGGCCCCCATCCTCGCTTCCCCCATCAGCTCTGGGGGAAGCTGCCCCCTGCTAACTCCTCTGTGGGGGAGCTGGTGGTATCCTCTGTGCTCATCCTCTAGGGCTGCACCCCCATGTCTGCCAGAGACCATTGTCTCATCTGAGGATCCCCCCCTCGCCGTGCTCACGATGTTTGGGCAGCACCTTCCCTGAGAGCGTATCCCCCAGCGCAGCCCAGCTTGGGGGTGTGTAGGGGTGGCATCCCCCAGCGTTACCGTACTTGGGGTTGTCATTCCCCATCCAAAGGGTTTGGGCGTCTCCCGCTGTGCCCGCCTGGGGAGGGTGTCCCTTGTTCCCTCTGCCAAGAGGGTGCGGGGACAGTGCCCCCTCCATCAGCCCTTCCCAGGGAGTGGATTTGGGGACAGTTTTGTTCTCCTACCATCCATTTTGGGGAGGGCCATCCATTTTGGCAGCTTGTGCTCTGTATCTCATCTTTGGGAAGAATGGGTAAAGGGGACCATCTTTCTCCTCCCCTGCCTCCACAGAGAAGGAGTGAGAGCTCTCCATATGCTGCCCATCTCTGAGCAAGGGGTGTTTACAAGACCTACTGCACCCACGTACATGTCCCATCCTCAACGTAAGATGTCCCGTGCTCAATCTCTGGGGTGGGCCTGTATAGAAGAGGAGTGCAGCCCTGCCTCGCATCCCATCTCCTGTGGGGCAGCTCTCTTCCAACACCAGTATTTTCGTCACTGCTTTTGCGGTACCCTTTGGTTCCTTCCATCACATGTGGCTGTTTGGAGGTCAGGAGGTACGTTCTGTCGCTTGTTGGACAGTTGTACTTACTGATCTTCTGGGGAGCCCCTGCTGTCTCCTACCTTCGTAAAGTCGGTGACTTCTGGGGAGCAAGCACCACGTGAAGTGAACTCTCTGTAAGACCCTTTGTCACCACTCTGTTTTGTCCAGAGTCTTCTTACATCTGACTCTCCTCTAGACTTTTTGAGGACCTCTGTTTCCATCCTGGGAACATAGCTTCTCTTGGCTTCCGCAGCATGTGGCCCTTTACCATTCCTAGCGCTTTGGTATTTGAAAGAGTTGCATGATCCTCCTTCCTCTGGATTTTTTTCCCCCTCTGAAGATTTAGTGTTTACAGTAGGTCTTGTGTATGGAGGCTGGGACTGCAAAAAGCTTTCAGTTTTATAGTCTTCCTAGTGTCGTCTTAGTGCGCCAAATACCTCCCTAGGCTGTGATCTTGGCTCGTACCCTATGTTGAACAGGGCTGGGCCTGTTCGGGGCTTGGATGGAGATCGGTGTGGCTGCCTCAGCAGGGGGTGCTCTCCCCTCTGCAGCCAAATTATCCCAGTGCCCAGGTTCCCGTTAGCTTGGGAGGTGCCAGCTTTCAGATGAGGCTTGAAATTTGGAGTCACTCCTTTGACCACAGTCTGGGATGCTTTGCCTCCCTAAATTCCTCCTGACCCAGTGGAGAGCCTGAGTGCTCAGAAGCTTCCTCGTTCTCTCCAGGCAAATAGAAGTCTCCAGCCCTCATTTTCCATAAATTTCCTCAGCAATATCAGTTGTCTGTGGATCATTTCCTGTCCCTCAGCTGTTGAGTAGTGTTGGGTGCTACAAAACAGCTGCCTCTCCCCGTCTCGGAGGGGACCGTGTTCATTGGTGGGAGAAGTGACTTCTCCGTGCATGCTGTTTGTAAACAAATGCTTTGGGATCCTTTGAAATGTTGTTCTTGAAGTGAATTCAAACTTGTCTTGAATGAAACATTGCCATGTGGGTGGGAGAGTGTCTGCGTAACTATAAACAAAGTTTAGTAATAAATAGCAGCGTCTCGCATTGGGAAGAGGGGTCTGGTGGCAGCAAAGTTCTGTGCTGTGCCTTTTCATCCTCCTCTGTTTCTTTAAGGCTCCACAGGAGGAGGCAGATGGTAGATTAATGAAACTCAACGATAAAGCAGAATAGGGAGTTGTTGTGGATGCTAGCAGGGAGAGGGGAAAATCACTCAGGAAGACGCAGTGAGTTTAGTTGCGTCAGAAATGCATGGGGTGAGATTTTTGTTGGGACCAATTCAGCTAATTCTTCTGGGAAGAGTGAACCTCTCTGGAAAGGAAGGTGCAGCTGAGAGGGGTCAGAGGCTGTGTGTGGGCAGTCTGTTCCTTGACGAAGTCCTGTGTGATGAGTTGTGCAGTTGGAGCAGCACATGGCAAGGCCTTGGATAGAACAGAGGGGAGAAAGCCTCTCATGGTGCCACCAGGGATGCCCCATCAGGAAAGCTGTCTTTGCTCCTTTCCAGAGAGCTGAAGAACGTGCTCGTGGTTGGCTGGAGCATGGGAGGGAGCAGCCAGAGCAGTCCAGCTGCAGCCTTGTCCCTGAGAAGCCCTGGAGCCCCAGGCACCGCTCAAAATAGAATCAGAATCATTTAGGTTGGAAAAGACCTTTGAGATCGTTGAGTCCAAACAAAATATTTCGTGATCTCTGGTAATTGGTGTCCAGGAGAGAGCGAGCCATCGGTCTGTGGGGAGAGACAGGGATGGAAGAGCAGGAGGCACCTCAGCTGCTTGACTGTAAATGTATGGGCAGTTAGTGAAAACCAGGAGGAGACTAACCATAGTTGTATTCAGAAGCTGTGTGTCAGGGAAGGATGTTGCACACTCACATGTGTATCTCTCTCGGCCCCTTCCCTCCAGATGCCCTCTGCCCAGCATGGGGGGTGGCCTGGCTTGTGCTGACAGTTTCTAAGCTGGGCTGTTTTTTGTCAATTGGGCAGTGTCAACAAGTAGTACCCAGGGTAAAGCCCCTTTGGGAAAGAGACGAGCTGTTGATGGTGGATGGCCTTATGGCAGCTGATCAATGAGGAGCAGACCTGCAGATCTGATGGCTCATGCTTTTTTGTCAGCAATAGGACCTTTTGCAGGATCCCTGTGGTGTAAGACTAAGTTCTCTCATCTCTTGTTGGGAATGGAGGCATCTCACCTTCCAGGGTCAGCTGGAGCAAGATGTGGTCCAACGTTTCCTCCCACCTCTGTTGCCCAGACTGAATCTGTTTCTCCCTCTTCCTCCTCTTTCCAGGCTGTGGATCTCCAGCCTGGCAGTCCCTTCAGCTCACCCCATCCCCAAGGCAGTATTACAGCCGCAGTCTTGGTGTGTGGGATTTTTCATTCTTTTGTTTATCTTGTTAATATTTGTTTGCTCTGAGAATCAGGGCGGTGATGGAGCAGCTTCAGTGTTTACATCTCCTTGGAAATGTGAACCGAGGCTCCCCTGGGTGGCTATGGAGTTGTCGGGCTATACCAGGAGCTCATCTTAGTTAAAGCGCTCAGCCTCAAGTTAAGAAGACCCCAGAATGGTGTCACTTCTAGGTAGGAAGGAGGAGAAACAAGATTTAATGCACCCGATGGTGGGGAGAGGAGCTGTGAGCAGCAGGAAGGCTGCAGGGTTTTGTAGCCTGGTCTAACTAGCATGTAGTTGGCTACAGCTGCAAATAGGGAATCCAGCCTAAGCCCAGTGGTGCGGAGCAGTGATGCAGGGTGCATATATTTGTGCCCTTGTTGGCTTTGTGTATTGCAAATCCAAGAACTGGAGGCATGTGGAGGAACTAAGCAGACTGATGGTGGAAGTATGGCAGTGCATAGATGTGGTACACTCTTCTTGGACCTGAGATGCTTTGTGGATGTGCCTTGCTGTGAAGTTTGGAACTACTCTTAGCCTGCTAACCTTGCCCTCACTAGAGAAGTAAGGTTGGGGTTTTTTTCCCCACAGCTTGAGTCTTTTTGTTCAACATTTTACAGGTAAGATCTGTGTGCTGGTCAGGAGGGATCTAAGGAGAGAGTCTTAGATCAGTGCAGTGCTGTGACCGCTTGTGAGATCCATGTTCTCCATCAAGCTACCTGCAGGTTTTTCATGGGGTTTTGAACAGACTCTGTCTTTTTTGTTCCCAATCTGTAAATTGGAAGTTCTAACAGTGCTCCTGTGCCTTTTCTCGTCCACTCGACACTGAGCTTCTTGGGCAAACGTTTTTGTGGATCTTAGCATGACAGAGCTCTCAGTTGCATAGAGGTGCTGCAAGAACAGTACTGTAAATTCTCCTGGGGACCTGTGCAGTTGGGAAGGGAACAACTGTGCTGATGGTCTGTGGTAGTTTGTAGTTTGCTGGGATGTGGGCCTCAGTGATGTGTAGAGTGTTGCCTCCTGCCCAAGTCCATCATGAGAAATGTACTTGTCTCTGGGCAGCATGGATCTTCTTGCCAGCCAGGTTGTGTGCATGTTTGCCCCAACTGAACTACAGCTTTGACTTTTCACCTGGCCAGGTGACTGGTACAGCTCTGAGGATATTCTTATATCAATTGAAATGTGGTTTCTTTTTACTCATTTTTTGCTTGTAATTGATGCTGCTTGTTTTCTGTCAATCGAAAGGTATTCCCACAGGGGCATACTAAAGTTTAAATTAAACTTTTCAAAGCAGTTTCAGTTAAATGAGTGTAATTTGTGCATCCAGGTAAGTCCTTAGCACCTGGCCTGAAGTTCTCTGTTGTCTTTCCATAAATTCTGGAGTGCCTGATAGTTTGAATTTCTTCTGTGTGTGGAGAAAGCACTTGGGTGATCATTTTATCTTATCTCCACTTTACTCAGCCAGCTCTCTTCTTCCAGGCTGGGGAGCAGAAAGGTCCGCTTCTCCTGCAAGGGGACCATCCCTCCCTCCCCATCTCACCTACTTGTTCTGCATTGCCGGGACGACAGCAGCGATAGCAGCGGTTTGAGGTGCAGTGGCAGGATGGTGCTGCTCCTCCCACTGCTGCTGGTTTCTCCCTCTTGCAGGTCTCGAATCCAATTTTAACTTCAGAGCTGTGGTGAGTGATTCCTAGGTCTCAACTGTCAAGGGAAAATTGGTATCCAACTAATCACTAGCCCGGTATCTAATCCAGACCCGTTTAATTATCACCTGCTCTCCAAAGCCGGGTATGAGGCAGTGATTAGGGCAACGCTCTGGAGGCAGAACAAAGCGGGCGCTGCTGGAATTCCCAGTGCAGGGGTCAGATGCCGTTGGTATTTGGCGACCTCATCTCCTGCACATGTGCATGGGGAAATGCGTTGACGGTCACTGAAAGGCTGAGTGATTTATTTTTATTGCAGGGTCTTTTTGAAATTGATGCCAGCAGTGACTGTCCTTCTGGCTGAAAGTGTTTGGAGCTGGGGAAGGGATCCTAAACTTAATAAGCAGTGTCAGTCCCTAAGCAGTGGTGAGCCGCTGGCATGGTGCCCCTGCCTTTCCTGCCAGCAGTTTGTAGCCTGAGTTGGGGTAGTTGTTTTATTTTGATTTTTGGAACTTTATTTTTTAAATTTTGAATTGGAAACTCTGCTGTCTGCAGAAGACCTTTGCCTGTCCCATGCCCCTGGTGGAGAGTGCTTCCATGTCAGTGTGGATTTCATGCAGGGGGAGGTTGGCAAGAGGTCTGTGAGCAAAAGAGCCTCCAAAACTGTGTGCAACTCCCTTGCATGCTCGTGTCCTTTGTCGTGCTCCTGTCCGAGTGACAGCATTGGCCTGGCTGTGAGGTGGCCGTCACTTTTCTTCGTCTTCTGGCCACTCCCTGTCCTTTCTGTGCAGAGGGCAGCACTTAGCCATGTGAGAGGCCACAGCACCCCATCTCTTGTGCTCCCCGCTCCGGGGGATGCGTGGTTCCCTTCCTGCTCACGTGAGGTGTGCCACCCTGGTTAGCTAGGGCCCACTGGAGGTTATTTTTTGGACAGTTTGCGTGTAGGTTACTGCAGCCTGTGCCTCTGTTTCCTTGGCTGCTGAAGATTTGGCAGAGAGCTGCTAACCACTGTCTGCGCTTGTGGTGGGAAGTTCCTGTAATGCTGCCCGTGCTGGGGGGTGGCCCATCGACACTGGAGCTGGTCCTGGCTGTAGTTGCTGCTGGAGGCTGTTTCCAAGTGTCGTGGCGGTGGTGGTGGGGGGCCACAGCAGTGCCAGCGCTGGGGTGCAGATGGAGAGGGTTAGTTGATGGTATTCACTCCTTCCCTGGGTTGTATTGTCTGTGCCTGGCAGTGTGTGTCCTGCTGTTCAGACCCAGCTATTACTGACTCTGTAGGTGTCCGGCTTTCTCTGTTGTGGTTGGAGCTGTGCTCCGAAGGCCACATTGGATAGCAGTCATAGCCTGGTTTCTTTGCCCAGGGGTGGTGTTCGGAAAGCCAAGTTAGCCAAATCGGGCTGCAGACCAATTTCCCTAAGGCCTTGTCTGTACTATGCAAACAATGAAGCTTTACAACAGCTATTGAACTTGTTTGCAGCTAGAGCTGGTCAGAATTTTTTTTTGACTGAATGTATTTTTTCCCAAAATATGGTGTTATGTTGAAGCCAGCATTTTTCTTGGAGAAGTATTGTTTTCATTTATGTTTTTGATGGGAATGTTTCTTAATTTTAAGCTTCTCTTGTCATCTCTGAAAAAAAGAGAAAGAAAGGTCAAGAAACCTTTGCCCATCCATGAGAATGCAGCTGTTCTGATGCAGTTATGTGTTTTGAAATCATCTGGAGGACTCTGGTCCTCCAAATTCCTGCACAGAGCAAAAACCTACTTTGACGTCTCAGAAATTGCCATGAAGTAAATCTGTGCACCCTGACTGTCTGTGGTGCAGCTGTGCTCCAGCATGGTTCAGTCTCTGAGGTCAAGGCCAAACACCATTAAAAATGGCTCATAAACCACCATAATCTGGGTTGTGACTTGAGCATTGTTTGTTGTTATGGGATGATAGTGGTGGCCCCACTGCTCAGTCTTCTGGTTCCTGCTGAAATATGACTTTTGAGAGTTTCATCTAGAACTTGGCTATTCCCAAATCCCAGAACTTGGCTCACCTGCAGAGTCAGTACTGGATCTTCTGGGTGGTGGCATAAGGATTGATGTTCCTTCCTACGTGGCTATGGTGAGAGCAGGATGGGCAGCTGGGGAGGCAGTGTTTTGTCATGGACTCTCAGAAGGAAGGTGCTGACTTGTAGGGTTGGAGGCAGACGGCCTGTGAGCCCAAAGCCCCTGTGCTCAGAGCACTGAGCCTTCGGTAAGTTGCTGTTCTCCAGCATGCTCTGCTCCTGGCCTCCTTCACCTGTGATTTCCCCATCTGGTCTCCCAGCAGGCAGAGACATCTGGGTCTGCAGCCATGTGGCCTGAACTCTTGAAGGTGGAGGTAGTTACCCACCACCATGTGTTTGGGGATGCTCAGGGAAGAAGGGTGCTGTGAGTATAAGCAAAGAAAATCTGGTTTCCCCTGCAGCGTTTCTGCTGCACAGATGTGTTTGACTTAGTCCTCTCTCAGGGTGGGCATCAGGCCCTCTATCTAGACTTGAAGGCTGTATATGTAGAGGTGTAGGGAGCATAGTTAGAATTCCTCGAGTCCGTTTTGAGGTCATGGTACTTAAAGTGGTGGGAAGCCTCTTGCACGTCTGCACAGCAGTTGCTGCACTGTTCTGAGCTGAGGGTATCTGCTGTAATGAAGTGCTACTCCTCCACCCTTGACTGCATCCAAATAGATATAACAATGTTGTGGTTTAGGAATTTGATCTGTGTAAAAGCCCATGAAGGAGAGCTGGGCTTGCAGAACACAGCAGAGACTGCCTGCAGGAAATTGCCTTCATGTTGTCGCACCAGCTTTGCATCATGCTGCACATCTGATGAGGCAGCAGTCAGGGCTGTGTGTTTTTGGTGTTTCCTATTGATTTCCTCTTCTCCCCATCCCTTGTTTGTTATTCGGAGCTTGCCCTTCTGACCTGTGCTGGATGGATGGTGGTTTTCCAGGAGGGGGATGTGGCACCACGTGGCTGTTACTGTTTGTCCCGGTGGTGCTGGCTTGTTAGGCAGCAGCTGGCAAGTTAAGTAAAACTTAATCCTGCTGGTGACTGCCATTGGAAATTTTTGGACCAAATCCTTTTGTGAATGCTCTTTGGAAGGCGTTGAAGTAAGGTACAAATCTGGGAATTAGTCTAATCTCTGTGACTTTGTCTGCTTTGTCTGTGTGCTTATCTATGTAATGCCATGGTAGCCTTAGGAGAGTATGTGAGCTCTTGCGCCGTGAATATCACTGTCTCCAAGGTCTGCATCAGCTTGCGGAGCTGAAGTATTAGTATCTCCCTGAGCCCCTGCTCTGAAGCTCTTGGTTTCACTTGTTTCCACTGCTGTGTTGTTACTGCTGTAGAACTAACACTGAGCCCATCCAGGAATGGGCTGGAATTCTCTGGAGGCTTTGACAGGCAGAAATGCCTGGTGTTGACCTTCCTGTGCCATGTAATCCTGTATCGCAGTGGAGGGTTGGGACTGTTGTGGTTGTTATATCAGTTATTTATTAGAGGAGAGGAGCCAGAGGCATTGTTTTTCCAGTCACAGCTAGCTATTGAAGGCAGCAGAAGCAGCATTTGGGCACCCTGCTCCACTAAGTCTTCTGTGTTGGTTATTCCCTCACTGGCGCATCTGTCCGTGTGTCTTGCTGGCTAAAATCTGCCATCTTGTGAGAACTGGAGGAAAAGAAGATTTAGTGAGCGGTGACTGAATCGCTGCAGTGGGACTCCGTCCTTCTGGTCCTGGCTGAAGACATAAGCTAAAGGGGGGAAGGCTTTCTCGCATGACTTGGAGCAGAGATCTGTTTCTGGGAGAGCTGGCACTGGCCGCTGTGTGGGAAGGTCTTTCCTCTGCTGGTTTTTGACCTGCCTCTAGGGTTTGGAGAGGAATTTATTTGCTACGTGGCCCCTCTGATCGCTGGCAGCTGTCTCTGTGATAGGCTGGGAATTCAGGGTCTGGGTAACAGAGGCTGTGGGCTTTTCCTTGTTTTCTGATGGCTGGCAGCTCCTGCCATGTACAGGCTGGTTCTGAGGACACTGCGAATCTGCCGGAGGGGTCTGTGTTTTGGGAGCTCTGGCTCCGCATGGATTGTCACAGCAGGGAAGCTGGTGCTAGCACAGTAGCCTGCCCGCTCACTGTGCTTCAACTTTTTTCCCTCAGCATTGCTCTGACCTACTCTGACCTGCTTGAGATTCATGGTCCTTTTGTGTCTCACCATCTGTGAGCAAATAGGTTGTCCTGTATACACTGCATTGTGCCACGCCGCCATTGTTGACAACCAGAGCAGTGTCAGAAGTGCTGTGACAAACCTGGCTTTGTGGCCTGACGTGATCAGCAGGGCAGGGGCAGGGAGAAGGCTGCTGCTGGGCTGGCCCCAGGGTGCAGCAGCTTCTCAAATTGAAGCTTTTTTCAGAAGCTGTGGTGGATATGCAAACTCCATACTTCTGTTTGCATATGGCTAATGAGCTGTCCCAGTTCATTCAGCCCTGCCTGGCTCAACCAGTATTTTAGTGCCATTTGCAGGGAAACTTGCCTGTGGGCCCAGCTGAGGCTGTGCTATACCGGAAGCCCATATAGGGGCTTAATGCAGGAAGTCTTGCCATTGCACTGTGTTAATTTGAATGTTTTCTTACTGGCTTTTGTAGCTCTGAGAAGGGTGGATTTTCGTGGATCTAGCTGCACAGCTGAGTCTCTTATGGCAGAACTCCCAGCCGTCTTAGACCCAGAGCTGGTAGATGCACCTTTAGGTCCTGAAGGGGCTGGAGATGGATTTTCTTTCCAAAGTGAAAATGGTTCATTTCAACTGGGGCCAAAAGGTGGGTTAGTTTGGGAAAACTCTTAAGCTTATTCCCTGCCCAGGTATTCTGGATGCATCAGAGGAGTTTTGGGGTGGCAACATCTACTGCAGCTTAGGCTCTGTCTGGGTTTCCTTGGGGCAACTTCGACTTACTGCAGAGTAACATCTATGTAGGATGTGCACATGGAGTCTGATGTGCCTGAGCTGGGTCAGACTCACACAGCATGTGTCTGTGCTTCTGAATCCCCTGCACAGAAACACGGGAGCCTACTACAGCAACAGCAGTCTTTTCTTTTATATTGCCAGTGTGGGACAATTTTAAAAATCTTTTGATGACTTCATATGATGTTACCTTTGGTTGCAGTTGGTACCTGTGCCCTGGTAATAGGAAGCTGCATGGCCCACATGCTCTCCCCTGTAGTGAGATGCATAGTCTCGCGGCGGAGAGTGTGTCTGGCCATGCTGTCTGCAGGGACCAGCTGAGCTCCTGGTCAGTCAACACATGGTGCTGGCACAAAGTGTTTGTGGTGACTTTACATGTGACTATAGGAGAGGTGCTTCATGGGAATTTGATGTCAGTATCACAGATAACTAGGAAGCTCAGAATCAGGGTCGTCTTATAACTTGATTTACCAGCAGATCCACGGACATGGGAAGTGGCCCTATTGCAGTAATAATGTTTGACGAGTATCTCTGGGCTGCCGGTGGGAATAGTTAATGTGTAGAGTGACCAGTTCAACACAGTTACTGAGCTCATGGGATATTTACAGACTGCAGACAGCTTGTGCTGCCTTTCACTGCACTCCTCCATCCTTGAAGGACCTGGGAGTTGGCAGCTGTGGTTTTAAGACCCTCCACAAGAGGAACATTTTGCATCATGTGTGATGGTGACTTCTGGAGGTCACTGACTATTATCCAGCCTTTGGTGCAGTTGTCAGAGTTGGCAGGTGGGAAGGTTTTGAATAGTGTGTGACAGGGTCAGGCCTGGGAGTTCAGCGTCGAAGAAAAACAGCAGCTCTCAGTTGGACTTGGTCCTGCAGAGGTGGGGTATGTTACTGTAGTAATCCAAAGCACTGTCCTCTTCTAAATTGTGGGGAAACTTACTTTCTTGTTGAAAAGGTTGCTGATTCCTGGTGTAGAGGTGAGTCCTGGCAGGATCTGGACTGAGTTCTCTACAGGGCACCTCATGCAGACCTCAGACTAATGCCAGTCATCGCTTACAGCTGGGCTGCTGAAACAGAAGAGCCTGGCTGCTTGCAGAAAATGCCTTCCTCCCAGATTGAGACCATGGCCTGCACCCTGTTTCGGTAAATCTCTGACACTCCTTTGGAGGATTGCTAGGCAGGTGATGGTTTCCTGACTGCCTAGATATTGCTTCATCCAGTGGACCATCCATCAGGTGTTAGGAGGGCTCCTGTGGGCCAGGGCTTTCATAAAGGAAGGAAAAAGTGAGTATTTTTGTTGCTGAGAGTAAACCAGCAGCACGGTGGAGACGGCTCACATTTTCCCTGCTTCTTGGCTAATCAGATTCCTTTTAATTTACAGTAATTGATTTGCTCCTGCTTTATGGCTGTCATCCATTTTCTGGACCTATAGTTGAGCGGGTTGTGTACCAGCACATGCTTGGTTTGGTTAGGGCTGGAGCATCTTTCTTGTCTCTTTCTTCCAGCAGTTGAACAGTATTTGCTTGTTTGCTGGGTGATGGCTGGAGGGCAAGGTTGGCTGGCCTGGTAAAGGATGCTTGGTAGGAGATTGCTCATTGTATTGTTCAAGGTCTTGGCCCTGCGTCTGGAAGGGAGTTTGGTGAAGATGACTGGTATCAGCTGAAATAAATGAAGTATATAAAAGGCTACTAAAATGTGCTCTATTTGCTGTCTCTCTGTACAGGGAATTTCTTGTTCCATCCCCTGCACGGACACCATCAAAAGCAGGAGACCAGGTGAAACAGCCTTCCTCTACCTTTGATTGGTTTTGTCTACTGGTAGACCTATGTAGGAGCTGATTGTTTAAACCACTGGTTTTCTCCAAGTTCTTCCTGGCTTGCTGACAATTTTCTGAGAGTGAAGTGAATATTTCAGGTTGCACCAAAAATTATCCAGGGCCCAAACACGAGGAAGAAAAAGAACATGCGTCCCTGTCCTAGCGATGGTCAGAAATGGTTCTTACGAGTGTTCAGACCCCTCATGCTGTTTGTTGTCTCCTGCAGTTTAGGACTAGAGGGACATAGTATCACTGTCTGCCCTTTTTTCAAGTGCTGCAATAGCTTGGGACTGGGGACAAAGTTCTTTCTTTGCCACCATGCAGCTGTTGTGACTCTGAAAAAGCTCTTCTTTGCGTGAGTCCTTCTCATTGTCTTTGGCAAATGTTTTGTGGTGGAACTTAGTTTTGAGCTTTATTAACTCCCTGGTGGTTTTATAGGGGTTCTCTGAATGTCTTATAGACCTAGTTAGCAGAGATGTTGCTGATGGTAGCCCAGCTGGATGCGAAGAGTAGGTGCAGTCATCTAGAGCCTGTTACGCTTCAAGGCTCCTTCCCACCGGGTAGGAGGTTGGGCTGGTTTCCTTGGGAGACTCTTGCCAGTTATTTGTGCTAGGAGAGAGTAATGTGAGCTGGTCAGTGTCTTGAGGGCAGGACACGTGTGGAGGCTGCTTTGTCATCTCCTGGTGGAGAACTGTCATTAAATACAAATGAATTGTTAACATGATGGGGGAAACGAACCTCAATCCTCCTCCCCACAGCCATCTGCCTTGGTCTGTGCCTTCCCAGACCTGCTCTGGAGGTGGCTGTCCAGCAGAAAGGTGCTCCAAGAGCAAAGGGCTGGTGCTGGGCAGGGCTGCTGTGCTGGCAGCCCAGGACAAGGGGGTGCTGGCGAGCAGACTGCTCTGTGGCAGCTCCCTGCTTCCCCAGGTGTGGAAGTCCAAGCTTTCAGACTTTGTTTCCCACCCTCCCCCTCCTCCCATTTTCCCCCTCTTCTCCTCTCCTTGCTCTCCCGCTGAGTTGATGCTTTTCCAGGAATGAGCTGTACTGCTGGCCCAGCACATTCCACAGCAGCAGCGCTTTCTTGGCAGGAGCCTTGCTTGCTGTTAAGAAAAAGCAGGACTGACTTGGCGTCCCTCAGCTGAGGGCCAGAAAAGGAAGGCCTGGTCCTACCTTCCTCATGGTGCGTGCAGAGCCTTCACGGACATCATGGCCCTCTCCCTTGGCTGCTGTGTACATGCTAACATCACACAGTCCCCCCGGCAGCCCTTTACAGCTCTTCACTGTCGTCTTAACTGGTATGAAGTCGCTGGGCATTGCAAGGGAGGCCATTGCTTTTCTAGCCAGCCTAGAAAGGGGTGAGCGACTTCTGTGGAGAGTTACAAGGAGTTCCCTGTGGGGCCCAGACACCTCATCCATAAGCTTCTTGGCAAGGTGGTGTTGCGCCCTTTGTGTTCTGCTACCAGCAGTAGCTGGGTAAACCCCTTTTCCACCTCTCTGCGCAGTCCCTTTCTCTCTGTTGGTGGGAGCTGCTGTGTGGCAGCTCTGCGTTGTGGGCTTTTCCTGCTGTCTGTGTCCAGATGGAGCTAAGTGTCACAGCAGACCAAGCCTCCTCTGGTTTGCTTGCCATCTCTCAACATTAATATGAACCATAGCACCTGCATCAGGATTTCACCCTGTCTCATACATACGTCTCTGTTCGGCTGGGCCTCTTTGGACCTGTTTCCTATCCCACCTTGAATACAAGCCCAGCTTTTGGTCACTGTTATATCTGTGGATTTGTCTCAGTTCCCTGAAGGTCATTTCTGCAGATGTTTAACCTCACATCTTTTTCTTACAATGAGTCCTTGCACTTGTCTTGCATCCTTGTGTTAGGCTGTGCAAGCTCTTGGAGTTGTTGAGGAGCTGAAATTGAGCTACCAGGGTGAAGAGCCTGGCTGGGCTTCTGCTAGGAGTTCCCATTTGTCCTGATTTCCAATTCAAAGAGACTGAAAGTGTTACTGAACTTTTGAGGGCCTGGAGAACACTTCCTTTGATGATGTCTCTAAATGTCCTTCTGGGAGTTGGAAGCATGGCTTGGGCAGGGCTGGATTAATTAGTGTGGAGGTGCCTCCTGCAGTCGGAGGACAGGCCTGTTGGGCTTGTTTGCAGAGCAGTGCTGCAGCCAGATGGTCACTCCGGAGATCAAGGCGGGAGGGGCTGCTGGGGCTCTTGGCTCACTTCTAAATCAAAGTCTGCAGCTCTGCTTTGATAAGTGCTGCTCCTGGGCAGGCCTGTGAGGCCGGGTGGGTCATTCCTAAATGCCATTCCTTTTCCAGTCTCCAGACTAGTTGAACAGGAGGTGTGTCCTCTGTCATCTCCCACCCAGCAATGCCTGTAGGACTGAACACAGGTCCAGCTGGAGCCAAGCATCTCCTGGACAGGGGTGCTGTGGTTTTCCTGGTGTATGTCCAGTAGAGTGATTGCAAATGTGTTGATGAGGCGTTCTTGGGGAAAACAGCTGCCATCTTAGATGTCTGTTCAGCCCGTGCCTGAGTGACCACGGGGGCAAAGCACAGCAGGCTGTGGGGCAGCAGTGGTGAGTGCAGTTGAGGGAGGCTGTAGAGATTACAGCCTGAAAACGAAAGAGGCTGTTCCTGTGCTTTTGCTCATGGGCACGATGTCCCTGCTCCTGAGGAGAGCAGGTAGTAGCTTGAAATGGGGTGAGCTGCTCCCCGAGGAATCCTTGTGAAGTTCCCTTGATTTGTTAGGAAAGCAGAGGTGGCCTTTCCTGCTAGCATGCGGAGATGGGTTATTGTTGTGTTAGCAGGACAGCTGGTTTGTGCTTCTTGATTCTTAAAAAAAGACACAAGGTAAAGATAGTGCTCCAACGGAGCTCACGTTCACACAGGGTGCAGGGACAGATGGGAGGACAGCAGCTCCTCTGGGGAGGAGGGTCTGACAGAGCTAAACCAACTGCAAATCTGTTTCCCTTTTTACCCTGTGCTACAACATAGAGGAGCAGTGGGGAATACCCTGTCTGGGGGCTTGGGAGGGAAATTAAATGGGAGAGCCAAGGTCTCTGTTTATACTTGGAGAGCCCTTCTCACCCCAGTGCACTGTGCAATTTGTACACTATGTACTCCTCTTTCTTGCACGGGAGATAAAAATACAGTGAGGAAGACCCGAAGAATGCCCTGGCTTACGGAGACAGACAACTCAAATCCTCTAATCCTGTTTGATGCATGCTGTTTGCCTGCAAAGCCCAAGGTCTCACCGATACACGTGTGATCGCTGGCGTGTGTATTCTTTCGTTGGGCCTGTAGCCCTTGGGGGGATTGCATCCCCACGGGAAGCACACGTGTCATGTCTGGGCTTAGTCTAACAGGCGACTATTTCTCACTTGAAATCCCAACTCTGTTGGAGAATTGCCCTGTCCAATTTTCTCTTCTGGTGAAACGGATGCAGAGCTCATCGCTGTGGCCCCAGCATTTGATTTTGCAGAAGAGAGGAGGATTTTACTCTAGAGCTAGGAGATACTCACATTTGGATAGTAACACATGAAAGCGCTTCCTTTTGCTATGCAGCACTATTAATCTATACAATCATTTGGAGACAAGACATCCCTGCCCTAAGGGGTGTGTACTACAGGTCTTGAAAATGAGATCACATTTCTGGTGTGTAAATCCCTGAAGCTTGTGCTATTGGGTAGAAATGTCTCCTGATGTTTTTTGTTTGTTTTTTTTATTATTTTTTTTCTTCTTTTGCGGGCTGTAGGAGATGGGAGCTGTTAAGGTTAGAGGAGTGACCCACCTAATCTGTGCACTTTTGGGAGGTTGTAATAGAAGATTAAGTTTAACATTGAATTTCTGGGCTTTGCAACATTGGAAAAAATGTTGCTGTTCTGTAAAAGGTCTTTCCTCTTAATAATTGAAGTAAATGAAGGAAAAGATCTTTCTTTTTTTTCATCTGCTCTACTAGCTTTACATCTTTTTAGTGTGAAATTGTCACTGCTCAGTTGCCTTCTCAATCTTTGCACCTCCCCTAGTAACAGACTCCTTTTCATCCTGGCCATCGAGCTAACATGCTTGAGGGGTCCCCTCACGTCCTTTCTTGCTACTGACTTCCCCAATGCCAAATTCAGCTTTTCTGATCACTGCCACGTCCCGTGATTGCTTCTCTCTGAGTATCCTCCCCGTTGCGACCCCTTAGATAGACAAGGTGGGGAACGGGACCGCCAGAGACGAGCAGCGATCGCTGCTGCGCTCCAGCCTGCATCTGAGGTTCAAGTCCTCCTGCCAGAGCCTTTGTCCGTGCCTCTTGGATTTCTGCTCTCTCTGGGCTTGCGTTACTCCTTCCGAGTTCTTCGCTGGGACTTTGCTGGGGCTAGCGGTTCCCGCTCAGGAGAGACCAGAGCTGGCTGAAGCTAGAAACTCCCTTGTATCCGCAGCCTCGCCCGGGCTGGAGGCCACCAAGGGGAAACGGGGAGGCTGGGAGCACAGCAGCTGCGCTGGTAACGTCTGCGCAGCCCGGGGTCTCTGACACGGCGCAGCCGCCTCTGAGGCTTGGGTTTTATGGCCTCCTTTCTCTCCTGTGCGCGCTCTCTTGTTCCCCACCTTCCCTTCATTCCTAGGATGTGACTCTGTGATATAAAATACCCTCCAATTTCCTGAGCCGGGCTGGGACTCCCTGGAGAAGGCAGCGTCTGCCCGCCTGTCCCTCACCCGCCTCTGCGTCCCTGTTCCAGGCTGCCAGCTGCTCCTGCCGGTGGGGAGCAGGAGGGAAGCTGGGAGCGTGGCATCTTCCCAGGCCGTGGGGAGAGGGTCTGCCGGCTCTTCCGGAGAAGCCGGCGGGAGGGTAGGGATGGAGCCAGGGTTGGAGATGGATTTCCTCCGCTTCCCTCCCTGCTGCTGGGGCTGCCCCTTCCCCTCCCCCAGCTGCATGGGAGCAGATGTGCTGCTTGTGTCAGCCCTGGCAGCCCCCTTTGCACACCCCAGCCGGGCTCCTGCGGCAGCCAGAGCCTTGTCCCTCCTCCTCCTCCCCCCGGCTTGGCCCCGTGTCGCTGGGGATGGCGGTTGAATCATCCGCCCACTCGGCCTGCCTCCCCTGTAACCCTCCCTCCCTCCTTCCTCCCTCCCGCAGGTCTCTTTGTTGGAAAATTCAAGGCAGATGAGTGCCGGGGAGCGCTGGGCCTGCGGGCCAGGCGCCGAGCCTGCAAGCTTGGCCGTAGCGTGTCTGCTGGCCCCGGGGACTGGACGGGGGCCGGCGAGCGCCCGGTCTGCGGGGCGATTCTCCGTGCAGAGCAGCAGCGCCGAGGGGGATGGACCCACGCTCGCCTGGGCCTGGGCATGGCTCGGGCTGCCTCTCCGTAGAAGGGGGTTTTCCTGGCCACCGTGCCCAGCCCCTGGCAAGGGCTTTAAACATGGGAAAATCTGAAACTGGGCAGCCCTGGTGGACGGTAAACTAAAAGCTAGTCCTCTGAAATCAGCCTTGGGCAGATGTTTTCCCTGGGCTGTGGTGGCTCCTGCCAAAAGGAGGGGCTTTTAGAGAACCAAGAGAGCCTGAGCTCCTTCTGGGTCTGCTCTTTTGGGATTCCCGGGTTCAGACCCCATCAGCTGGGGGCTCTTCCCAGCACATTCACAGGATGGTTTTCCCTCCCAGCACATCCACAGGACAGTTTCATCTCATGGCTGCCTCCCCGTGCAACTGTGGAGGAGAAACGTGGCATGGCTCACAGCTCCCCCAGAGGCTGCTTGGTTGGTGGCTTCTGACGCGAACCTGCGGTCTTGTTCGAGTGAGAAGTGTGACTTGAAGAGAGTGGTGAGAGGTGGGGGGAGGAAGGCTACAGCTTGGGGCTGAGGCTGGAGAGGAATGCAGGGCACAAATAGCTGCGACGGTGCAAGGGGTGACAGATGTGAGCAGGACTGCAGAGATATTCCTGCTCGGCATGTACCCGACTCCAGCACTATCAGTTTTTGCTCTGTAGAGTCTAAATATATAAACCATTGTGCTCTGGCATCTGGGTGATAAATAGTGATAAATAATGTAGTGGCTGGGGAAGGAGAAAACTGCTCCAGGGTGGAGCTGACCCCTGGGATGTCTGGGGCAGCAGCAGGGTAATAGGAGCGATGAGGGACCAGCTCTCAGGACAGAGAGAGCTTGTTCTCCATCGGGTATGGCAGTTGAGGTGGGCGGGGGGTCTTGGGTGTTGGTTTCCTCTGTCCCCACTGAAAGTGGAATAGTTCATTTGTGCTTATCGGTTGGTCACCTTGACCCTGCAAATATATCACCCTGTCCCTTCACCCACAGGAAGGGCTCTGTGTCCCTGAGCAGGCAGCATGCAGCACTGAAAATTGGCTCTGCCTGAAGTTCTCTCTAGGAATTGGATGAAGTCCAGGCTGCTGGCGACAGTATAAATGGATGCTAGTGCAGCCAGGCCAGGGTGCATGCGTGTATATGTGTGTGCACTTGGAAGTGAGGTGATGACAACTTGCCTGCATTGGAAAGAGTTGGCGTGGGCACCAAAGGGGATGGGTCCTGGGAAAGACTGCCTGTTTGACACTCATCCTGGGCTGCAGGGACTTTGGGCAGAGGCTGGCACAGGGCATTCTGAAGAAGTATTAAGCCAGCAGGGTTTTAATCCATCCTCACTGCTCCTTTCCTGCTTTTTCCTGCTTCTCCATCTGTGCAAGAGGAATTAACGCACATCCTGGGAGTGGATTAGACTGCTCAAACCGTGACCTCTTCATCTGTGCCTTCTGGGGATGGGTAGCAGTTGTCCAGTCCCTTTGCTGGCTCTCCAGTTTGGGCAAGGATCATGAGTGCCAGCTGCCAGCAAAAATGTGGCAATATGCTGCCTTTCACCCCGTGGGACAGCCCTTTGCTGAGCGTGCGTGACACTGGAGCAACCAGCACGGCTGGCAGGGTGGAGCGAGCCTGCTCCCCAGGTTTTGGTCTTCCAGCACTGTTCATTTGCCTTCTGCTGATGCCTTGCGATGTTGGCGAGCCTTGCCGTCCTATTTTCAGTGACGGCTTGGGCAGCTGTTGGCGCACCAGCAAGCACAGCCGTGAGCCCAGAGTACCTGTTTCTCTGAGCCCCAACGTGCTGCGACTCGATGGCAGTGCCTGGGCTGCATGGCAGTCTGGGGCAATGGGTCACAGCTCTGCGTCCCATTCTTGCATCCTCTTCGATTCTCCGTGAGTTGGGGACTGGCTCGGGGACCCTTCAGAGCTGTTGATGGGATCCCACCTCTGTGTACTTTGTTACTTATAAGCTACTTCTTTTTAATTCATAATTTCCCTTGGTTTCACATTTGTTCTTTTGTTCTTTTTCTGTTGCATCCTTCTCCCTCCTCAACAATTTATTCACACTTTTTAGTTACTACGTTATTTTTTTAAGCACAATATGTGTCAAGCTACCTTAGATATAGCTTGGAAAGGGAAATTAATATCACAGACTACTTGTAAGATGTCTTTGTATTAAATTAGAGTGCTTAAAATGTTGTTATTGAGTAGAAAAGACAATGAGCTTGTTAAAGCCTATTTTGCCATTAAATTTGATTTATCAAAGATGATATTAATTTAATCTGGTGAATTTAGAAGTTGTTTTGATTACTTTTTCTACAGTGACTCTGCATTTAAGTGCCCAGTGATATTTAAAATAGAAAGAATAAATTTTCTCTCCAAAGAAAACTCATGGTTTTACTGTTGGGGGAAAAAAAATTATCAGTGCTCCCTCCACTATGAAGACTGATAATAACGTAGCTGTTTGTGTAATGTGGGAACATGACATTGTGGCAAACTATAAAGCTTGAAGTGATGTTGAAATATTATGTACATAATTAAAAAGCAACAGTAACATTTGGGAGGCAGCTTGTTTAATGTATTTCACTTTCATCTATTAGAAATCTCTGGCATAGGTTGTGATTCTTTCAGATCATTATAAAGATGTTTAAATTATGTATTTCTTTAGAAATAAGCGAACTGGTGGAAATATGCATCTGAATTTTTTTTTCTTCCACTGATTAAAATGTGAATTGGGGGATAAAACAGCGGGATGCACATGGGAGAGCGTGTTCTGCCCTTGTCTTCTTCCCTCCAGCCTGCCAGTCATGGCTGTGGGCATAGGAAGCTGTAGCCTGGCAGCAGGAGGGAGCTGCTGGTGCTTTCCCTGCCCCATTCCCAAGCCTGGGCTGCCTGTTGTTGGGTGCAAACTCCTGCCTGGGAAAGCCTCCTTTTCCTCTGAAGTCCTGGACCCAGCTCTGACTGCCTCCTCTCCCCTCTGCAGGGTGGTGAAAGAAGAGATCTCAGATGACAATGCCAAGCTTCCCTGCTTCAACGGCCGGGTGGTGTCGTGGGTAAGCAAGCGCCTTGCTTCGGTATCTTGCTGCCTGTTTCTGCCCTCTCTGAAAACCACCATTTGGTTGCATAGTGCCAACTAAGGCACAGGGACCGCTCTGTACTATCGGCGTGCTGACTGCTAACGAAGCTGATGAGCTGGATTACCATGCTCCGGTCCCTCAGCTGGAGAGGGGGCTGTGTGGTGCTGGGTCCCCCATGCTGGGGAAGATGCGGGATGCCTCTGTGGAGAGCTCGCGGTAACTGACGCCTGGCAGAGGTGGTGGTCCTGGCCTGTCCGCAGTGTAACCCATGTGCCCCTATGGCAGGGTCAGCTTTCCAAGGGAAGTCCCGCTCCGGTGACTGGCGCAAAGGGCTTAAGTGACTTTAGTGCTGGTGAAGTGGACTGGATTTGACTGCCCTGAAGACTAAAGGTACTGCCTGGGCAGCTGCAGGACAAGCTTCTCCCGCCATGCCGTGCCATGCACATGCTCTGTCCCCTGCCCGCATGCCTGCATCTGCCCCCAAGGGGACCCTCTGTTTGTGGGGGGAGAGGGTATTTAGTCTCCATAGCCCGTCATCCCTGTTTCCCCTCTGCTGAGCTGCAGTGTGTGCTGATGGGGGTGCGTGGATCTACATCAGGAGCAGAACCAAGACCCAAGCGCCTTTTTCCAGAGGCCACCAAATAGCACCTGAACAGTGAAAATCCTCAGCAAATCAGGCTAGGTGGGACCTAATGCTTCTTCTATCCCTGCACCAAACAGCTAGGCCTCAGCTGAGGGGCCATGAAGCGACTGTGTTTTCGGAGGGAGGGTGGGGGTGACAGGACCGGTCGGGTGCCCTGCTGCCAGACTGGCTCCCGCTGGGATGCTGGCCAGGGGAGCAGCGCGCAGGCTGGGGTCCTGCCTGCGCCCCACACTGCACCGGGAGGAGAGGGGGCACTGGGTTCCCACACAAAGAGCGGGCGGCCGGACGCCTGCCGTCCTCCCTCTAGCGGTTAGCTGGGCCCTTTGGAAAACAGCCTGTCCGGCTCTTGGCCACCATCCCTGCTGCTGCTGCATCTGCCCTGAGACATCTCCCCACCACTCCCTTTCCAGCTGCCTTTTGTTTTCACCTGCTCTATGGGGAGTCCCAGAGTCTCTGAACCCTTTCCATTGCTCTTTTTTTTTACCTGGCGTACTTTTCCTTGTGGTCCACGCATCCACGCAGCTGCTGGCTTTCCTTGTAGGGCCTCTCTGGTTGCTCAGTGTGAGTGGCACGGAGCCGGTGCAGCTCCGTCTGGTGTGACCAGGGCATCGTGCTGCTGCTCTGGTGTGCTGGCTCCTTGTGGAGAATTTGTGCCTGGAGTTAGCGCTACAACCAGCCCTTGTGCACAAAGGGTGACAGCAATCTCGGAGACCTTTATGCACAGCTGATGATCCCTTTTTCTATCTCTGCTGAGAGTCTTCTTGTCCATGGGTGGTTTGGGGGCTTGTGGGGGGAGCACTTGCTTTGCTGCTTCTGCCAGGCAGGCTGGGATGAGGCTATTTTAGGAACTTGGTACTAATTTTAGCTAGAGGGAAAGACGGGGGCTTGGATCCAAGTGAATATTTCCTGAGAGTGCAAGAGGCAGGAAAAGTGCAGGGTGGTTATCAAAACCTTCCCTGGAGGAAATCCCAGCCCTGGGAGTGATAAAGGAAGGCAGCATCAGTCCCCCTGCTCTGGAACACCCCCTCTCCTTTCCTTCTCACTCCTGTTTGACAGCTGCCTGTAGCTAGTTCCCTCTGTCCAGCTATATTTGCCTGGTTTTGCCTCAAGATCTTCAGGCATAGAGCATTATAAGACTTTTCCCTAGGCAATGCTGGCCACTTCCAGCATCTCTTCTCCCCTGTGCTCCCGGGCAGTGGCTGCCAGAGCAGGGATGTGGCCCTCAGGGAGTGGGATGTGTCCTGGGAAGACAAGTCACCAGGAAGGTGCCTGGAGCAGAGCCCAACATGTGCCTGGGGCTTATTGGAGGGAGGGAAGCTGAGCTGAGTGTGAGACCAGAGCTGGTTAGGCAGTTGTGAGAGCAGGAGCCATTGGGCTTGTCCTGGGGCTTGTGGGACAGGCTCTGCAGCTTTTGACGCCCCAGGGTGTTCTCTGCCCTGTCTGCTGCCTTGGCTGTGGCTTTTTCAGGGCTGCTCTGTCTTCCTTGCCCTGGCTGCATCCCTGTCTCTGTTCCCAGTGCTTCCCTGGCAGCAGACCTCTGTCCCCCTGCCCTAATAATGATCTGTGGGGCCCATCGCCCCTTCATCATGGTTTCCCCAGTTCTTGAAGGTGGGCAGGGCACAGCTCTGTGTTTCATCAGTGATGCTGGGAAGTGCTCAAGACCTGTGTAAACAGGCTGTGCCTCCAGCACCTGAGTTGGCATCTGCTCCTGCCTCCATGCAGATGTGGTCCCTTCACCAGTAAGGAGCAGAGCTGCCGCTGCATTTACATTAGTCATTATGGTTTAGGCAGCAGCTATCAGCTCCTTTCCAGCCCATGTTTCATGATCCTTCTGTCCTGACCCACAGTGGGGCATCCCTCACCTCTGTTAGGTCAGACCTCTCCTGTGACGGCTGATGGCTTGGCAGTTGGTTCAAGTACACAAGCTGAGGCTTGACCCATCCTGGTCTCCTCACCTCCCTGGACTGGCTCCAGGGTGACCCACAGCCTGTTTTGTCTGGGGCAGATCAAGGCACTGGGCCCTGCGGTTGCTCCCTGACACTGGGAGAGCTCCAACCCCCCTGCTTGCCCATGCCATGTAGGGGACAGGGACGGGGCAGACGTGAAAAGCACGGAAGGTCCTTAAGAAGGAAATTGATCTTCCCTTGCTTGTGAGCTGTAGCCTGTCCCTGGGAACTCACTCCCTGGCCAAGGCGGAGGCTCCTTTCTGGGCCCTGTCACCTCAGCTCTGGGGGTCCCTGAATGTCTCTTGCAAGGAAAAGGGTTTTTATTGCTTTCCTGCTCGGCCCTATTGGGATTAGCCCTGCTCAGTGAAGCTTGAAAGCGGGGAGAGCGCAAATCTGCATAGGGAGCAATGTTGGGGAAATGACTTTCCATTGAGTTCATTTGGGCTATCCTGTTTCATCCCACTGGCAAGCCTGTTCCTTCCAGGAGAGGCTCCACCTCATTCCCTGAGCCCTAAAATTGGTGGTTTATCTTGGAGCCAGAGACACAGATGTAGGTGTGCCTGGGCTGCCCCAAAGCATGGATGGTATAAAGAGTTCCCGGGGTTTGACCCTTTCTTGAATTTCTGTGCTGGGGAAACTGTTGAGCCTCCCAGAGGTTGGGTGGAGGTTATGCCCAAGCCAATTAGCTGGGCCCAACCTGAAAGTTTGCAAAGTATATGTGGAAGCCAGAAAAAGAGCATGTTGGAGTCTATTTCAAAGCCAGCCTCAGCTGTGAGCTCTGTTACCCTCAGCTCCCATGGGCTGGGAAGGTGAAAGTCCTGCTGGGTCCCACAGCTTGAAGGCAAAGGTGTAGGGACTGGTAAAATTGAGAAAAGGAATGACTGGTAGCTGCCTTTTCTGATGCAAGAAGAACTAGGGGAATCCACTCCTTGCTACAGGACATGTGCTAAAGGTTACCTGAGTGTAAAAACTGTGCGGCATGGGTGTGCAGATGATGTCAGAGTCTCCAAGCAGGGCTGTCAGCCACCCCGACTTCACCGCTGGGTCAGGAATTCCTGAGCCACAAATAGCCGGCGTCTGGGAAGGCGTTGAGGGGGAATGTTGCTACATGCTTGGCCTGTTCCATACCCGCTCCTGGGCATCTGCTGTTGTCCACCGTCAGAGATGAAATCCTGGGCCAGGCAGGCTTTTGGCCAGCTCGTTTGGCCACTCTTCTAAACGTTTTCCTAGTATCTCAGCAATTTCGTTCTGTCTCTTTTCCCTCCAGCTGGTGTCTGCAGAGGGTTCCCATTCAGATGCTGGCTCAGTCTGTGCCGATAACCAAACAGAGCTGCCGCCCTCCATGGAGCGCACGGGAGGAATTGGAGACTCCAGGCCCCCCTCTTTCCAGTAAGTTACCTGGAAACCTATCCTGTTTTCCAAGGGACCCACAGTGATTTTGTTGTAAATCCAGACCAGGGGCTGGGACACTCCCATCCAAATTGGCAGGGATCACAGCCAGCCAGAGGGGAGGAGGATGGGGCTGGGAGCAGATTCTAAGTGGAGCTGCATTATTCAGCAAGCAAGGGCATGCTGAAAATAGTGCAGGGAAGTTGGCAAAGAGCTGGCGCAGCTTCCCCCAGTTCTTTGCCTCGCTCTCATAGATGTGCTATGGTTGTTCCCCACCATCTCTGCTCCTTTCCCTCAAGAAGGAGGCAGCTAATGGCAGGAGGCTTGTGCTGGCTAGTGCAGAGGTAGAGAACATGCTTAAGTCATTCCCTGTTGGACATATTTGTTCCTTTTGTCTCATTACAGCCCTAACACCGGGGGTAGTCGGGAAAACTTGGACAATGAGACAGAGACAGACTCGGTGGTGTCGTCGCAAAGGGAACGACCTCGTCGGAAAGATGGGCCTGAGCATGGTGAGCATTGGTAACATGGCAAGAGCTCTGCAAAGCATGGCTGGGGCACAGTGGGGGCACCAGCTGTAGACGTGGGGCAGCTCTGTCTGCTCTGCAGAACCTTCCCAGCTCAGAAGGGCTGTTCAGTGGTCTGAGGCCATAGCCTCACATTGGAGGCAGGAGCTAACCCGTGTTGCATCACAGCTTGCTGATGAAATCTTTGGGGGCAAAGGAGATGTCTACTGTACAAGCCTCAAGAGTGGAAAAGAGAGGCAGCAGTGCCTCAGTCCTTCTTAGTTGAAAAGCAGAGTGTGCTATAGCCTTAGCACTCTGTGCTGCTCCTTGGTCTGCCAAGAAACCAGCTGTAACAGTCTTCTGTGGCTTTAGCAGCGTTGTTCCTAGTAGCCCATCAGCTTCTTCCCCATCCTCTAGTGGAGCAGAAGATGTATCCCACAGAAGATGGATCTGATCCCAGGGTGGACTCAGAGCCAGCCAGCACTAGATAGGGTTGTCTGATGGCCAGATTCATTCCGAGAAGGTTGTCGTGAGCCCTGCATGGGGAAAGGAGGTGTTTATCTGTAGCCTGTCTGAAGTATACTGAGCCTTGTCTTTCCGTAGCACCCAGGGTGAATGGTACAGTGAAGGGAGAGCGGCGCCGAGACCTGGGTGGGTACGAGAGCTCCTCCACGCTTATGAGCAGTGAGCTGGAGACCACCAGCTTCTTCGATTCAGATGAAGATGACTCCACCAGCAGGTAGGAAAGCTTAGGTCCTGGAGGAACACTGGCTTCCCACTCCCTCTGAGCACAGAGAGATGCCTTTGCAGGGCACAGTAATCCTGGGCTCCAGGGTCCTTGCTCAGACCTGCCTCTGTCTCAAGTCTCGCCCATCAGCACCCTCTGCTATTGTCTTTCCCCCACGTACATGTTCTGCCCCTGCAATCATCTATTCCCTGTGCAATTTCTGTGGCTTGCTTGCTGCCAGAGCCACCACCCTGGAAGCAGAAGAGCTGACTCTCGCTTTTGCCTCTAGGTTTAGCAGTTCAACAGAACAAAGCAGTGCTTCCCGTCTAATGAGGAGGCACAAGCGACGCCGGCGGAAACAGAAGGCTCCACGCATTGAGCGGGTACCCAGGGGTTGGGTGTCCTGGGGAGGGCAGTGCTGGGCAAGGCGGGCTGCCTGGTGGATCTCTCCACTCAGTGCTCCAGGGCTGATCAGGGATTTGGCTGTTTGCTGTGGGCACAGCTGGGGACACGTGGTGTCCGAGTGCTCAGACTTCATAAAGTGCTGTAAACCTTTCTCAAGCCAATGTAGTCTCAAGAGCTGGGACCACAGACCTTGTCCTGGCTGTGGAGAGGTCGCAAGGAGTGTGGCTGATGCCCTCTGGCTTTGCAAAACTCCGGCATAAGGCTGGAGTTGTGGGTGGTGGCTGTGGTCCCACAGGGAGTGGCAGGGAGCACAAGTGGAGGGGGCCTGGGGCTGGGAATGTTACTGCGGCCCAGGAGGACATCTTATGTTTCACTTATGTTGCAGTCATCGTCCTTCAGCAGCATCACAGACTCCACCATGTCCCTGAACATCATCACAGTCACGCTGAACATGGGTGAGTGAGAGATGTGCATGCAGCCTGCAGTCCTTCCAGAGTGAGGTTGAGTGGTGGAGAGGGAACTGGGGAGGGGGCAAAGAGAACATGTAGGGGGGAGTGAGGAGATGGATTCTGTAGGAAAGTGGCTTGTCTTGAAGCCACTCAAGAGTTACTCTGCATCCCAGGACATCTCTCTGGGACAGGGGAGCTAGCACATGGTTTGTCTGAGGTTAGGGCTGCTTGTGCCTGCTGCTTCATGGTGTCTTACTTCTTTCTCTTTCCATCCCTGCAGAGAAATACAACTTCCTGGGTATTTCTATTGTGGGACAGAGCAATGAGCGTGGGGATGGAGGCATTTACATTGGCTCTATCATGAAGGGTGGCGCTGTGGCAGCTGATGGCAGGATTGAGCCAGGAGACATGCTCTTGCAGGTACTTCACGCCCACATACCTCCATCTTTGGGCCTGGGAAAGCAGTAAGAAAAGACCCAGAAGCCTCCCTGCACACTTTGGCAGGCTAAACCCAGGAAGCTGCGCTTGGAAGAGGGAAGCTGAGTCACTGCTGAGCTGAGTGGGGAGCTCAGCCTCTGGTCACATCTCTGGGACTCACCTCCTTGCGTTGTTTGCAGGTAAATGACATCAACTTTGAGAACATGAGCAACGATGATGCTGTGCGGGTGCTGAGGGAGATTGTGCACAAGCCGGGGTAAGTACTCAGGTTGTTCCTTACCTGCATGGGCAGCTGCACAGTGTGTGCTTGGGGGGGTGTGAGTTGTGTCTTCCAGCCACCTCTGCCAGTGGCTCTGCAGAAGCTCAGAACTTATGTTTTTGGTGTTGCTTTGACTCCTGGGTTTTCATGCCCAAAGCAAGAATTGCAGCCAGCAGCATGGTGGTGAATTGGGGTCTGTGCCCTTTTTTTGTGGGGATGCCATGTTGTTAGGGTCATCAGCAACCCTCAGCAGGGTCACATCATTTTGTCCATGCCACTAAGGAAATCCATAGCTGGAGGGGGACAAGGGCACTTCACTGGCAGCTTCTCCCTGTCTCACAGGAGAGAGCCAGCATACAACATCCTCCCATCACACAGGGGTTTGTGCCACTGAGCTCTTGTTCTAACTCTCACCTTTTTGTTGCAGGCCCATCACCCTGACGGTGGCGAAGTGCTGGGACCCCAGCCCCCGGGGCTGCTTCTCGTTACCCAGGAGTAAGTGGATAGCTGACCCACCCTTAACGCTGGTGCCTAGCTCATGTGAGAGCCCTGCCTTAAGCACTTACTTGGTTGTTGTCTTGTTCCTCCCCTGTGTGTGTGACTCCACTTGGCACTGAATTGGGGTTCACTGGGGTTTCAGCTCTCCTGTTAGGAGACTGCTATTTCCTATTCCCAGGCCAAAATGCCCATAAGCCCAGCCCTCCTTCCCACATCACGCTGGGGACGCGTTTCACTGGGGCAGGGGGGTCACTTGCTCGGGGCGCCAGAGGAAAGAGAAACCCCCCCTTGAGCCATAGGGGGATCTCTCCCTCTGCACCTCTCCTGCTGACCCTCCCTCTCTTCTTTCTCTCCCAGTTGCTCCCCAGCGGATCTGGGCTGGGCCAGACTCTCCATGCTCCGATCCGGGTGAGTCCCGGCAGATGCTGGGGATGGAATGGGCTGCGCTGAGTCCCTGTCCCTCCCCAGAGGTTGATTTGATGAGGGGATAATTTCTTATAGCTACTGACTGACTCTTTCTTCAATGCAGGTGAGCCCATTCGGCCCATCGACCCGGCAGCCTGGGTGTCTCACACGGCAGCGATGACTGGCACCTACCCAGCGTACGGTATGAGTCCATCCATGAGCACAATCACTTCCACCAGCTCCTCCATCACCAGCTCCATCCCAGAGACCGAACGTAAGTCCTTGTGCCTCCGTGCTCCACCCGCTGCACGGCTTCCTCACCTTCACTGTGCTGTAATGGGAGCAATACATCTGCTTGGGGACAGCTGGGATGGGCAAGATCTGTCCTGCCAAGGGACTAGGAGGGAGGCAGCTCTCACCAGGCAGGTGCTTGGATCAATGGGAGTTCTGCCTGGGTCAGTTAATACCACATTTTTCAGCCTTCTATATAAGGAGAGTAGAAGAGCCTGGGCGCAATCCAGGAGCTGTGGCAGGTGCAGAGGAAAAGGCTCAGAGCAGTCAGGGATTAGTGGCTAAGAGTGCCGGACCAGAGGGATTCAGCTTGTCCCTGGAGCAATTGCCCTCCCAAACAGCAGATAGGGCAGGATGAAAGCAGCTGGGAGCAAAGAGCCTAGCAGTGGAGCAGGGTCCTGCTGAGCACAGGGCTCTTTTGGTTGCTTTCTGAAGGTTTTGGGTGATTCTAGTATACAGAGCCCTGAAGCAAGGGTCTGGAGAGCTCAGACGGGGCAAAAAGCCAGGAGTTTGTTGTGAGTTTGTGAGGAGCAGAGAATTCTCTTGCTGGGCTGTGTGGGCTCAGTTGGCAGCTTTTGTATCTCAGCTGCTTGGGATTGGCTGGAAAGAAGGAGACTCTGGCTGGAAGGAAGGAGACTCTAGCCTGGGGTTTGCACAAGAGGAAATGGCTGATGTGTTGAAGGATAACATCGGAAGGCTGGAAGGGGGGTTACACAGCATGCGCCCCAAGGCTGGCTGCGATGTATTGTTCCCTGGCCCATTGGTCCTGTGTGTGATGCTTCCATGTAGCCCTGTTGTCTTTTCTGTCCTCTCTCATCTCTGCCTCCCTTCATCCACACCACAGGCCTCGATGACTTTCACCTGTCCATCCACAGCGACATGGCCACCATTGTCAAAGCCATGGCCTCACCAGAGTCAGGCCTGGAGGTGCGTGACCGCATGTGGCTGAAGATCACCATCCCCAATGCCTTCATTGGTAAGAGACTGTGCTGTCTGCAGCAGAGGCAGGGACTGGGGAATGGGTGGCCTGTTTTCCAAGCAGATGCCCAAGGGAGCATCTCTGTCACTGTAAGCTAACTGTTGACCAGGCCAGAGTCACAAATTGAACCTTTGGCTGTGCAGTCCCTTTTCACCTTTTGGCCCATTTCGTCTTGGCTCCAGTGTGGCCCACTGCTTCAAGGGCCGCTGTCTTACTCTCTCTTGCTGTATTTAACTCTGATGTTTGGTGGCAGGTTCGGATGTGGTGGATTGGCTCTATCACCATGTGGAGGGTTTTACAGACCGTCGTGAATCCCGCAAATATGCTAGCAATCTGCTGAAGGCTGGCTACATCCGACATACCGTGAACAAGATTACCTTCTCGGAGCAGTGCTATTACATCTTCGGGGACCTCTGTGGAAGTATGGCACTTGGCATGGGTGGGAGGGTGAGAATGGAGGGGTAGAGGTCCTGCAGAGCGCTGCTGACACCGTGGGGACATAGCTACAGCTATTGCCATCAGGCTGGGCCCCTTGTTCTACAGACCCTTTTAGAGAGTGATGAAGAATATCCCAGCTCCCTTGTCATGCTGCTGGGGTGGTGACATTGGAAGCAGTGTTGACAATGTCACTTACTATAATCTTTTCTCCTAAGCAGCCATAGTGGAGTCTTAGTCTTTACTGACTTTGTCTCCAGGCTCTGAACTTCCAGTGCTCACAAGGGGGTGGTGCTCAGACAACTGGGTTCTGCTCAAATAAGAGGGATGGGATGTAATTGGCAGGGTGAGCTGTAGCTCTGAGGTGGTCCTTTCCCACCAAGCTCGTCTCTGTATTAGAGTGGCAGCTTGGACTTGCACAGCCTGGCTGTTGTCCAGCCAGGAAGCACAAATGGTTGCACTGACTAGCAGGGAGAGCACCAACTTCTTGTGTCTCCTTGTGTACCCCGTCCATCAGCAAAGGTGGACAGGGAGCTGCTTCATCACACGTGGTTGTCTTTCTGCTTGGATTAACCCCTCTTCTCTGCTTTCTTGCAGACATGGCTAATCTTTCTCTTCATGATCACGATGGCTCCAGTGGTGCCTCCGACCAGGACACTTTGGCTCCACTCCCCCACCCAGGAGCTGCACCCTGGCCTATGGCTTTCCCGTATCAGTATCCGCCGCCTCATCCATACAACCCCCACCCCGGCTTCCCTGACCCAGGCTACAGCTATGGAGGGGGCAGTGCAGGCAGCCAGCACAGTGAAGGTGAGTAAAAAGGAATAAAATATGCCTGCAGGTGGGCAATTGCCCTGTTCAGTATGGGGAAGCAGTAGGAAGAGGCTGCTTAGGCAGGGCCCTATGTGTGGGGGGAGCCAGGGCAAAAGCCATCTCAGAAGGGTTGTGGGACTCAGAATTGAAAGGAGACTGAGAGTGGGGACTGCGCTGGTGGAGGGCTGTGCTGCAGCGTGCTGCAGTCCTCTCTTGCCTAGAGGAGCATCCTTTCTTCCTGGCTTGTGTGAGCTGTCACCTAACCTTGCCTCATGCACTTTACAGGGAGCCGGAGCAGTGGTTCCAATCGCAGCGGCAGCGAGAGGAGGAAGGAGAGAGAGAAGACCGGGGAGTCCAAGTCAGGCGGCAGCGGGAGTGAGTCGGATCACACCACAAGGAGCAGCATGCGGCGTGAGCGCGCAGCCAGCGAGCGCTCGGTGCCGGCCAGCCAGCACAGCCAGCGTAGCCAGCACTCTCTGGCTCACAGCATCCGCAGCCACCACAGCCAGCAGTCGTATGGGCCACCCGGCCTCCCCCCTCTCTTCAGCCCCCCCATGTTGCTGATGCCTCCACCGCCTTCAGCCATGGGGCCCCCTGGGGCACCGCCGGGCCGTGACCTGGCCTCTGTGCCCCCCGAACTGACAGCCAGTAGACAGTCCTTCCGAATGGCCATGGGCAACCCCAGTGAGTTCTTTGTGGATGTAATGTGAAGCGCCCGTCCCCTGTCTGTCTGCTGCCCCTCCTTCCCCTCCATCCCCGTCGTTTGTCTCCTAGGACCAGCCCTGGCTTCACCCCTTGTTTTTTGGGTTTTTTTTTTTTGGTGGTTTTTTTTTTTTTTTTTTGGTCTTGATAACGAAAAGAAAAAAGGGAAAAAAAAAATAATAAATGGAACTAAACCTTGATTCTAATCCCTCCTCGAGCGGGGTGGATGGGCCTGGCAGGCCTCCTGGGTGCTGCCAGCCCATCCTGCCACCAGACTTGTGTATTGCCGATGGTAATTCCCTCCTGCCATCCTCTCTAACCCCATTAATCTGCACCCGTCCCAGCGCCCTGTGCTGCTTGCCCGTGTGTCGCTGCTGCCTCGGTCCTTCCACCCTAAACATCTCTTCTTTCTTTTCACCCTTTTGTGTTTCTTCTATCAAGCAGCAAAGAATTACGGGGTGTTTGACTTTCTCTGAGCCTGCCGCCTGTGGGGGGGAGAGCTGGAGCGTGGCGTGGCCCGACAGGAGGACACGGAGCTCCAAGGGCGCTGGGCATGCGTGGCGCTGAAGATGGCTTCTTTCCTCCCCCTTGCGGAAGACACCCTGCCCTTCCCGCAGCCCTGAGAGGGGAGCAGGGACCAGCCTTATATATGCGTTTTAGATCCCGTTGTAGTTGCCTTTTGGCTAATGCATGAATGTTCCAGGGCTTCAGTGCCTCCAGGGAGTGGAGAGATGCTGCCACTTCCCTCTTGCCTCCCTCCTCTTGCCCACACATTGGGCCAGGTCTGAGCCTGGCACTGCCCCATGGCAGGACTCTCCTTCACCTTGCCTGGGCTGCGAGTCTCCGGGCTGGGGCTGTACCTCTCCATTCAGCCTGGAGTGGTGGTGGGTGCCTGTATGCAGCCTTCCACGACTCAGGGCCCTGCACCTGCCCTTGGGTCCTCGGGGGATTTAAGGGCAGAGTTCTGCTCCCTCTGTCCCACACTTTGCCCTCCTACCTCCAACACACTGCTGCCTGTCCCGTTTGTAGGGGCTGTCCCATGCCTGGGGCTGGCGGTGGCAGCTGCAGCCTTCTCGGTCCTGCTGTTGTGCTGCTGCTCAGCAAGGTGACATCTTCAAGGGCCTGGACAGAGTTAGGAGGTGAGGGAGGGGTACAACTGTTTCACTTTCATGCTTTGGGGAAGTATGGCGGTCCCCTGTATTTGCCCTATGAAGGGCCGGAGTCTACCTCCCCCTTGGCCCGGTGCCTCAAGTGCTGCTGCCCTGGCTGTCGGGAGGGATGAAGCTCTGGGATGGAGCTGGGCCAGCCCTGCTCCCTCCGGGCTGTGAACAGCGCCTGGCAGCAACACAAGCTCTCCGGCGAGGGAGGCTGCAGCCTGAACCATGGCCTCTGGGCTCAGTGCCCACAGATGCGTCAGGACAGTTGAGTCCGTTTGCTCCAGCGCTCCCTGCCCTTTTTCCTTCCTCTTCTGGGTACTCAGAGATGTGCCTTGGGCTGAGGGCATCCCCCTTCCCCATGCCCAGGGCCACGCATGGTGCAGTACAGACAGGCTCGACCCTGCTCCCGTTGGTGCTGGCACCCCGGTGCCCTCTCCTGCCGTGCCGTGGCTTTCTCTGCAAGCGTTGCCTCCTTTTGTCTTTCTCGTGTTTGCGGTTTTTATATGCTGGAGATGAAATGTATCTTGTCCTCTGGGGTCTATGTTGCCCCTGCAGCCCCTCTAGTAGCTCTCGTGTGCCATCAGTTCATCTCCCCGTGACTCCCTAAAGCCTCTCCTTCCCCTCTGCCCGCCGGGGTCAGCCTGCCCAGTGCCCGCTCTCTGCCATCCTGTCCCCCAATCTCGGCACCAGCAAGATGCCGCCTGTCCCGTCCCCCCCCCCCCCGATGCCACCCAGCAGCCTCCCCGGCCACTGCTCATGCCCTTGCCCTACTCTGCCCTGCCCGCTGGGTTTTATAAAAACAAAACCAATCTCCTTGTTTTTATTTATAAACATAGTTTTATTGGACTCCTGCCTTGTGTTGTTTTGGTGGTTGTTGGTTTGGGGTTTGGTTCCCCCCCCCCAGCTTCTTCTTTTCTGTCCTCCTGCCTTCCGCTCTTGCAGCGAGATCCCAGCGGGACGAGGGCACCCTGTCCCCGAGCCTGTTTGCCGACGAGGGCACCCTGTCCCCGAGCCTGTTTGTTTGCCGACTGCCTCTCCCCGGGCTGCCGGGAGCTGCTGCGGCCTGAACCCGGGCCGGGCCTCCCGCTGCCGCCGCTCTCCTCTGGGCGGCGGGGCCTGCCCGCCGGCGCTCGGTGCTCCCTGGGTCTCCCGTTTCCAGCGGGTGCGCTGGGAGGGGGGGGAGAATCGGGGGCAGGTCTGACAGCGGGCGCTGGCCCGGCGCTTGCTGCAGCTTGCCGCCCCCGGCAGCGGGGGTGCCTGTGCGTGGGGCCAGCGCCGTGGGCGGTGCTGGGGCCGCGGGAGCCAGCAGCCCCGTGGAGGGGCACGGTGGCTCCGGGCCTCTACCGAGGGGGGGAAAAGCAGCCTCCTTGCCCGGGCGCACCCGTGTGCCCTACAGGCGGTCCCCAGGCGGACCGGGGAGGAGGGGGAGGCCCCACGCCCGGAGCCCCGGCGCTGCCGCTCGCCCCTCGCCGTGGACGCGGCGGCCACGCCGTCTCTCTTCCGCGGACTACAACTCCCAGCGCGCACCGCGCCGCAGGACTACAGCTCCCGGCAGGCTCCGCGCGGGACCGGCCTTCCCGTCCCCGCCCCCTCCGCCGAAGGGTGCCGCCGGCGCCGAGCCCCGCCTCCCCGCGCTGGCGCATGCGCGGCGGCAGCGGGGCGCGGGCGGGGCATGCGCGGCGGCGGCTCTGCAGTGATAGGGGGGGCGCGGAGGGAAGGGGGGGCGGCGGCCGCCATCTTGGGCGCTGGGCAGTGAGCGGCGGCGGGCAGCGGCAGGTGAGGTGCCCCGGGCTGTCCTTCCGCTCCCCGGCAGGGCTTGAGGCCCGTTTCCCTTCTCTGGGTGGCTTCCTGTGGCGGGGCTCGCTCCGTCGACCGCGCCCGGGCGGTGGCCGAGCCGCCGTGGGTGGTGGCTCGCTCGGTGCTCGCCGGGGGTGGGGGTCCGCGGGCCTATCCCGCGGGGTGCAGCGCGGCCCTGACAGGCTCGGGGAAGGGGGGGTGGTTCTCCTGCGGGGCGAGGTCCCCCGCCGGCTGCCTTTGAGGAGGGGCGCGGGAATGCCCTCCGGAGCTGGGCTGCCCCTTGCGGAGCTGTGTGGGAGGGAAGCAGGGCTGCCCCGGGAGGGCTTCTCAGCCCCCTGTGAGGGGGTGCTGGGCGACCCCAGCCCTGCCGAGGCTGGCTTATCCGTTCGCACTTTCCTTGGGGTTGAGGGGGTTTATTAATTGCTTCTGTTAATTAGCTCTCTGTTTGGAATACCTGGGGTGGCATCCTTGCGGTGTTGAACCGGGTGAGGGTGGGGACAGAGTCAAGCTCTGTGTGGCACAGGACGCCTGGGGAAGGCCTGCACAGATGTGCTAGGTCAGCCTGAGCAAAGGTCTTGCAGTCGGATCGGGCAGGAGCTTCCCCTAAAATTATTTGCCTGTACTGCAGATACAAACGTGAATTAGCTAGGTCATGGCTTGCACGCTCTAGCTTCCTCCCTGGAAAACCTGCTGAGGCAGACCGTAGCGCTGCTGATGCTAAACTGTGCTTGTTCTGAGGCTTAAAACAGGCTCTTATCCAACGGCTCTTCTAGATGTGTTTCCACTTCCATGCTTCCCTGGGCTAGGTTTTCGGATTCAGTAAAGCTGCAGGAAATGCAGCCTGTGTTTATCGTTTGGTGCAGTTGACTTCTCTCCCCACTAGGAAATGACTTGCTTTTGATCTAGGCTTCTCCCCATAAGCAGTGTGATTCTATGATCTGTTTTCTGCTTGCCTTAGTATGACAAAGCTGCTATCAAGCTTTAGCCTCAGGCTGCCAAAATCTGAGCCTGGAACTTTCCCAGATACGTGAGTCTGGATGGCTTCTGCAGCTCAGAAGTCTAGGTATTACAGGTTTCTAACTGCATATGGGCTCATGTGGTGTCTTGTTGGGCAACATTTGCTTGAATGCTATCAGAGCTGTAGCTACTGTTTGTTTTTTTCCTGTAGTAGAAGCTGTACTTGTCCCTGTGAATTTTGCTTGCAGGGACAATCTCTGATCTGATGAGATGCTGCCAAACTGCTGGCTTCCATATTTTCCCTGTCAGAAGTGAGGCATCATTTCTTTTCTGTAGAAAGTGCCATATTACTGACATCTAGTGACAAAGATACCTGGCATTCCTTGGGCTGCAAACTGGCCGTGTTTTCTTCCAGGGAGAGCGTTTGAGATATCCTTAGAAGGTATTATGGCTGGCTTCCTCCTCCTGAGAGTGCACAATTCTGGCCTTTGAAGAGTTGAGTCTTGAGGTAGTGAAGGGTTACATACATCTTGAGTTCGTTGAAGCATAGATGACTGGAAATGCACTCCGGTTTGATAGTGTCTCATTTTTTTGGAGGGAATGAGAAAAATTACTGAACAAAATGGGCTTTCTAAAGAAACTTCCTGTGACCCTAGTTAAACTTTTCTTGTCTCATCGCTGCATCAAGAAATAATAAAGCCAAGACTGTCTTTTGCAGCATAACACCTTGCACTGGTTTTCTAAGCTTACACTACTAAAGGCCATTAGAGTATCTAAAGGCTGTTCTTAGGGTTAACTGGAGGATGGACAGAAGTACAGCCTGGGCTGCCAAAATATAATTGGTCTGTATGACAGAGTCAGCTTCTTTCCTTTAGTGAATGACCTAAAGAGTCAAAAGTTACTAGCAAGCCGTATATTATTTTGATCTCGGCAGGAGTTTGGCAGCTTAGCTAAAAGCTTGCAGACTGAGGCACAGAATGTGAAATTCAGTTATCTGCTCCACAGTAATAGCAGAAAGAGAAAAAACGGCAAGTCAGGGCACCTAGGCCATTACTGGTCTGCAGAATATAAGCTTTTGCTCAAACTGCAGTCCGTGTCTCTAACCCCTTCTGTTAGAAGATGAATAGAATGCAAGTCACTGTTCAGGTTTCTAGCTCAAGAGCGAAAGCAAGTAGAAGTTGCTTCAGACTGACTTTAAAAGTGCCTTAGAAGAACTGGTAGAAATGGAAGAAGGCGTTTGGACTGTTCAGGTAAGGTTGGACTCAAAATAAGGTGGAGAGATGTGTTAAATGCTGTTCCTGTGATGTTTTACCAGACTAAGGGAGCTTCTCGTGTTTCCCTGTGTCAGTACGTCTCCTTTTACTCTTTAGACTGGCTGTGTGCATTATGACACGCAGAAGTAGACTGTAGGAGGAGAGCCTGGTAAGAGTTGAATGTGTTCCTCTTCCTGCCCACTGGTTATGGGGATTTATGGGATTGGGTTTAAAATAGGAATGGTTTCTCTGAAACTGATGGGTTTATCTCAGTAGCTCTTTAGCTCACGGTATGCCTCTTAATTAAATTATGCAGCCTGTCTTTCCCAGGATGAAGTGATTGCAGCTACTCTTGTTTAAAACCAAGTGCAGCCCGTGGCCTCCTGGAAAGTGGCTAATGCAGCCCTCTAAGCAAAGCTTAGATGCTCGGATTAGCTGGTGGGGTGATGACATCGTTGTGAGCCTTAAGCCTTTCGGTTTGATAATGGCTAGTGCTAACCTGAAAGGATTGGTTTTCTGAATAACTCTAGTTTGCCAGAGCAGCCTGACTAATCCCCCTCCTGCTTCAACTGTTGTCACTCTTCCAAGATCATACTGATTTCTGGAATGCAGAAACTGTTACAGTTGGTGATTTACCCTCATCCCTCTGGGTGAGAGCTGCAATACCTCTCCTGGTTTCTTCCCGGATGAGAACTCCAGCAGCTAATGTACCTTGAACTGCTTAGTTAGATAAGCTCATTAATGCACAGAAGTCTTACTTACTGTTAAGTCAGAACCCAAACTTTCTTTTAATAGACTACTAAATGGGTTGGTTGCTTTACACCAGCTTATTAACTGACTTGTGATGGCTGTTTCCTAGATGTGCTGTGTAGATTAGAGAAATAAGTGTTCTTGTTTTCCTTCAAACTAAGTGATGTCTGTGCTGTGGGAAACTTCTAGCCCCTTAATGGGATTGACAAAGGCCAGAGCAGCTGGGTCTTGGGCTCACTACTGATCATCTTGTGTTTATTCATACCCTGTACTTGATGGCACAGGAAACTTGATGAAGCTAACAGCTTGTCTCACAGTGGGGCTGGGCCAAAATGCCTTTGCAGATGAGCCGGAGTCCCCTCAACTCTGCTGATGAAGCCTCAGTGGCTTGCTCTGTCTGTGGCTGAGTTGAAGGTAACTGGCAGATCATGTCACGTGCTTATTTTCATTCTTTGTAGTGCTAGACTTTTCAGGAGAGGTATCTGTGAGAATAGTGAGAATAGCACCTGCACAGCTGGCTTAGTGAAATACAGCTGATCCCAAAGGTGTGTTCTAAAATGAATGGACAAATGCACTCAGCGCTATTGGGATGCTACCAGTGCTCGCCAAATCCAGAGGCTGTTGGTGCTTGGGTGGTAATGTGAAACTGTAGTTATATTGTTAGGGGCAGCCTAAGAACTCCTGTCCCTGCTGTCAGGCTGCTTCTGAGCGGTTATTCTTGAGCTGCCATGTTACCACTGCACCTCTGAAGAGAGAACATTGAGGATTTGCTTAGTAGACCTGCCATAATAGCAGCCAGGCCTGGCTCAAGAGTTCAGCAGCTTCTGCCTGCACTGAACTTAGAGAAACTGGTGAGGGAGGATACAGACAACTGCATTTGCGCTCTCCTGAGGCAAAAATACCAATGTACACCCGAAGTTTATGGTGGCTCCAGCACCGTTAGGCTGTAAGCACATTGCTAGTGACATGTTTCTTCCAGACAGTACCTCATTCTTTTAGAGTAAGAACAAGCATCTCTTGCCTGGATGCGAAGCTGCAGTTACTGCAGCCATGTTGCCTCATACCACTGCAGAAAACTGAGTAATAATTTACTGTTTTTCCTAATCAATTAATTTGAGCAGATCAGCTTTTTTGTTTTGTTTTCCTTTGTGCAAATACAGTTACAAAAGGCAAACAACTGTGTTCCAAAGTTTGTGGTATAGGTTGAAGCTAACACTGTTCCTGCTGGCACAGGGAAGGATTAATGGTCTACATGCTGTCCGCTGAAAGACTTCTGGTTATGGGACAAATGTATTGGAGAAAATTACTTGTTTGAATGTCTGTATATCTGTGATTTAAGGTAGAATTCAGCTTTGTCTTTCATACCCTAATGAACAGATGGCTGTGGTACTACAGTGGTGTCTTGTTACTGGTGGGATGCTATGGCTTCTCAAATAGAGAGACCGTGGGAGTCTGATGCACTGAACAAAGGCTGGAGAATTAGTACTGTTCATTTTGATATTTCTCGAAGAGCTGCTGCAGATACAAACAAACTGCTGCAGAGGGAACAAACTACTCTTGTTAGTCCATTCCTTATGTCTGCCTTGCATAGCCCAAGAAAGCTCTGTGCTCTATATTGTTCATTTTTCTGCAGCTATTCTAGGTCAGAATCCACGAAGAGGCAATGGAAGTGGAAGGCAGGGCTCTTACATACTGCAGGAGGGAGCTGCTGAATCTCCACTTGCTAAATGCAGGTTTAATGTTTCATCTCATTAGGTAGCTCCCAGTTCAGCCACTTGTTGCATCCCAGAATATGTGAAGCTACTGACAACCCAGCAACAGGATCCTGCTGCCCAAGCCTGTGCTTCTGACTGCACCCATACGTTCCAAGTGTGTGGCACAATGTAGGCCTAAAAGGGCGAAGTCTGATGGCTTTTGGAGAACCACCTGTCTTTAGGTCAGAGCTAGTAAATAGAGCGTTCTCCCATCTGTGATAGAATCAGTGGACAAAAGCAGGTTTTGAGATACTGTGCTTAATTGCATCTTTATCTTTCTCTGGACTCCCTGCAGCTAACCTGCTGCAGATTGGCTTCTGGGGCTTCACCTAATGCGTTGTGATGGTTTGAGAGAGGGATACTGTCTAATGCACATCCACTGCACAGCATGAGTAGTGACACATTTTGAGATGAGTATGCTTGATTCTTTTTGAGGTGCATGTTACCATGTCAGTCACTGTAGGTCCAGCTAATCCTGCTGCTTTTCAGTTATGTAACTACTGAACTGCATTCAGATTCACATCCCAGTGTTGTGTTTTTATGCGTGTTCTCTTTTGTAGCTGGCTGTCTTAATGTTGTAACTTTGTCACAGTTGTTATGAAGGTGTATCTTAATGCTCTCATTTTCACTCCAGTGAAAAGGTGTTCTGGAAAGGCATTTCCATGTAGCCTTAACTCCTAGTGGTTTTATAAGTATGTATAAATATGTGGTCTGTCTATGATGCTCTTCATGATCCTTTTCCTTTCTATTTATGGGTTGAAATAGAAGTCTATGGGAATGTGAGGACTTGGCAACAGAGTAGGAAGCATACTGGCCTTAGGTATTTGTAGGAGCAGTATTCAGGTGTTAGATCTCATTCCTACCCCAGTAGCTAGCTGCTTGAAGAATGCAGTGTATTGGGAGAGGACTGTTGTTCCTAAATTAAAGTGATTAGTCATCAACTGGTGTGAATTCAATATACATGTGGATCTTCTCTGTACCTTAACTAGAATAAATCCATCCATACTATAACTGGAAAACAGGGCTGTAGCTAGCAGTGTGGAGTGGGTCGCCATATGTTCAAGCTAGTGAAACGGAGCAGAACTGCAAAGCTCTGAAAATGCAGTTGATGGACCATTAACCCGAAGGCTTCAGCTAGAGTCATGTTGGTTTTCAGGCACTTAGAGATAAACAGTTGAAGAAGCTATGGGCTTTGCTTTGTGTCTTGCAATGAGCTATTAGCCTGAGGAAACTCAAAAACAGTGTAGGGCAAGTTCCCTAGAAAAGGCTGACTGTGGAGAGGAGCAGAATGAGTCATTGAAAGCTGATTGAGCAATGCTGGGAAACTTTGAGTCATGTCGCTTATGCACAGCGAGCAGATGAACCCATCTCCTGTGGTGGATTTCTTACTCTGGGGCCTTCCGATTCCAGCAGTCGTGAGTCACTGAATGTCAGTCTCAAATTAATCTGAGCCCTGTTCCCTGCAGTTCTTAACCATTGCAAGTACTTAAGATCTTTCATTTTCAAAGCTGATCTGAAAAGAAAACTATTATTTGAAAACAAGTGGAAGATCATACCTGTACTACTAAAAACCTGTGGAAGATCTGAACTGTACTACTAAAAACCTCATTCTAGTTGCAGTGTAACCTTGACATAGTTGAAATGACTGTCTGTGAAACTTGTACCGAAACACAAATGAGGATCAAAACAAAGCAGGCTTATTTTCACTGCAGCCACTTCAAGGAGAGCCATTGTCATCTTAAAGAGCCATTCTTCTTGCTAAGCTTTAAGCAACTTTCTTTTGCATGCTGCCCTTTGTATAGCTTTCCTCTCATCTGTTCATCTATCTCTGGGCTAGTCATTCTACCTCTTGAGTTTCCAGCTGTGTGGACATGTTCCCATTAGCTGATGGAAGTAACTCTGTAGTAGGGAGAGAGTGCAGTCACTCTGATCTTGTGTCTGGGAGGGGTGTAATGCAAGGCTTGAGCAGAAGACTGAAATGTTGCCAGCATTCCCTGACCTTCCGTTGTGGGCAAACTTGGTGAAGGCTGGCTGAGAGAACGGCACTGCACCAAACCGAACTTGCTGTAAGCTGTGTTGATGCTGTTGTGCTGTATATGCTTGTGATGCTTGGAACTCTTCAAGATGCTGGACTGCAGAAGTCAAGCGGAGCAAGGAAGGTCTGCGTATAATTGTGTTAAATACCTTGTGCACTTGAGACCTCTTTGGTCCCTGATGTCATTAGATGGGAGTGCAGCAAGAGGTTTATACTGCATGTGTCCTTCAAGTACTGCAGAGACCTAATGGATAGCTAGTACAGTTGGGTTAGTCATCTAAAATTGTTTCGTTGTATTCACTGTCATTAGCCCATGTCACTTTGCTTGGTACCTGGAAACACTTTACCAATTGTCTGACACAAATGGAGTTAGGTAAATTGCACTTAAATCTGAATTCAGGTTTAATCTGTGGAGCTGTAAATTTTTTCAGGCTTGAGAAGAATCATAACTGGTATGGAGGCAAGCTGCTACTACATGTGAAATAATGCTAGTCCATATCTCTCAGGTATATTTATGCTGGTAGGCTACCATTATAAAACGAACTGGCAGAATGGTCCTGATCCTGTGGCTAAATCTGTAGTAAGTGAAACTACCACCTTGGGTATTAACCAGGGGTTCACATAGCGCAGAGCCTGTCTCTTTCTGACTTTGAGCAAGTTGTTCAATATCAAGTTCCGTTACCAGTGCAGCATGACAAGTCTCTCTGCATGCTCCTATTTTGTAGCAAATGAGGATTTGCAATAAGAGCAGTTGTGGTCAGTAGTCATGGCGGGGGTTGTGTGTGTAGATAGAAGGGTATTCAGAGTAGTAAGGGTAAAGTAGGTAAAAAATGGCATAGAGGTGCAGTGATGGGACTACAAAATGGCACACTAAATTCAAGGTACAAAAATGTACAATGGTGCATATAGCAGATAGGTGGATTAGGGAGCAAAGGCAATTCTAGCTTAACCCGTAATGTGGTTAATCACCTTGAAGACTGAATTCAGTGTGATCTTGGAGTTATGACAGATGATGAAGTTGTTAGCTTCTTGCTGAGCAGTGGTTTAAAAATGTAAGTCAAATATTGAGACCCCCTAGGAAAAGGTCAAAGCAGGATATGTATGATTGTCGTATTGTCTATATCATGGTTTGCTTACATCTTGAATAACTTGTACAGTTTTGTGCTCATTTCCAGAAGGAAAACTATTAGAGGAGGGCACTGAGAAAGACCAAAACATAAAAGTAATTTCCTTGTGAAGAGCAACTGAGTAAGGTGGGAACATCACATTCTGGGAAAGGGGCAATGAAGGCAGTGGAGAAGATCTGCAAAATCCTGAGTGGCCTGGAGATAAGAGTATGGAGGCTAGTTCTTAATTACTTCTTCCTGCACTTGAACTGGAGGCCATTAAACAAAGCTGGGGGTAGGAGAAAATAGCAGGCTTGAAACAAAAAGGAAGGTGTCTTATACAGTGGTTAAAGTCTACAGTTTTATTTTTGCCATGGGATGCTGCTGATGCAGAGATTTGATAGGAAACTGGGCAAATACTTTAGAGATCCATTGAGAGTTCTAAAATAAACAAGCCATTGCAGGGGGACCTCCTGGGGAGCGTTTTCTTGACCTGTCCTTACTGTTATCTGACTGTCTGTTTATTGCCAAAGTTGGAGACAAGACACTGAGCTAACAGATCTGCAGTATGAACTAATGTGGCTCTTAAATGTGCAAATGAAGCTGGTTAGCTTAGGAGCTAACTGTGTGTGGCAAGTTTGAAGCCTGAACTCAGCTCCTAGTATATTTGTGTAAGGAAGAAGCCCAGCATTTCTTTGCATTGACAAAGATTTTTTTAAAGACTAAAAGCACCTGAATCATCCTGTATACGCTCTCATCTAAAATGTTTTTACTAACATGTAAGATAAGCAAGCATTGACTCTGCTGCCTAGTACTGTGATGCAATTAAAAACGCTGATATTTTTGCCTGTAACTTAAGTGAAGCTATTACAGAATATGTTCTAACCTTAACATATGAGGCTCTGCTTTATCATTATCTCAATCAACATGTAAAGGTTGTAGATCTTCCTAAGAGAAGGCTTTTAGTTTCCAGCACAAAGCTTGATCAGCAGTCTTCTACATGTTTTGTAGTAATGTAGTAAATATTCAAATCAAGGCTCTTTCGGAAAGCGATTGGCTTGTCATGCTAGCAAGAGGCTGTGTGTGATCCTGTTGCTCATCAAAGCAGACGTTTCCTTTATGCTAAAAATAGTGAAACAAATAACTTAAGCAGCATTAAAACCCAAGAGGGAGATTATTTTTTTTAAGACTAGGATGTGCTTTCTAGGAATCTTCTGGAAAGGGTTTGTAGGATTCATATGATCCAGCTTTGACCAGTTGCATAAGCTTCCAGGAAACTATTCTATACAATGTAAGTCTTAAAGAGGGTGCAGGAACTCTTCTTCACCTTTGGTAGCAATAGTCCATATCCAAACGTGGAAGCCAGCCCTGTAGCAGTGTGAAAAGACATCCTTGTCTCTTACCTGGAATGGAAAAATACTAATTAGGAAAGCATTCTCTAGAGCAGGCAACAAGTTGCTTTCATAATGCTTCTTTTTTTGTTGTTTTTCATCACTTGGCTTGTGTGAGCGACCTTTCAAATGTATGCTGAATTACAGTTTCAACATCTGCCAGACTTGTTGGGCAACTGTATTCAAACAGATATTCTCCATGTTTTGGGTTCTAGCCCTGCACATTACTTTTCAGTGGCCTCCTGCATGCCTGTTAGGGCTGTGTGTGTTTCATGTAAGTAGTTGTGAGTCTGTGGTACAGCCACTTCCTTAGATTTGAGAACCTGGTATTGTTCTGTTGACCAACAGGATTATCTCTGTCTTCTGGCGTGGGGATGCTGGCCTTACTGCCAGCTACACTGTGTAGCCTTGGTCCCCCTACATTGGACAGTGAGCACCTACAGAAGGCTTTTCCCACTCTAACTACATGGGAATCTCAGACTGTGTGCTACCTCTGTCATAATAGGTTTGGTTACAGAGTGTTATCCTGGAGGTAATGAAATACTTGTATCCTGAAGTTATGAAGTGTCACTAATGGGAATGGAAAAATAACATATTTGAAAACATATTCTGTGCTAGATGGAGTCTTAGACATCAAAAAATGTTGATGACAGTGCCACATGAAGCCACTGACAAGTGGCAGGAGGCAGCCTGTTAATAACCAGAGACACTCAACCAACAGAATGTGGGAGTAAAAGCCAGGAAGCTCACTACGGAGCTTTTGGACAACTGCTTGTCTGTCTGTTTCTTGCTGTTTTGACTTAACTGACTTTTTGATTCTTTTTTTTCTTTTTCCTTTTAATGAGCAGAAGCAGCCATCTGGTAGCTTAAGACCCACAGCGGAGAAGTATGTGTAATGTTACTCTGAGGGCTCATTAGGTGTAGCTAAAAATGTTGGTGTAAAGGATTATGAAATTTAAAAGTTTCTTTTTTGTCTTTCTGAAATTAAAGGTAGAGGCTACACTATAAATCTTGTTTTAGCACAGAAGTCAACATCTGCAGTAGATCCTTCAAATGGCAGCTACTTGAGTTTCTTGAACATAACTTGTAGAGGATAAGTTACTCTTAATACTCTGGGCTTCTACCCTGGAAGTCCTTTTGTCTCTTTGATGTGTGTATTGCTTCTGTATTCTTTTTTTTCCTGACCTTTGAGATGCTCTGAGGCTAGGTCATTTTAACTTCATTTTTGCTGTGTTCCTGAGCAAACACATATCAGTTCACTGTCAGCATCTGTCTCTAGGCTAGCCTCTCCCTATCCTTTCCACCCACCCCAGACTAGTGGGTGTAGGCTAACCCACCCTAACAGCAGTGTGAAGATGGTTGGTTATCTGATGCTCTGCACTGCCAAAACCAAGAAATACCTATGTAATCATCCCAAGACTTAGTTACAACACTTGCCCTATCGCATTTGTAGCGCTCTTCTCTGGACTAAGCCAACCAAGCAGTTGCTACAGTGGGTATTATGACTTGGACCTAAGTGCATAGGAGTGTATATGACTGCAGGAATGGCATCTGGTGAAGTAGCTGTGTATTTAAAAAAAAAAGTCTTCTGCATCAATAATGTCTACAGCTTTGTAGCTTTCTTCAAAACAATCTTCCTTTGAAGAAAGAGAAGATTAGCTGTTTAAGAGGGTAACTTCTGAGGCACTAGCCCCTGATTAAAGTGAATCATGGTTGAGATCTCCCACTCCAGTGGCACCTTGTGGCCACACTGCTCTCATTTTGGAGTCTGAAGTGTTACTCAGTACTGCTGCTGATGCAGAGGGATCAGCAAAGGCTATAATATTGCTATACGAAAACTATGTAAAAGTGGTAATAAACCAAGGTGTACTTGCTGCTAAGAACCCCCTGCCATATAGTGATGGGCTTGGTGATATCTCAAACAGTTGTGTGAACTGTGTACAAAAAGACTAACTATGAATTGCATCTGATTTGTATCTCGGTCATTGGGGAGACAGACACTTTATAGTAGAAATAAAGGGTCTTTGATTTGCTTGTAGTTCCAGGCCTGTGTTTTTTCTGGCATTCAGGGGATAGGCCAGGTACTACTAATACTTGAGGCTTGATCCATCACTGCTGATGAATTGAATGAGAAGTAAGCCTGCATCTATTTCAGTGATAATTTTAAGCTTCAGTCCTGGCTACAAATTGCAGCCACATTGAGAGCTTCATGTCCATGACATGGACCTGTTGGAGTGAGTCCAGAGGAGGGCCACGAAATGATCAAGAGGCTGGAGCACCTCTCCTATGAAGACAGGCTGAGAAAGTTAGGGTTGTTCAGCCTGGAGAAGTGAAGGCTCCAGGGAGACCTTATTGCGGCCTTCCAGTACCTAAAGGGAGCTTATAAGAAAGCCAGAGAGGGACTTTTTACAAGGGCTTGTAGCGATAGGACAGGAGGTAATGGCTTTAAACTGAAAGAGGGTAGATTTAGATTAGATATAAGGAAGAATTTCTTCACTGTGAGGGTGGTCAGGCACTGGAACAGGTTGCCCAGAGAGGTTGTGGATGCCCCATCCCTGGAGGTGTTCAAGGCCAGGTTGGATGGGGCTTTGAGCAACGTGGTCTAGTGGAAGGTGTCCCTGCCCATGGCAGGGGGGTTGGAAATAGATGATCTTTAAGGTCCCTTCCAACTCAAACCATTCTGATTCTATGTGTTATAGCATGCATTATAGCTGTATGTACTCATCTAGACCTAAGCTCTTGAGTTGCTTCAGACAAGGTCAGGAAGTAACTCAGCTGGGCCTCTGCCAGAATTCCTGCAGTGACTCCTTAGGTCTGGAACAAGGCAGTTGGTTCCTGGTGGGCTTCCTCACTGAGTCCTTGTTACAGTGTGCCCCTGAGGGGCAGTTCTGCAGCAAATATGAGGAAATGCTGATCTGGAGAGACTGGCATGTAGTTAAGGCTTAGGTCTGTTGTGGTACATACAGTCTACACTGTGCATTGGGAACACGCGCTTTTCCATATAAAATCCCAGCAGATCAAAAAGTATAATCCGTAACTGCAGCAATAAGGCTGCTTCCCTCCTCTCCAAAGTAAAACACTGTTTCAGATTGTCCTTTAAGTAAGGAGCTCTTGCGCTCTCCTCTCCAGGATGTAAGCATGAGGCAGGCAGTTGCTTCCAGCATCTGAGCTGCCTCTGAGTCTCTACCTGCCCTACTGGGCCTCAGCCATGTGCTAGCCTGACCAGATGTAACAACATAAATTATGTGAAGTAGCTCACATCATCAGACTTTCAGGAATATCTCTGAGCATGCCCTCCACTTGTCCCTCCCTGCAATCTGCTAGAGTTCATTACTCCTGTGTCATCAAGATGTGTGCTATCAGGTCCTCCCCACCACAAGTATTGTAAGAATTGTCTTCTGGTTGAGGATGTGTGTGACAAAAGGTGTCTGTGCCCTGGCTAGTAACCAGCAGGTGTCAAAGTCTGTGTCTGCTGTACTGCATGTTGCCATGCAGCCTACTGATACGTGTTCCCTCTTGCTTCAGGTCTTAAGCAACATGGGAAGAGAAGACTAAAGTTCCATCATGATCGGAGGCTTATTCATCTATAATCACAAAGGAGAGGTTTTAATCTCCCGAGTCTACCGGGATGACATTGGGTAAGTGCTTCTGTTGCATCCCTGGTCTTTGCATTTCTGTCTCATTTTGGTGCAGACAACAACCCAAAGCTGCTTTGTTCTGCATTAGCTGTGCATGCATGTAAGACTGCAACTCAACTTGCTGCTCTAGGCTTAGTTCAGAAAAAAATAGTCTTTTAAGCCCTAGTCACCTACAGATGGTAGTAAAGGATGGCCTGCAGGCAAACCTGGGACTTTCTTTTGGATGATAGAGATCTGGCTGTTACTCCAAATGCTTCAGTAACATGGACTGCCACTGTGGGAGTCTACCAGCCTCACTGTAATGGTTAAAACTTTATGGGAGCAGTAATGTGGAAACTGTCTGCCACGCACTATAACCAGGGCTCTGAATTATTTTCAAACACAGGCATGCAGAAGACGGTCTATGGTCTTGGAAAGTTATGTCTGCAAGCAGTCTTGTAACCATGGCTGTACACTTAAAGCTGGCATTCTGTCCCCCAACTTTGTATGGCAGCCTTGTATGTGAAAAGCTTATGTTCATTGGGTGATTAAAGTTGTGGGAAGCACTGAAAGCCTTCAGTAGGTTGTAGGTGTCTCGTTGCACTTCACACAAGTGTTATGATGCTCACTTAGGCTGGATCTGTACAATCCTTAGGCTGCTGGTTCCTAGAAGGGATCTTACTAAAAATTTGATGTCTTATAGGTAGTGGATGGTGCTATAAGGAACCCGGTACCAAGTGATGATAATGCTTGGACTGAAAAACCTTAAGTGGCTTTCTTGCACAACACTGTTCTTCCTAGTGGGTTTTCATTAGTGTTAGGCATTAGGTGGAAGTTAGTAATTGAAGTTAGCAGAGTCAAAATATAGCTAGTGGAAGCTGGGCTGTGGTAGGTGTTAATTTGAAGTCAATGAGAGAGATCCTTCTGGCCAGTTTAGGAAACAATAGTTTGTACAAGGTCTCCACAATGAGTAGTGGTAGGATGTGCTGTGAGATAACTTGTTGCCATGAATTACAAAAGACTGTCTAGCCAGTCTGTCCTTCAGACTGCTCTAGTCTGAAGAGTGTTTCCTTTCTGGTTATGGATTGTCTAGTGGAGGTTAAAAGTTGAAGTAGAACTAGTAGCTAGTCGAGTCTTGCACTGTTTTGTTGATGGAGTAGCGGTCAACATAGTGTCTGTAATAAGGCTTCACCTAATGAGATTTAAATATCTTGGCTTGTTCTCAGTCAGCTAAGGCAGAGTGAAGTGGCTGTTCTAAGGTTAAGTTATTCCAGGACTTCCACACAGAGCTGAGCCAAGGAAGCATTGTATTTCTGAAGCAGAAAACTACTGGCTACAAAGTTTTGCCTCTCCTCTGCTGTACTAACTCCTTTCAGTCTTGTATACTTGTTAGCTGAAGCTTTTCAGAGGAATTTGTATGCCAGATCTGGCTTTGTAAAGTTCCCCTGATGAATAGGCATCACAGTGACTGAGCCAAGCCAGTCTGCATTATAGATAAATTTTGAGAATATGTTTGGGTGGGGGCTAGGGACGCTGTTACTGCAGTTCCTGGCAAAAATTTTTTTTGTATGCTTGCAAACTTAAAGCACTTAAAGATGGGATTGGGCTTGAGCTGATGTTTATTCAAGAAGGCCTTTTAAAGGGCATTCTGGCTGTGGAGATGTGGACTAGGGAGTGAAGTAGCTATTTTTCAGGTACTTATCTTCTATTGCTTTTTGTCTTGGCTCATTCCTCTTACAAAGTGAGTGACTTGTTCAGTACATGATAAAGTACTTCCTGCTGGCTAGCCAGACAAAACTGGAAAATGGGATTTCCTGCCTGATCCTATCTTAACTTTTTCATTTGGCAAATGGTGCCAAAAAGATGCAACTGTTTTCTCTAGGACCTCAGGAGTCAGTGTTCCCTTAAGTGAAATCCTCCATTCGGTTTCTGTGAAAGTGTCAGTCTTGTGATTTAGGTGGAGCTGGTGCTGGCTAATTAACCAAGCTTGCTCCCCAAGGTGTTGAATTCCTTTTGAAACAGGCCTTCAAACCTGGCTTGGAATTTTTTTTAGACACATAACCTTATAAAACAAGTTGTCTTAAAATGACTGTGTCTCATCTTGTGATGTGATCAAGTGACTGAGAATCTTGCCATTTCCTAGTCTGAACATTAGCATCAATACCAGGTCTACTTAAAAGTTTTTAGTATCCTAACCTTCAGAGGGAGGTAGGGAAACGAATAACCATGATACTGTAGCTTGTACTCAACTGTGTAGGAGTTCTGTCTCTATCGAAACAACCAGGTAACAGACTTATAGAACATTATGCAGTTCTTAATTCCTAAACGGTAGATCTGAAGTACTGAGGGCTAAGCCCATCCAGCTTGTTGGGAAATGAGCATAGCTGCTGCCTGTCTTTGTGATTGACCCTTTAGACTCCTTGGTCTTGGCACTTGCCTTTGGCATTCTGAAGCCTCAGCCTATGTGTTGGGAGAGATTAAAGGTTATCTGTGGTTATGAGAACCCCTCCCCTGGCACAGTTTAAGGCTCTAAATAAGCACATACTAGCTCAAATGTTAATGAGCAAAGTGATGGTCAATGAAGAAACCCTTCCCTTGACTTTGTTAAAGGCAGAAGTACCGCAAAACTCAAACTTTCTCTGCTTGCAACTTAGAATGGCTTTAGTGCATGTAGTGCATCTGTCCATACAGCAGCTAGCTGCATGCATAAGCAGCCTCTCAAAAAAAAAAAAAAAAAAAAAAAAAGGCAAAGCACTATGCATTTAATTCAGGATACCATGGAGGGCTCTACTGAGATCTTCAAGTGCCATGTTCTTCAGTGACATAGTCATTGGGAGAACCTACCTGCATTTAAGGATGTAGCTATTTAATAAAAATAAGCTATTTGAAACTGAGCAGCTTACATGACAAACTGCATGTACTTTAAATGTAATAGGCATTTGGTTTCTGAGCTTCTAATACATCACTTCAGCTTCATGGCTCTTGATCCTTAAGGAATAAGTGCAAGCTGGATAGAGCAGTGTCTGAATCTGCAGGATGTGCCATATCTCTCCAGATGTGCTCCAGCTCTATCAAACTTGCTGTATTTTCTGTTGGCTGGACCAAGCCAGAAAGCATCAACCCAAACAGCTTCAAATGAGAATTACTGTCATAGAAATGCCCACTCAGACTTGCAGGCTGGGAAGAAAATACCTGATACTCTATGGTCCCCAGGCAATGCCTCAGATTGAGGCTTTGGAGTTTTTGCCCTCCAAGGCTTGCTACATGTATTAGCAGAGCAGACTGGGTATCACTGATGTGATATGGATGCAGTTCATCTGGACTAAACGCCCAGTTAGCCCTAAAATTCAGCTGAATACAAGTCTGTCCATGCTGGCAGCCTGACCATGGCATGTCACCATTGTACCTTGCAAGGGCTTCATTGCTGCCACAGCTTGTTACTGTCCATCCAATACCTCCTTGGCCTTTTGTGCCCAGGAGCAGGGGGAGGGGGTGCTGTTTGGTCTCTCCTTATCTCTTTGGATTCATTGTGCCTTGTGTGTGTGTTTCTAACCCTTTCTCTTGTTGCTGTCACTCCTCCTTTCTCCGCTGGCGCCATTTCTGTCCATCCCATCTCATTGGCTGCTGTAGCAATAGGTAAGAGACGCGTGGTAGGCCATGACTGGCACTGCACAGTGGGCAACTAGTGTGCTAGAAAAGCTTCACCGACCTGAGGCTTCTCCTCTAGCGTGCACCAGTCTGATTGCTGGTTCTGGTACTAGTTCTAGTGGGTTAGAACTTGAGGCTGGGAGGGCTAATGCTCCAGAGCAAACTGAACTTTCCTTGCAAGGCTTACTGGAGGGGAGGAATGGGACTTTTAGATACTGTTATTTTATAGTAGATTAAATTACTTTCTTACGGAAGAACTAAGGTAGAAATTAAATACTAATTTAACTCAAACTTGCAAACCTGGAGCAGTAAAACCTGAGAAGTATTTGAAGGCCAGAATTTTGCTTATGGGGGAGCGTGTTTACTGATGAAGCTTCTACGTATGTACCCAGACCTTCAAGGAACAAACACCTGCTGTGGTAGCATATGTTCCTTGGAATATCCTTTGTTTTCAAACTTGGAACTGTCTGCTGGATTGTTGACAACCATCAATGCTTATAAGCATTTGTATGCCTGTATTCTTGCTTGGGAGGATGTTACTACTGTCTGCTCTCAAACATGGTTCTGCATAATCACTACCATGGCCTTGATGCTGCAGTCAGAAGACCCCCTGTTCTACACAGTGTCTGAGAGTATGAATAATAAAGCACAATTAGATGAGTCTTGGCTTGGTGTGTAGACCATTGCTTTAAGTCTTGTTCTTTTCATATAAAGCACTCGGGCTTCCTTCCTATGTTCTTAGGATTGGTGGACTTTAACTTAATTTGGGGAGTTTATCCTGACTTGTAGCTACAGGATAAGGAAACTCTAGTGTGGAAGAGCTGGCATCTAGAAAGCCACTCAGACATCCCTCTTTACCCAGGAGGGATTTGTTCCCTATCACTAGTGTATAGACAGTTTGGATTAAAGATGGCAGCAGCTAGGGGAAGCTTGTGCAGCACCTTTTCAGCACTGTGCAGAACCTTTTTACCACAAATGGTACTGGACAGTCCAGTGCACGTAATGCAGTGCTACTAGTATGTGGCACTGTGGGGACCCTAAGTCCATGTGCAGGAGACCTGTTCTGAAGCCTAGCAGGCTTGAGAGGACGTGTAACTGGAAAGCCAAAAATGTTCCTAATCCCGCTTGCTGTTTTGAGCTTGTCCTCCACAGTGCGTGGGGTATGGAGGTGGGGTGGATCTGAGAACTAAAGCTCCCTTTTGTGGTGTACCTGGGCCCTGACATCTGTCAGGTGACCTGGGTAGGTTTTGCTGGTTTTTCCTCAGTAGTATGTCAGGGAGGAACTGTCACCAACAAATATCTTGGGAGACTACAACTTGCTTTGGGGCAAGAGTATGAAGACCTGGGCATGCAAAGTAGGCAGTAACTAGATGTTTGGTCAAAACTGGGCTCTTCTTTGAGCCATAAGCTGCTACTGTGTTTGTTCCCAGCTATGGCAATCAATCAGGAGTGCTAGCAAAATTAATTGAAAGGAAGGTTCCTTTGCCATCTGACTCCAGATGGAGGTTAGCTTCTCCTTCTGACTATAGTTACACTGTAGTCCAAAGCTCCTTAGAGACCGGTAGTGCTCTGTCTGTTTAGTTTGTACAGAATTTAATGTCTAACTCTGCTCAGAGCTTTTACTTGTCCCTCTTAGACATCCCCACTTAGGTGCTCTTCCTAAGTGAGCTTGGTGTATATAGTTCAGTGTCTGACTGTAATCACATAAGCAGAACTGTGCAGCTAGCTTATTTTCATGTACGCTGTGCTAACTTATCTTTGGTGATGATCTCATAGGCGGAATGCTGTCGACGCCTTCCGCGTCAATGTCATCCACGCACGGCAGCAGGTACGCTCGCCTGTCACCAACATCGCCCGCACAAGTTTCTTTCACGTCAAGCGTTCCAACATCTGGCTGGCTGCTGTCACCAAGCAGAATGTCAACGCTGCCATGGTATTCGAGTTTCTTTATAAGATGTGTGACGTGATGACTGCCTACTTTGGGAAGATCAGTGAGGAGAACATAAAGAACAACTTTGTGCTGATCTACGAGCTACTGGATGGTGAGATGTTTCCCTTATCTGCTATGTCATACTGTGCTTGGTTATTCTAAACCCCTTAGCTTAGCTTGATGTAGTAATAATTGTTGAAGTATTTTTAACATGTGTGACAGAGTTCAAAATTACGTGTTCTGCTTTCTAATGCCACCTGCACTGGAAACGTGGATAACATCTCAAGCCATAGCCTTGTGTTGATGATGGCTCGCTTTGCTGCAGTGTTGGGAGCTGTGGGCTTGTGTAAACAAGGCAGCTGGTACTGGACCTCAGCTTTTGAGTGGACCCTGTGTAGGGCTGTCATTATACTGAGGTATATAAAGAGGGCTATTGTTAGCACCTCTAAGGCCAGCTGTCCCAGCTAGTGCTCAGGTGGCTCTAGTACTGTATGGTAGCAGTTACCCCGGGCTGTACTTGGTTTCCACTCTTGGATTGCCTCTTGGGGGCAATTCTGAGGTGGAAGGAAATCAATAAAGCCCAACCTACTCTGTCCCAGTCCTACTGTCCCCAGTGATACAGCTCCAAATTTCACCACAGAATAATAATACAGTGTTTCTTCAGCTGCTCGTGATACCAGCCTGCCTGTGGAGATTGCCCTTGAACTGTCCCTGTTTTGCATAACATGAGCACTTTGTGTTAGTTATGCTTCAGTTTGTTTTCCAGACAAGGTACCATGTGTGTGTCCTGGGATTCTTAGCCAAGGGTCACACTGACTGATGGTTTCTCTGTTCCCTCTGGGCAGATCAAGAGGCTGCTGTTTCTCTGGTTTGGTCAGTCACTGCTGTCTCCTAGTAGGCACAGTGAGATCAAAACCTGCCGGTGTGGTGTTACTCAGTATTCATGTTAGTGGTCGTCTCTCCCCTCTAGATCTCTTGCGGGTTGTTCCTTTTTCTCTTTGAGGGGAGTGGTTAAGTGCACTGTCTGTAGTTAACATCTGTTTCTCTCCCACACTGATCATCCTGCAGTGCCACTACTCTGCTGGGGTTTTTTTTAGGTTTTGATTTTTATTGCATTTTCATAAGAAAATCAAAACATAAAGAAAATGCTGTGAAGATTGATTATTCTGCTGTTAGATAAAACTTCTCTGTTGTCCCTTGGATGTTTTTGGAAAAACTCAATGTACCCTGTGCACATGGCTAGACTAGTTGATCTTTAGTCCTGAAGTGCAGTTGTATTTTAAAACCAGCAAATTCATCAGTTGGGCAGCTTTTCATCACCCCTCCTCTCCAAAATAGTGCACTGTGAAGTCAATTTATCAAGGCTGTTTTTTTTTCTCTTGGTAAGGAATGCTCCAGCAACTTATCCAGAAATTCAATGTGTAAGCAGTGTCTGTGCACTAATTGGCTCTTTCCTTATAGGAATGGTTAGTATGGTTGGCATGTTCTTACCTTGCAGCTCTGAACTAACCACCTTTTACCCTTCCATAGAAATCCTGGACTTTGGCTATCCTCAGAACTCTGAAACAGGGGCCCTGAAGACCTTCATCACTCAGCAAGGCATCAAGAGTCAGGTAACCAGAGGAATTTGGGGTACAGCACTGCTCTGCTGATTAATTTTCTGTAAGCCTGTTCAAGAAAGTATGGTCTTAATTACCAACTAACCATCTGACCTGTGCTGAGTGGAGGTGCCTGAGTAGATTGAGAACACTCTGGCAAGGATGTAGCTCAGCTGCATCTCGTTCTAGGTGTCTCTGCACTTACATGACCTCCTGTTCCCTGATGCCTGGTAAGGTGCGGGAGGCAGGGCCCTGAGCCTAGGATAATGCCAGTCCCTTGCATGTAAATGACGGCTGGCTTCAGGCTCTGCTCTGTGTCAGCTTCTGACAGAGGACAAACAAATCTACCTGCTGAACCAGAAATAGGTCTTCTGTCTGTGAATCTCACTGAGCAGGTCTTCTCCACCAGTCTTCAGTGCTTTGAGCTGCCAGGCTTTCATGCCTGCCTTGTAATGAAGTATTCTTCAGCCTTGTGAATCTTGCTGTCAGTCAGGAAGCTAATGTTATTCTGTCACTGCCTGTAACATCTTTGCAGATCAGCATCAGTACAGTCTGAGCTTTCTCATGTTAGAGATGAGAATCTCAGTGGTGCATTTGGCACAATGTTAACCCTTGCAACAAAGTTTATGTGGAGGTAGAAGATAAAGGGCACTTGGGGAAAAAGACACTTAAATTGGACTGTTCTTGGGAATGTGTTTTATTAAACTAGCTCTAATCCTACTCCAGGCTATGGCCATCAAAACTAGGCTTCCCATCTTGGACAGCTTATGCTCAACCTCTGAAAGCAAAGGACTGTTTATAGTCACTGTTTCTCATGTCCCCAAGGAATATTGCTCACCTTGTCCATCTAACACAGCTATGCAACTCATAATGAGGACTTAGCCTAAAACTCAGTCCTCTCCCATGTAGCAGGTGAGTCAGAAAAAAGCTGGGAGTCAGTTTGTACTGAAGCTGTCTGCAGCAGGGATTGGGGTGAAGCTTCAGCCCCAAGGTACAAACAGAAGCAAAGTGCTGAACAAGAGCCTGCCTGGCGACTCTTCTTGTTTAGGATAAGCAGAGGTTGAAGTCTCTGGAGGCTCTGTTTCAACTACATTCATCAGCACTGACTTCTTAAGAACTCCTTTTTAAACTAGCTGCATCTCTCAAGAAAGAGGTGAGAGAGAAGCTGCCCCTGAGCAACATATTTCCTGCTAGAACAGCAAACAGTGTTTTGCAAGAGGGCATGTATATATCAGTGGCCAGATGTGAGTGCATCCGGTCTCAGTCCCCCATCCCGAGCCCTAGTGTAAATCAGTCTGGCCTTCTGCAGTCTGAGATTTTTGAGCAGTCAGCACTCAAGATAGCTGAGTCAGCTCCGGTTCCTAGGAAAACTCAAAACTAACCACCACCCTCACTTCCTTCCCTAGCTCTTTTTTTTTTTTTTTTGCTTTTGTCTGTTTTAACAAACTCCTGTGCTGTTTGTGCACAAATGACTGTCACCACATCTTGCTTCATTCAACAGCAGGTTTAGTCCTTCCCTTACAAAGAGGAATTTGGACTTCAGCTTTACATAAGTAAGCAGTTATTCTGCTCTGTGTTGGAATTTTGTGCAGCCCAGTTGAGAAAGCAGAAGTAATCCTTTCCAGGCACAGTATGGCAAGGGCAACAGTTGAAACAGTACTTGCCATATTTCCTTGTCTGCTCTCTGTTCTGGTACATCTAGACTCCAACTCCTCCTTCACTTACAACCAACTTCTGGCAGGTACCTTGGAACAAAATCTGGGATGGGGTGGCCTGTCATCTGTGTTCCCTTATCCCTGCTTAGTTCCTGATGGTGCATTCCTTGGACTTGTGTCCTGCTGAATTTAAGGAGCAAAATCCACAGTTATGGCAGACTTTCTGAACTGAACTTTTTGACATTTGTTCACAATGGAAGATTTGAGGTGTACTGAGCTGCTGCACTCTGAATGCCCACCCTGTATGGCTACAGTGGTCTTTCCAGGGCTGGTGATCTTGGAATACAAGATCTGCTTTATTTTTTTAGGAAGTGGGTCTGATATTGCTGTGTTGCTTGCCAAGGGAAGTAACCCTGTGCTCTGGGAATGAGGTGATGTGGCACAGGGGTTTTAAAAGGTACTGGTGTGCAACATGGTTTCACTTCTAGTCCCTACCCATGAAGCAGCCCACTATTCAAATAGCAGGAGTGCAGGCCCTGCTGATGTCCTGTATCAGAACTGAGGCAGGCATTGGCTCAGATATCTTCCTCCAGCAGAGGCTAAACCTGGTCTTACAGCTCAAGGTGAGCTGTGCTCTCTGTACGGAGTTCTCACTCTTCAGATCCTGTCTGCATCTGTCCAGACTTCATTAACTAGGTGAATGCTGTAATTTTCTTCCCCTCCAAGTGCTTTCTGGGAGTGTGTGTTGGTCAACTCTTAGTTAAAGTGTTTTCCTGAAACCTTAGACATACTGTAGTGCTAAAATTCTGGTGTTACTTTTGGAAAGTGAGAAGAGGGCTGCCACCAGCTGCAAGAGCCTGAGAAGCCTCCTGGTAGCTGACTGCCTTTAACCTAGTCAACATGCTGCAACTGAGTACAACAAGTTGGATATTCTTGTCCCATTTTAGCTTACTTATTTGTCCAGCTCAGGGAAGCTCCCAGTCCTGAGAAATTTCAGACCTGGGTGTCTTCAGTCCCCCGCTTAGGGAACACTCATGCTGCTGGGTGATCTCAGCTTCAGCACTCCCCAGGCATCTGCTTCCAGACCCATCCAGTCACTTTCTGTAGTGACCAGTAGAGGTTCATGGCACCGATGCTGTTGCAGAAGATGGGAATGTCAGCACATAGTCAGTGTCCCTTTGGAGGCCAGAGAACTGGGTATTATATCTACATGTGCCTCTCCTTCCTCTAAAGCCTGAACAAAGCATTGAACAAGGCAGATAAGGAGGCTTTTGTTGTGGGACAGACAAGGGAGGTACTTTGTACTGCGTTGGGCACTTACCTCAGCAGTTCCAAGGGGAGGGTAAAACTCTCTGTCTCTTGGATGTTATGATAATGGCTCTGCTTCCTCGAGGAATGACCGTGTCTGTGGCAAGAGCATGTGTGAAACCAAGCCACTTCAGGTTTAAAGCTGAGATCACGTACTGCCACCCTGTGGGCCCAGTGCAAGGCTGCTGTGGCAGGATCCACTTCTGTGTTGTGCAGCCATTGTGGTGAAAGAGGCAGAATTAACAAGGATATAACTTTATACAGGACCCAGATTTAAGATGCCTGCAGTCCTGGGCACCTGGTACTTCCCATAGTCTGGGTATCTGGACCATGATAAACATCCAGGGTTTGCTTTAGGACTGGCAACATGAGGAGTCTCTTCTGCATAGGAACGTTACTGGGAGTGGTGTTTGGGCTGTCTGTCACTCCCTCTGCTCTTCCTTTTATTTGAGTGGTGTGTAATGGGCCAAGTCTGAAAAGCCATTTCACTGCTAGGAGTGCTGGGTTTTCTGAGAGGAGCTAAAGGTCAAAGCCCCTCATCTTGTTTGTGGTAATTAGCTACGTAATTAATGATGAACTGGCCTGCTCTGTTTCTGTCCGGAGGTAGCCTTAAGCTTAACCTGCCTCTTTCTCCCTTCCTCCCTTTTCTTGCTATTGACCTGCTTGCCTGTTAACCTTGTGTGCACCACACTTGCTGCTATACGTCTACTTCTTGACTTTCTGCGTGTGACTGGACCCCGCCTGTAGCATCAGGTAGGAAACCTCCCTGTGCCTCTCAACACAATCCTTAGTGCTTTTAGGAGGCTTAGAGCCTGGACGCTGTTAGATACATGTTAGATTAGTGTTCATATGTAACTCTAATGACTGCAGTCATTAAGAAGCAGTCCTTGGGGACTAGCTGTCTTGTGGCCCTAGGGTTTCCTGTTGGATAAGGGTGTGAACTGGGCTGTCAGCTGCTTCTCTGCTTGACATGAATTGATGTGACAGTCTGAGATGTGATTTGAATGTCATTGGTGGAGCCCATGCCTTCCTGCACCTAGATGTAGCCTAATGGACTAGCTAACAAAATGGAAGAACCTTTCCTGCTGTTGTTATGGCCAATTTTTAGTCAGGCTTAGGATTTTCTGTATTGAGAAGGGAATGACCAAATCATGGGGGGTGTGACAGCACCCATATCTAAGTGTCAAAAGCAGATGTGTGTAATAAATGGCAAGTGGCTGGTCTCAGATTTAGAGCAAGGTTTCTTAGTCTTTGAATTTATCTAGAGGTCTAAAATGTCATTTCTTCCTTTCAGACTAAGGAAGAGCAGTCCCAGATCACCAGCCAGGTAACTGGACAGATTGGATGGAGACGTGAAGGGATCAAATATCGTCGCAATGAACTCTTTCTTGATGTGCTGGAAAGCGTGAATCTCTTGATGTCCCCGCAGGGTAAGTAGGAGCTGTTGAGCTGGCATCCTTCTTCCCTTCAAGGTTTGTGAGTGGGGACTTCTGTAAGTGTTCTGAACTGCACTCTTCTCTACAACAGGTCAGGTTTTGAGTGCCCACGTCTCTGGTAGAGTGGTGATGAAGAGTTACCTGAGTGGAATGCCAGAGTGCAAGTTTGGCATGAATGACAAGATTGTCATTGAAAAACAGGGCAAAGGGACTGCGGATGAAACGGGGAAAAGGTAAGAGGCATGGGCGGAAAAGTCACTTGCCACCAGGGACCCTTATGAAAGGGAAGCACTTAATAGCTTTTCTGATCTGATCTTTTCTTCCCTTCAGATGTTACTGCTAACTTTTTTCTGGGTAGATCAGTTGTTATGCAAGCTACCAGCCTGAGGGCCTCAATACAGAGGGCTTCTCTACAGCTTTTCAAATACTAAGATTCAAACATAGTGTTAAGTGTGGAGTTCTTGCAGCTGGAAACACTTCCTCAAGATGGATTTTTCCCAGAGTTTGTCTCTAGTGGTCCTAGTCAGTGCAGAGACTTATTCATAGGATGCAGTAGTTGTGCTCCCAAGGAATGGTGAAGGAACCCCTCTGACCATAGCCTGCTTTACCTAGACTGTTCCCACAAACTAGAACAGCTGACAGACTAACACTGGGTAAGACCCTCCTGCTGACATACAAGTGGTCAGTGGCTGGGTGGATTGGAGGCTCATCCCTTCCAGGAGCCCAGCTGCCTTCCTTCCCAGCTGCACCTCAGTCAGTACCCACACTGAAGCTGAAAACAGGTCTTATGCCTTTTCCAGCCTTCCTGCTTGGGATGAAGAGATAAAAGCAAAGGGACTGACACTTTTCTGTCACTAACCATTTGCAACTCAACTGTGTTTCTCTTGGTTGTTTTTTGTTTTGTTTTGTTTTTTTGCTGACCCCCAGTGAATTGGGAAGGTAGATAATCTGCTTCAGCTCTGTGTGCACTCTGCTCTCCCCCTGTCTCTTGCTTCATGTGACTTGTGCATGTAACTTGGATCTCAGACACTTTCCATGATGGTTCCTGTAAATGGGGCTGAGCTGCTATTTGCCTTTTCTCTCAGAACCAAGCCAAGAGCTATCGCTTCACTGTCACTCTTAAGCCATCTTTCCTATACCTGAAACTAGCTGGTAAAATAGACAAGCCTCAGGTGGCTGCCCAGTGGGGATATACTCTAGTGAAAGTCATCTGCATAGACCTCTGAAGAGTCAGTAACACTGTCCCAAAGCTTCTATGCCATGAGCGCTTTTGCCTGTAAATGTGCTATTTTCTTGAGTTACAGAAGCAAGATGGACAGAGACTCTTGCTAGGTGGTTCTCCCTAGCTGTGGTTCTCCAGTGGGTAAGAGCTTGGAGATGTTACTCTCCAGAAGCAGTTAGTTACAAGGTGACCAAAAGTGACAGCTGCTGCCTGTTGCTTTCTGGCATCTAGCACATGGCAATGCCAAACCCTGAGTAATGCTGCCTGAGACCTGGAGCAGTGCTAGGCAGCAGGGCTTTCCCAGCAGTTTTCCAAAGAAACAGGAACTAGTTGGCTAACATTGGCTTTCATCTGGGCAAGAGATGAGGAAAGACTAACTCCCACTGAGGAAGCACAAACTACGCCAATGGGTTGTGTAACTAAACAGCCAGTCAGCCTGGGGTCAGTCTGCTTCCCGTTTGTGCAGGTAATAGTGGTTCACAGGACAGCTGAACCTGCCTGTAGTGCTTATACTATCTCAGCACACTTGCATGGTTGTCCTGTTGTTCCCAGCAGTTGAGGCAGCCTAGATACCACAATGCTACACTGCTGCACCTTCTCTACACTGCTGCCCCTTCTGTTGCTATTGCCTTCTCGTTTTCTGGTCCCTCTCAGTAGCTGAGAGTTCTTGGCTGACCTTAGGACTTGTAGCAAGGAAGGTATTCTCAGAGACTAGAACCCAGCACAAGTTCAGTGCTGGCAGGTTAGGCTAGTGACCTAGATAATTGGTAGCTGTGTAGATTTTTAGAAGCAAGATACACAAACTTTTATGGCATAATGTTGTGGTCTTTAGCAGATCAGTTTAGAATCAAACCACCTGCTAGCAGTGTGGAAATCAACAGCTGTGAAGAGATTTCTGAACAGGAAGACCCTGAACCTGGCTTCTCCTGGCTGTGTGGCAGTGGGATAGCTTTGTGGACAGGAAAGTGTTTTCTCTCCTTTGAACTGTGCTGCGAGAAGACTTGGGCTAGCAGAGTTGCCTTTGCAGTACTGAGGTGCTGCTGGCATGCAGACCCAAGCATTGTGTTGCTGGCTATGACAGAAGGGTGCTCCTCTAATCTCTCTCCTCTTTGGGGAGAGGAGGGAGAGAATTCTTTTAGACAAGCTTCCTGAAATATGATTTTTGTGATGGTGAAACAAGGAAAGTCTGAGCCAAGAGGCTGCTGTCCCCTAAATCTCTCCCTGCCTCCCCATTTCCTGGACACCTGTGATGGCAACATGCTCTGTAGAGTAGTTTCTGCCTGGACAGACTTTGACTGCACCAAGATGTCAGGACTGCAGCTTGCACTTGTTTAACTGTGTCTTGTGTTTTTAGCGGCAAACAGTCAATCGCCATCGACGACTGCACTTTCCACCAGTGTGTGAGGCTCAGCAAGTTTGACTCTGAGAGGAGCATCAGCTTCATTCCACCAGATGGAGAGTTTGAGCTCATGAGGTACAGTGGTGGGGGATGAACAGGCTGGTGTTGGCATCCGCTTGCTGCTGCAGTAGCATTGCTGCTCTCAGGCAGACTTGCAGCCCTTGAGCACCTAACAAATATGCACTTGCCTTGTTTTCAGAGTGGAATCTGTAGGGTTGTCCTGGGTGTCCCACAAATCCTTCTGTTACAAATGTGATAGAAGCCCAGCTGCATGGTTTTCTTTGCCACAGCCATAGTGTTTAGATGTGGGTTTCCTTACCCTTTAGCTTGCTGTATCTGTTTTTTTTAGTGCTTAAAACTGGTGTCCTTGAACATGGGCCATTGGCAGGAACCAGATATAAAACTTGGGAATTGAGAAACCATCACTGCCCTATGGCAGCACAGATCTTACTGCTGCTTCCTTCTGGAATGGCTCCCTTTCTGGCTGATGTTTCTAAGCTGTTCCCTTTATGCAGAGGCTGTGTCTTTAGGAAGGTGGTATAATTTGAGACCGTAAGGGAGTTAACTCCTCAGAAATCACTGTTGCTTGCATCCCTGCAGATATCGAACCACTAAGGACATTATCCTTCCCTTCCGTGTGATCCCACTGGTGCGGGAGGTGGGTCGGACCAAGCTGGAAGTGAAGGTGGTGATCAAATCAAATTTCAAACCTTCCTTGCTGGCCCAGAAGATAGAGGTAAGAAAATAAAAACCTATGGTCTCTTGTGCCTGGGAATTGTGCCTCTACTTTGTCCCCTGCTGCGAAGTCCTCACAGATGAGTCCTCAAGCTTGTGCAGGACTAAAAGAGCGAACAATGCCCCATGGATGTGCGGTGCTGCTGCGCTTGGAAGGGAACTGCTGTAGGGTAGGGAGGTGGATTTTGTTTTCAGTTGCACAGCCACCTTGGCAGAGGCCTCGTTATTCCCTGCAGCAACTGTTCGCTTAATGTCTTGGCCACTGTGAAAAGTTCATGTTCTTCTGTCTGCATGATCTGATGGTATGTCAGACAGACAGCAGGCTATGAGCTCTGTAAGACAGGCAAAGGGTGGCTTTGCAGCTTAGTCCCCTTCTGGGAAAGCCTTACTGCTGCAAAGCTAGGCTGTCCAGAGCCTGGTGCAACTAGACCTCCCTGGCCATCCTGGCATCCTTCCTGAGCTTGTCTGCCTGACACTAGCCAGGTTTCCTGCAGCCTGAACTGGAGGGCTCTGCCCTGTTCCTCACTAACTGTTGCAGATTCTGAAAATGTGTTTGAACCTTTACTTCAAAGCAAGAAACTGGAGAGCTAGCTGTCGTGGTTTAACCCCACTCAACAACTAAGCACCACGCAGCTGCTCACTCACTTCCCCCCCTCTCAGAGGGATGGGGGAGAGAATGGAGGGGGGGGGGAGGTGGGAAGTAAAACTTGTGGGTTGAGACAAGAACAGTTTAATAGAACAGGAAGGAGGAAAATGATAATGACAATAATAAAATAACAATAATAATAAAGAATTGGAACATACAAAAGTGATGTACAATGCAGTTGCTCACCATTTGCTGACCGATGTCCAGTTAGTTCCTGAGCAGCGATCCCCCCCCAGACCAACTCCTCCCAGTTTACGTACTGGGCATGATGTCACATGGTATGGAATACCCCTTTGGCCAGTTTGGGTCAGCTGCCGTGGCTGTGTCCCCTTCCAACTTCTTGTGCCCCTCCAGCCTTCTTGCTGGCTGGGCATCAAAAGCTGAAAAATCCTTGACTTAGTCTGAACATTACTTAGCAACAACTGAAAACATCAGTGTGTTATCAACATTCTTCTCATACTAAATCCAAGATGTAACAGTATGCCAGCTACTAGAAACAAAACTAACTCTATCCCAGCCAAAACCAGGACACTGTGATGCCTTGTGGTAGCTGATGTTCTCTGGGCCCTGAGATGGGAGAGAGAAGGCCAAGGGGTCCAGGACAGGTGATCTTCCCCTGAGACTGCACAGAGTGCCCAGGCTGCAGTCTCCTCGCCCCTGCTCACCAGACTCTGCTTTCCAGGTCCGGATCCCAACACCCCTCAATACCAGTGGAGTGCAAGTCATCTGTATGAAAGGGAAGGCAAAGTATAAGGCCAGTGAGAATGCCATTGTCTGGAAGTAAGTGAGAATGTTGGGTCTGGGGTGCTGCAGGGGCAGGGCTTGGGGAGGCACAGTCCATTTAGTGCTCGGGTCTGTCCTGAGCATGTGTAGTGAGGGGGAGAATAAACTTGGGCACCTTCTCACTTCTGGACTTTCTCTGATAGGATAAAACGTATGGCTGGAATGAAGGAATCCCAGATCAGTGCAGAGATTGAACTGCTCCCCACCAATGACAAGAAGAAGTGGGCTCGGCCACCAATCTCCATGAACTTTGAGGTGAGTCCCTGCCTGCCTTCCAGGGCGCAGCTAACCTTAGAGAAGCTTTGTCAGTCCAGTCCGTTCTGCCCTCATGGGAATTGCACAGGTTTGAGTGCTCCCTGTCCCAAGCTCACATGTGACTCTTCCTAACACGATGCCAGCCAGGTGGCAAAGCTAATGGAAGAAAATTGCCCTTAAAGCCACTAGAGTCTGTCACTGCATGTGCAGGGGGCAGGGAAGGGAGCAGTGGCTCTTGGTGTCCATTTCTAGATGAAATAGTCCAGGGGTCCTGTGGCATTTTTGTATGGAGAGCGTCTTACCCCTCTGTTCCAATGCTCTCTGCCTTTCCCCTTCTCAATAGGTCCCGTTTGCGCCCTCTGGGCTGAAGGTGCGCTACCTGAAAGTCTTTGAGCCAAAGCTGAACTACAGTGACCATGATGTGATAAAATGGGTGAGGTACATCGGCAGGAGCGGGATCTACGAGACCAGATGCTAGCCCCAGCAGGCTGGCGGGCTCCCTCTTCTCCAAGCCATCCTCCGCCTCTCCTCAGTCTTCAACTACATTCAGAGAAAACATCTGCCTGGCCCCCTCTACGCAGATTGAAAGACCCTGTGGCTCACCTTGGGAGTGAACTCGCCTGCCCGTGCTCAGTTACCACCCATGCTGCAGCTGAAGTTCAGAACCCAGTCGTGTGCAGGGGTGCAGTCAGCCTCCTGCTCCCTGTCCCAGGGTGAGGAAGGGCTAGTCTAACTCCCATCCTCTCGTGATCTTTCTAGGGAACGTCCACCATTAAACTCCTCTTCTGTTGGTGTCTCACTACTTGCATCATATCCTAGTATTTTTGAAGTTCTTGTGCATATGTACTCGTAGAATAGACCTAAACATAGACTGGACAAATCTGAGTTGAAGTTACCCTGGCTTCTGTACTAGCTATTGCTGTTGTGGTAGATGTTGCTGGCCAGTCCGAGATGCCTGGGGTGGTGAGTTTGTCGGGCCTCCCCCAGAGGAGATGGTGGGCTCGCCAGATCTCACCACCAGCTTATATTTCTTGCAAAGTCGTCAGTATAGAGTCCTGCCGTGGGAAGGTTTGTGACCAAAAAGGATGAGGGTTTAGGCTCTTACTGGTGTGTATGTGGGTGGCACAGCATTTCAGGTCCTTAGAGCACTTACCCCCACCCACTGCTGGCTCGAGCCAGTCTGTCCTTTCCAGACAAATGGGAAACGTGGCCCCTCTGTCCCAGGGAGTGCGGGGTCAGCTGAGCTCTGTCAGGATGTGAACAGGGTCTGCCCTTGGGGAATCTAAAATGCAGCTGGTGGTAAAAGCCCCCTGCCCCAGCCTGCCCTCTCCACAATTCTACCAAACGCTTCTGGGCCATAGGAATGCTGCTGCTACCCACAATCCCGCTTCTGGTAGTGTGGTCTCCATTTTGTACACTTTGTGATTTGTCCAGCTCTGAATCTAATAAAGTATGTAGAACGGAGAAGGCTACCTGTGCTGCTGTCGGGGACTTGCGGTGCAAGAGCCTGGGCCGTGCTCTGGGCCTGTGCCAGCGTGCCTTCGGCTTGCTTTTGTTGCTTCCCCAGCCCAGAGCTGCCTGGGCGTTAGTAGGTAAAAAGGACAATGTTTTTGTTTCCTGCAGCGCCACTGCTGGACTCCAGCTGCTGCAGCAGCTCCCTGGGGAAAGGAGGGTGCTCTGGCCATTCCCCCTGGGGCTGGCTCACCAAAACCTGCAGCTGGGCTACCCTGTCCAGCCTTCTGCCGGCCTGGCTCCTCTGAAGTGAGCCTTGTGAACTAAGTGAACCTTGGTGGCTTCTCCTTGTGAAGCAGCTGATGGGGGGGGAAGGAGTTGTTTTCCCTTTTGGCTTGGCCTTTGGAGGCTGGGGGTCTGGTCCCTGAAGACACAAGCGCCTGCTGCAGCAGCTGTGAGTGGCCCTTGGCTCAAGGCCCGCTGCCCGTGCTCCGTGAGCGGAGGGCTGTGCTGAGCACGGGCACGGCCCCGGCTGGCTTGTTCCGAGTCCCTCAACAGAAAAAAACCCACCGCCCAACCACCGCGTAGTGACGGTGGCTGGAGAGCCCAAACTCTTATTTTGCTGCTTTAAAAGGAGGGATGAGGAAACCCGGCCCCAACGCCTTACCCCCCCTCCTCCGCTGCGGGGAAGGCCGGCCCCGGGGCCCCTCGCCCGCCCGCCCGCTGGGTGCCGAGGGGCTGCGCGCCCCGGCCCCGGCCCCGGCCCCGCTGGCGGGCGGCCGCACGTGCCGGCGGGCTGGCCCCGCCCCGCCCCAGACTCCACTTCCCAACGGCCCCCGCGCGCATGGCGGCCGCCCGCCTCCTTCCCGGCGGCCCCCGCGCGCGCGCCGTCCCTTCCGCCTCTGCCGCGGTGCCGGGCTCCGTGCGGCGGCACCGGGCCGCGCCGCGGCCGGGCCCCGCTCCGGCTCCGGCTCCGCCATGGCGTCCTGCGCCGACATCCTCCGCAGCGAGTTCCCCGACCTGGACGGCGAGGTCTTCGCTTACGTGACGGGTGAGCGGCGCCCGCCTCCCCGCGGCTCGGCCTCCCGCCCCGCCGCGTGTCGCGACACCGCCCCGCTGTCGCGACAGGCGGCCGCGCCCGTGGTCGCGACAGGCCGGCCGGGGAGGGGAGGGGCGGGGGAGGGCGAGCGGGCGGCTGCCGCCACCTGTCGGCCGCGTCGCGACACGCGGCCCCCCGTCGCGACAGCGCCGTCGCCGTGTGCCCGCAGGGATCCTGCACGGCAGCGGGGCGGACTTCGAGTCGGTGGACGAGCTGGTGGAGGCGGTGGGGGAGCTGCTGCGGGAGGTGTCGCGGGACGCCAAGGACGACGGCGCCATCCGGGAGATCTGCCAGCGCCTCTTCAACACCCTGCAGCTGTAAGGGTCGCCCCGGCCCCCGCCCTCGCACCTCCTCGCCACCCTCCTCCTCCTCACCCTCACCCTCCTCCTCCTCTCGCAGGGACGAGGGCCGGGCCCAGCGCTGCAGCCAGGTGCTGCTGGACGCCCCCATCCAGCTCTCCCAGATCACCGACGGATACGGTGAGTGGGGACCCCCAGCCACGCGTGTCACCCCCGCGGCTCCCGCCCTCTCTCACCAGGCTGCCAGCGGCGGGGACGGGCTCGGGGCGTTGAGCGTGCAGGCGCCTGACCTTGGGGAGCGGTTCCCCCCGCCCGCGGGCGCCTCGGGCTCCCCCTCACGGGTGCGCACACATACGCACCCCACACACCCCCACACGCGCTTCTCTTCCTGCTGCTGAGCCGGGGCCGGCAGCACCCGGCTGCCTGCAGGGTAAGCTGGGGTGGCGGGAGAGGAGCCACCTTCGGTCCCCTCGTCCTGCTGGGAGAGGGAACGGTCGTGCCTGGTCGTGGGCAGCCGTTACGGCAGCGCTTTGTGGAGCCTCCCTGGAGCACCTGCTCACCAACCCAACCCTCTCGTTGCAGCAGATGCCAGCGTGGACCTGCTGCCGGGGCTGTTGCTGAAGAGAGGCCAGACCTCGGTAAGTGGGGGGCCGTGCCCTCGTTCGTAAGCCGGCAGACCCGGTGGGAGCAACTAATGCGTGGGGCTGCGGGTGCCCTGCCCTGCTCCGGTCATCTCGGCCTCGGAGAGTAGCTGGGACAGGCAGCCGTCCTGGTTAGGGACGGAGCAAGCTCCTCCTCCTCACTGTAATTTGGGAAACTCTTGACCTTGGTCTGGTAAAGAGGCTCAACAGGAGTTAACGGCTTATTAATTTGACAAGATCTATTTTCCTGTCATTTCTCAATGAATTTCAAAGCGTGGGTGATGCAGTGGTGGTGCTCAGAGCGCAGCTTCTCTGACTTTCACAAGGACCTTTGGATTCTACAGCAAGGCATTTGAGAAAATAGGATGTACCGGGATGACATCGTGCCATATTCAATGAGAGAGAAAATCCTGGCTAATGGTTAGATGCTGGAATGTTACAGGTGGGGAATTAGCAGGGAGCAGCTGTTTTCCAGAGAGCTGCTGCGGGGAGGTCGTAAGCCCAGCTTTAGAAGTGGCTGTGGATTGTCATGGTTTGAGAGATAAGAGCAGGAGCAGGGAAGTTGGGAAGCAGTTACGCTCCGTGACCCGAGGGAAATGGGAACATCTTTACCGATGAAATGTGTGGCTGCTCAGGAGCAACCTGGCTTGCCCTCTGCGTTGGATGTGCCAGAGTTTGAATACGGGTGAGGTGCGGTTGTGCATCTGCAAAGCAAGGATGGCGGTAGCTGTACAGGGTGGGCAGTCACTCTATCAGGCTGGTCTCTTACAGAGCTCTCCTTTTGTGGGGTAACGTGTTGAGGATGAGAACCCCTCGCTTGGAGGCTGAGACCTAACGTGATCCCCATGTGTCTGAATGGGAGTCTTAAGTGAAAGCTGGCAGCTGTTGCTGGTTTTGGCACCGGAGTTGTTGGTGCTGGGTTCACTCTCTGGCTCTCGTGTCCACAACTCAAAAAGGATCTTCAGAAAAATTGGAGACGGTTCAGAGAAGGCCTCGGGAGGCCTCTCAGGTTTTGGAGGACATGTCTTACTGGGAGATTCAGGGAGCTTGGTATAGTTTACAGAGTGACTCAATCTGTCTGTAGGTATGGGGTCACAGCTCCAGTAACAAGACGCTCTTCAGTCTAACATGCAGGTCTGTAACATGCTTCGGTGGCTGCAGAGTTGCCTAGAAATATCTAGGAGTGTTCTTGGTCAGCCACAAATATTTGACTTGACGCAGGAATAAGCTGGAGTGGGCTGAGAGCCTGGCCAAGACCAGAGGCCAGGTTAAAATGCTTGGCTCGTTCTTGCCTTCAGGTTTAATTAAATGCTTTTTGTCTCTGTCATGATTGATCCACTGCGTAAGCTGAGTTTGTTCCAAACTGGCTAAAGTTTAACGTGTCGGGAAGGGAAACGCCTCACGGTCCAGGGTGATGGTGGGCGCAGGGTGTAGCGGAGGAGGCACTGGGATAGCAGGTTGCTGCTGATGAAGTGACTTGGCTGACCCCAGTCCCCGGAACTACAAAAACTGGCTGTGCGTTAGGGTCAGCCAAACCCTTTGCGTTGCTGAGGCAAACTGTTGTGTATGAGCAGTTGATTTAGGACTTCATTCCTGAAGTGACTTCCTGGCCTGATTAGCTTCCTCAAAATGTGCTTGAATCTGTCCCAGTTCTTCTGTCCTACCTCCCTCCTGCCCTCCCTCCCTTCCTTCCAGGCATGAGGGGTTGATTGAGCTCTTTTGTCCTGGTGTTGGGCTTTTGGGGCTTTTGCTGAAGATGCTCTCTCTTCTTTAAACTCTCTGTTTCATGGCCCAGATGGTGAATGCCAAGAAACTGGAGAAGGCGGAAGCCAGGCTGAAAGCCAAGCAGGACAAGAGGATGGAGCGGGATTCCCTGAAGTCATCTGGTCCTCTGTGAGTATGGAAGGTGCCTCGAAGATCCCCATCTTGTTCTGCTGAGCTTGGCTGGGATCTGGCTGTACCGGAGCTTTCCTGTTGAGCCCCCTTCTCTGTCTTCTGCCTGCCGACAGGGTTCTTGAGGAGGCATCTGCCAGCCAAGCTGCCAGCAAGAAGGAGACTCGCATGGAGTCATCAGGCAAGAACAAGTCATATGATGTGCGCATCGAGAACTTCGATGTGTCCTTCGGTGAGCGGTGAGTGCAGGTTGGGAGGTGGGACAGATTCTGGCTGAGGTTTTGGACCATGGGGGATTGAGACTGGATAAGAGAGTGGTTGAGAAATTACAGAGGGTATGGGAAAGATCAGAAAGCAAGGTGGGCACCCGGCCCTGTTGGCTTTGGGCAGGAGAAGTCTGTGATGGTTGCTTGGCTCCAGCACAGCCTGAAGTATGCTGGGGGCAGGTGGCTGCTGGTTTTCTCCCTCTCCGTGGGGCAGTCTGACTGGGTACCTGCCTGCCTGTCTGGTCTCTTGCTTTAGTGTCCTACTGGCGGGAGCAGACCTGAACCTGGCGTTTGGACGGCGCTACGGACTGGTGGGCAGGAACGGGCTGGGGAAGACCACGCTGCTGAAGATGATCGCCAGCCGGAGCCTGCGCATCCCCTCGCACATCAGCATCCTCCACGTGGAGCAGGAGGTGGCAGGGGACGAGACGCCGGCGCTGCAGAGTGTGCTGGAGTGCGACACCACTCGTGAGAGCCTGCTGCGGGAGGAGAGGGATCTGACGGCTAAGGTTAATGCTGGCAGGTGAGATGTTGCTACTGGGTTTCCAGCCCTTCTATGGCCTCTTGACCACGAGGTCTTGTTCTGAGGTCTCTCCCTTCAAATGAAGGGCTCCGGCAAGGCTGGGCTGCATCTTGCCCACCTTAGTCCTGCTTGGGGAGATCAGCCTCCTCCCCTAGCACTCAAACCCTCACCCTGATCAGTCCCACACACTCCTCTTTGTCCTGCCCCAGGGGAGAAGGGACGGAAGGTGCCAGGCTGTCAGAGATCTACGCAAAGCTGGAGGAGATTGAGGCAGACAAGGCCCCAGCGAGGTGAGACAGCCCTGTAGGCACCGCTATCCGTTGTCATGGCCAGAGCTGGGCAGTGGTTTGGGGCATGGAAGGGTGATGCTGTGGTGCTGGGATCCACCATGTGGGGACAGGGGCCTCTCCCTACTGCTCTTCTTGTCTCTTCTTCTGTCAAGCTCTGCCGGGTTAGGAGTAGTCGAGCTTCCCCACGAAGCTGGAGGGATTGTTTTTTGCCCCAAATGGCTTGCATCGTTGCTGCTGCACCTCTCGGACCTCCCTAGGTTTCTGGTGTCTGGGGAACATTTCTGGGATGTTGGTGGTAGTGACTCTCTTCCTGTCTAAAGAGCTGAAAACTTCTTGCAAATCTCTTGGGAGTTCATGTGGATGCTTTGCCTTGCTGGGCTGCATTTCCCAGCCAAGTGCTGCTCTTGGGTGTGCAGGAAGTTTTCCTGTGCCAGAATGGCTTTAAACTGTGCAGCAGAGTCCCCTTGATGGCCATGGGTCCGAGACCTCAGACCGTGCTCTGCCATTGGATGCTGTAGCTGGATTCCAGTTCTCTCCCCTTTTTCCCAGGGCGTCCGTCATTCTCGCTGGGCTGGGCTTTAATGCAAAGATGCAGCAACAGACAACCAAGTAAGTTGCCAAGCCCTGGGCATCGAGACAGAAAGGGGTCTGGGGAGCTGTTGTTCCTAGCAAGCCCCCAGGCACTGCTGTGGCTGTAAGGGAGGGAAGCACTGTGGGAGAGCAGGCGTCTATTCCTGCCCATCTGATCTGGTCTCCTGCCCTGGGGGTGCCAAGCCACCTGCCTGCTGGACCACGGATCTTGTGCTGTGCCCGAGATCTCTGCAAGGACAGGCTGTCTCTGGGTGACAGCAGAGCCGAAAGGGCCACAGGGGAGCAGGGAGCCTGGCAGGCAGGCAAACACAGAGTTGCTCTGCATTAAACAGTAAACCCTCTCTGCAACCTCTTCTCTCCTCAGAGAGTTTTCCGGAGGCTGGAGAATGAGACTGGCCTTAGCCAGAGCCCTGTTTGCCAGGTTGGTGTCCAGACCTTCATGCTATCGGGTTAACCCTCCTTGCCGTCTGTGCTGCGAGGTGCAGGGGTGCTGCCTAGGGGTCCTTTTGACTGAGTTTCTGGGATTGGGAAGGGTTGGAGACATCACAGTTTGGTGCATGTGATGAAATGCGCTCTGCACTGACCCTGTGCTCTTTTTGCTTTTGATACCCGTGTCTTGTTTTTCCTAGGCCAGATCTCCTTCTGCTGGATGGTAAGTTGATACTGTGAGTCCCCTTTGACACCACTGCTGGGCCTGCCTGTGCCTTTGCTGGGCTTGGGAACGTGCCGTGGCCTTTAGCTGCCTGCTCAAAATAGCCCTGTGTGACGGGGCTGGAGTGGCGGGGCTGTCGGTGCTCCCTGGCACGGTGGGCAGTGCTGGCCGGGATGTAGGGAAGTCTGCTTGGGCAGCCGCTTTTGCTGCGCTCAGCAGAGCTCTGCCCCATGCCCCAGCCGGGTGGTCTGCGTGTCATCCTGCCCCAAGCAGTCCCTTTCCCTCGCCTGTCCCCGTGATGCACCCTGGCTACCAGCCCGCACTGGGGGGAGTCCCTTCAACACCAGGGGTGACCCTGGGGCTAGGAGGTGCCCACCCTGGGTGGAGGGTCTGGGTGAGATGCTGCTGCTGGGCGTCAAGGTCTGGGTGATGGTATGGAGTGGGGGGAACGTCCCTGGCTGAGCCTTGGACCCCTGTGCCCATACCCCATCACACCCTACATCTGTGAGTCCCCTGAGCTGGGGGAGGAAGGTCCCCACGCAGGGTCTCTTCCTCCACAACACTGATCGCTAGCCTTTCCTGTGTAAAAAAACGTAATCCAGCCATCCTCCTCCCTCCTGACCTCAGTGCCTCTCTCCCTTCCCTCAGAGCCAACGAACATGCTGGACGTGAGGGCCATTTTGTGGCTGGAGACCTACCTGCAGGTAGGGGATGGTGGGAGGCCCCAAGACAGAGTGAGGGCAAGGGATGGAGATGTCCTCCAGGCTGGTGTCTCACCTCGCTGGGTGGTGGGGCTAAGCCCTGCGCTCTGGCTTGATGATGCTCAGGCCTCCCTCTCGCTGTCTCCTCCAGACCTGGCAGTCGACCATCCTCGTGGTGTCCCATGACAGGAACTTCCTGAACGCGGTGGCCACGGACATCATCCACCTGCACTCGCAGCGGCTGGACACGTACCGCGGGGACTTTGAGAACTTCATGAAGATCAAGGAGGAGCGGCTGAAGAACCAGCAGCGAGAGTATGAAGCCCAGCAGCAGTACCGTGAGCACATCCAGGTACTGGGAGAAGCCAGTAGTGCTGGGGCACTCTTCTCCCAGCCGTGTCCCTTTCTCCATGTTTCTAGACCTGTGGATGTGTGTCCTGGTTTCAGCTGGGATAGAGTTAATTGTCTTCCTAGTAGCTGGTACAGTGCTATGTTTTTGAGTTAGGTATGACAAGAATGTTGATAACACACTGATGTTTATAGTTGTTGCTAATAGTGTTTAGTCTAAAGTCAAGGATTTTTCAGCTTCTGATGCCCAGCCAGCAAGAAGGCTGGAGGGGCACAAGAAGTTGGGAGGGGACACAGCCAGGGCAGCTCACCCAAACTGGCTAAAGGGGTATTCCATACCACGTGAAGTCACGTCTAGTATATAAACTGGGGGGAGTGGGGGTGGGGGGATTGCCGCTTGGGGACTAACTGGCCATCAGTCGAGGGATGGTGATCAATTGCACTGTGCATCATTTGTACATTCCAATCCTTTTATTATTACTGTTGTCATTTTATTAGTGTTATCATTTTTAGTTTCTTCTTTTCTGTTCTATTAAACCGTTCTTATCTCAACCCACGAGTTTTACTTGTTTTCCTGATTTTCTCCCCCATCCCACTGGGTGGGGCGGGGGGGAAGTGAGTGAGGAGCTGCATGGTGCTTAGTTGCTGGCTGGGGTTAAACCACAACAATGTGGCTGTATTGTTGCAGGAGGTTTGGCAGCAGAGTGGCTGGGACTGAAGGGGACCTAGGGCTCTCTGATGCTTTTCTCTCTTGTAGGTTTTCATCGACCGCTTTCGCTACAACGCCAACCGGGCGTCCCAAGTGCAGAGCAAGCTCAAGCTGTTGGAGAAGCTGTGAGTGCCTGTCCTGCTCCTCTCTGGAGGTGGGGAAGGGGCAGCGCTCGTGGGAAGAAACAGAGGTTCCCAGGGTGCCTGGGAGATAGAGGGGTGCTTTGGGCGTTGGGTGCTCTGTTCTCTCTAGTCCAGAGGCTTTGGCTAGGATGAGGTGTCACAGAGCTGAAGACTCTCTCTGGGCTTCTGGTGTGGGATCAGACCCCCAGTGCAAGGCACCTTGGTTACTTGTCTCCTCTCCTTGCAGGCCAGAGCTGAAACCTGTGGACAAGGAGTCTGAGGTGATCATGAAGTAAGTGTTCCCCGAGCCCTTGCTTGGAGGGCACCTGGCTCCATTTCTGACATGAGCTCCTCCTGGGTCCTGTCCCAGCTGTGGGACAACCACCCCTTCCTGAGGGCCAGCCTTACTCTGATAGGGAGCCCAGACAAGCCCCTGTGTTCAGGCTGGGTTCCCTCCTGGGGACAAGGCTGCAGATGAGTGTCCCCTTCTTGTGACCGTCCTTCCCAGAGGCCCTGCATGGTAGGGAGGTCCCCTTGCCACCTGGGGGGTTGCAGAGGTTGTCCCGGGTGGTGGGGCTGGGAGCAGGGTCTTTGAAGTTCCTGGGCATCTCTCACCTCTTCCTGCCTTCCCAGGTTCCCTGATGGCTTTGAGAAGTTCTCCCCCCCAATTCTGCAGCTAGACGAAGTAGACTTCTATTATGACCCAAGTCACTACATCTTTTGTTCCCTCTCCGTCTCTGCTGACCTGGAGTCCCGCATCTGTGTGGTATGTGGGATCGCAGAGTAGCGGTGGCTATGAGGGGCCTTGGGAGGGCCAGCTTTGATACTAGGTCAGGTTGCTCAGGTCCTTGTCAAGTTGAATTCTGGATATCTCCGGGGGGGGCTATTTGTCCCATTCCTCTGGGTCCCATTGCAGCATTTGACCATCCTCATTTTGAGGAACATTAGAACATTTTTCCTAATACCAGTTAGAATTTGTGACTTATGCCTGTGGTCCGTCACCCTTTCACCCAGGCGCCTCTAAGAGGCTGGGTCCATCTTCTCTGTAACTCCCTGTTAGCTGACAACAGCAGTGTGTAGTGGGGGCTTCTGCTACATTGGATGGGGCAGCAGAGAGACTCTTACATGCTCGCAAATGAGGCTGGGACCCAGTAGTCCTTAGGTTCGGGGGTTGGGGAGGGAACATCTTCTAGCATTCTGCCTGTGCTGCTTGTCAGTGATAGAAATGCAGCTTCCAGGTAGCTGTATTCACTGGTAGGACTCTCAACCTGCCCCCCTCCACTGCGTGATCATCCAAGAGAGCGGAAATTCCCTGATCACTGCCCCCCCCCCTCCGAAGTACCTTCATGGGTTTCACGTTCTCCAATGCTGCTGCTGCTTCTCTAGGTTGGGGAAAACGGAGCTGGCAAGTCGACCATGCTAAAGATCTTAATGGGGGAGCTGGCACCAGTCAGAGGGATCAGACATGCTCACAGGTACCTGGTAGGAAGGGCTGGGGGACTGGGAGGAATGGTGCAGCTGGAGGGCTTCTGGGCTGTGCTTTGGAGTGATGGCTGCCCGAGTGACGGGGATGGGTCCACGCATATGCCCCCCTTCCTGTAGCTGCAGCTGCAAGCACCATGGTTGCAGGGCATGGTACCAGCTCCCAATCCCTCTTCTTGTTCTGCAGAAACCTCAAGATCGGTTATTTCAGCCAGCACCATGTGGATCAACTGGACTTGAACATCAGTGCTGTAGAGTTACTGGCAAGAAAGTTCCCAGGTGAGTTTTGGAGATTCCAGGAGATCAGGGCGATTGAGGTCTCCTTTGCCATGCACGGCGCACCACTGATTTGTTCCGTGGCCCTGGGCAGAAGGCTCTGTCACGTCGGTGCTTAAGGGACACTGCCTGCTCTGGTTTAATTCCCCACGTCCAGCCAAGTTCAGGACACCAGCTATGAGAAGCAGGGGTAGTTGGCAGGCTGCAGACCTCAGGCTGCTGCTCCACCGTGGCCGGGTTTTGGGGGCAGATGACCCACTTTCCTGCTGGGCACAGAACGAGCACTGGCTCCCCCTTTCCCAGCTGCCAAAACCTCTGGCTCCCTTCTCTACCACTTGACATTACGTGACGCGGTGACAGGGAATTGGGGGCAGCGTCACTTCTGGAGTCAGTCACCAGCCCTGCAGCCACTGTCCTGATTGCGTCAGTCAGATTTTCCCCGCAAACCCCCTGCTTGGGAGGCAATTACCTGGAAGCGGCTGCTGAATTCCTCCCACACCGTGCTGGTCTGGCACAGGCTGCCCAGCCACGGCGCCCACCGAACTCACGGTGCCGAGGGCCCTGTGTCACGCTGGGTCTGCCATAGCTGTGTTGTGACACGCTCCTGCAGGGAAGACGGAGGAGGAGTACCGGCATCAGCTGGGGAGCTACGGCATCTCGGGAGAGCTGGCCGTGCGTCCCGTGGCCAGCCTGTCTGGAGGTCAGAAGAGTCGCGTGGCCTTTGCCCAGATGACTATGTCCTGGTAATTTTCTCCCAGATGCTGTTAATTTTTGCGTGGCTCCATCCCTGGAGCCTGCTTCACCGGGAGGAAGGCGGGCACCCAGGGACTTTCTGCTGCCCCACGGAAGCCTTGGGACTTTTGTGGGGAGGGAGGTTGTCATCCTGGGGGGGACTGCGTGGAAGGAGGCAGGTGGCTTCCTCCTACTGCTTTGGGCTCACCGGGATGAGAGGTGTCCCTGGAGCTGGGTGATGCTGATCTTGGGGCCAGGCACATGCCGACGGCTGTGGCTCTAAGTGGCTAAAGCAGCCGCCTGTTGGAGGTCGCTGCAGTAGGACGGGGTGTGGACCCAGCCCGGGCCCGTTCCAGTGCATACTCAGAGCTGTCGTCTCTTCCAGTCCAAACTTCTATATCCTGGATGAGCCGACAAATCACCTGGACATGGAGACCATCGAGGCACTGGCAAAGGCACTGAATAAGTTCCGGGTAAGGTTCCCTCAACAAGATCTCCCATTTTTCTAATGCTTCCTGCAGCCTCCAGCTCCGGTTACTTGGTATCATTGCCGGAGGTGGGTGGTCAAATACCAGTGGTGGCTTCAAGTCCAGGACAGAATTTGGGAAGTCAGTCACATTTCTCCCTTAGCCATCTGTCCTGGTGGTTTGTTTCACTTGCTGGCTTTGTCTAGGGGTTGCTGAGAGAGGCAACAGCAGACCAGAGAGCACCTTGCCCCCCATCTTGACCAGTAACCTACACCCTGTGGCTTCTCACGTGCTGCATGTGGCACTCAGCCCTGCCTTGGGGCTGCTGCAATCAGCCTGGTTCTCACTGGTTTGTAGTTTCTCTCAGGTTGGGGCAGTTTTCCTGTGAAAGACAAGCTTAACTGAGGTTGCTCGGGGCCTTGCCCAGCCACCTTTTGACTGTTATTGACTCCACCTGGAATCTCCATCCTTGAAGTTGTCAGAGACCTGGAGAGCCAGTAACAAACCCTGCACTTGCCTTCCAGGAGGGGAGGCTAAATACCTTACTGCTGCACATGCCCCCTCCGTACGTGGTCTGTCTGTCCCCCCGAAGGAAGGAAAGGCTGGGATTAGGTCCCTGCCAGTGGAATATTGTTCAGTTTTCCCTGGAGCGGATGGAAACCTGAAGTTCTGGGCACAGGCTGGACAGGGGCGCAGGATCTCCACGTCACCGGCGCTGGGCCCTGGGTTGCGCTCCACTAAGTTCCCTTTTTTTCCCTCCTTGTGCATTGGCAGGGTGGTGTAATTCTGGTGTCCCACGACGAGCGCTTCATCCGCCTGGTGTGCCAGGAGCTGTGGGTGTGCGAGAACGCCACCGTGACCCGCATCGAGGGTGGCTTCGACCAGTACAGAGACATCCTGAAGGAGCAGTTCCGGAAGGAGGGTTTCCTATAAGGGAGGCGGGAGCCGGACTGCGCCGGGGGCTGGAGCTTGAAGCTCGGCCGCCTCGGCATCCATCCCAACTGTGCCTGGCAGAGCGCTGAGGAGGCTGCTGCCCGCATGGACCGTCAGCCATGCCATCAAACTGCCACCTGAACTGCTCTCCCCTCCCGGGGCCGGGCGGAAGGACAGCGAGGGAGCGGGAGCCCGGTGCTGCGCGTGGCCAGGGGGGCACACGGGGGGCTCTGCTGCTGGCCGAGGCTGTGCCCGGTGCTGGGCCCACTGGAAAGGCTGTGCCTGGAGCTGCTGCTTTGCCGAGAGGAGGGAAGGGGGTGTCGTGTCCCGACCCCCCCCCCCCCGGCCCGGTTTAACTCCGTGCTCTGGAGGGCAGGAGAGGAGCTGTTCTCCATGTTCCTTTGCTTCCCCCTCTGCCTTTTTTTTTTTTTCTTTTTTTTTGGTTTAACTGGCTGAACACTAGTCGGGCTCCATCACATGTCACCATCCCCTCTGCCGCCCTGGAGGGAAACGAGGCCTTTGCTGCTAAAAGTAACCCCTGCCTCTTCCCCCAGCCCCTAAAAACTGGGGCTCGCTTGGTCTGTCCTGCCCAGGGGCTTGCATTCCTAGCGCGGAGCGAGCCAGAGCCCGGCTCTGCCTGGGCCCAGCTCCCTGCTCCCTTCCCCACGCTGCTGCCGCCGCCGCTGCCTCACCTCGCTGCCTGCCTTTCCTCCCAAACCGGCCCTGGGGTGGGCTGCCCGGGGGTGGGCTGCCCGGCACCCCTCCCTGCCCGCCTGCGCGGAGGTTGCAGTGTAAATAAACCCAGGACGCAGTGGGTGCAGCGCTCTCCTTTCCTTGGGGGGGGGGGGGGCTTGAATTTGGGGGGGGGGGGAGTGTCCTGGTGCCTGAGCATGAGGCTGCTCGGGGGGAGATGGTTTCTAGTTGGGTCTCCCCAGATTAAATGGCTCCTCGGGGGTAGGGGGGAGGCTGGTGCTTGGGGGGGGGGGGGCTCTTGGGGGGCACGGAGCCGGGGCGAGGGCGGGGTTGGGTGTCAGCTGTGGCGGGCGCTGGATCCGGTTGTGGTTTGGGGGCTGCGGAAAACCGGGGCTGGGGGGGGGTGGGCGGGAGGAGGGGGCAGAGCTGGGGGGTCCCCTGGCAGCCCGGGGAAAAAGGGAAGGGGGGGGCGGTGCCGGCGGCAACCGGCGCCCCGGGGGTGCGCGAAGCAGGAGGTGCGAAGCAGCCCGGCGCCGGTAGAGGCGGACACCCCCCCACACACACACCCCATCCCCCCCTCCCCTCCCGCGCTGTCCCCGCGCACCCCTCCCACCGGGGCGGCCGGCGCGAGGCCCCGCCCCCGCCTTCCCCGCCACCAGGTGGTCCCGCCCCTGCGGCCGGGGCGGCGCTCGAGCCTCGCTCCGACCGGCGGCGGGCACCCACCGCACCGGGCAGGGCAGGGCAGGGCAGGGCGGGCCCGGCGGGCGGCATGAGCGCCGGTGGGGAGGCGGCAGGTGAGGGGCGCGGGGTCGCCCCCCCCGGAGGACCGTTCCCCCGTGGCGGGTCGCGATCGGTGGGGAGCAGCCCCGTGCCCAGCCCCGGATCCCCCGTACCGGAGGAGGTGAGCGGGGCGGCGGGGACGGGGACGGGGGGGGGGGCTGTTTGTGGGTGCCTGGGGGTGCGGGGCTGCCACGGGATGCGGGGGTGCCCGCGGGGTGGGGGGGGTGGAGGGGAGGTCGTCTGTGAGTATGTGCGCCCGCGGGGGGGGGGGGGGTGTGCGGGCTCGCGTGTCTGTGGGGGGGGGCTCCTCTGTGTGCACGCGGCGGGGGGGTCGCGTGTGTGTGTGTGCGCTGGGGGGGGGGGGCGTGTGTGCGTGTGTGTGTGCGCTGGGGGGGCGGGGGTGGGGGGGTGTGCGCTGGGGGGGGGGGTCGTGTGTGTGTGTGTGTGTGTGCGCGCTGGGGGGGGGGTCGTGTGTCGAGGAGGGCTCTGCGGGAGAGCGCTCTGTGCCGGGGGGGGGGGGTGATGTTGTGCCTGAGGGAGCCTGGGGGGGGGGGGCGCTGTGTGTTGTGCGTGTGTGTGCACGGGGGTGGGGGGGCTCTGTGTGTGTGTGCACGGGGGTGGGGGGGGCTCTGTGCGTGTGCGCGTACAGGAGGGGGGGCTCTGTGTGTGTGTCTGTGGGTACGGGGGGGGCTGCGTGTGTGTCTGTGTACGGGGGGGGGGTCTCTATGTGTGCGAGGAGCTCTGGGGAACGCCTGTGGGTGCGGGCGGGGGATGGTGCCCGGGGCGTGGAGAGAAGGGGCGGGGGGGGGGGGGGTGCGGCGGCACACGCGGGGTCCGTGGGGGTGCGGCGGAGCGGCCGGGGACCTGCGTGGCCGGGTTGTGCCGCGGCGTGTGCGTGCCGGGGGGGGGCCCGGGGCTGGGGGCTGCGGGGGTGCTGGGGTGTGCGTGAACGGGGGAGGGGAGGGGGGGGGGCTGTTGTGTGCCGGTTCCGGGGGTGGGGGGGATCCCGCGGCGGTGCGTGTAGGGGTGTCGTTCGGGCGGGGGGGGGGAGGTGTCCGTGTGCGGGGGTGGGGTCGCCCCCCCCCCCCCGCACCCCCCCCCGGCGGCCGGTCGGGGCAGGACCGGGAGCGCGGCGCCATCTTGGGAGCCATCAGGTGCCCGGCGCGGGGACGGGCGGCGGCGGGGGAGGTCCGGGGGGGCCGCCCCCTCCCCTGCCCGCCGGGGCCCGGCCGCCTTCCCGCGGGGGGAAGCTGTGCAGCCCGGCGCCGGGGTCTCCCCTCGGTCCTCGGAGCCGGCGGAGGGGGAGCGGGGGGGGTCTGCTCCTCTGCCCCGGGCTCGGGGGGGGGGGCGCGGGTCTGGCTCTGCCGCGGGCTCCCGGCCCTTCCCGGCGGTCCCGCAGCCAGGGCCGTGAGTTCCCGGCGTTTCGCCGGCGGGACCTTGTCCCGAGCGGCGCCGGGCTCTTCTGGCTGACCGGGGGGGAGCAACCGGGGGAAGCCCAAATCACCGGGCGCCCTCCCAGCCCCGGCGCCTTCTCCCTCTGGCCTTGAGTCAGCCGGCTGTGGGCGGACATCCCCGGCACCGGGGCTCCCGAGCCTCTGACTCACGCTCTGCCGGGCGGCTGCCGTGCTTTCTGGGTGTCCCGTCGTATCGTCACCGTGTGCGTCCCGTCCCTGTCCCCGGTGTCCCCCGTCCGTCCACCCCCCGCGCCGTGATCTGGGTTTTGAAGGGAAGGGCTGCATCTGTCAAGCCAGACGATGCAGATGGGTTACGGGAAGGATGGATGTTCGGGTGACCTAAATATTATGTGCTTGTATAATTGCCTGGCAGTCCAGGGCTGCCCGCCGGGGTCGGTTGTGGTGCTCGGCTCAGGTAGGGGTATCCGGGGAGTTTAATGGACACGTGGCGTTTGTTGCAGCCGTTGCAGAAACGACAGAGGACCGTGGAGGATTTCAACCAGTTCTGCACCTTCGTTTTGGCCTACGCAGGCTACATCCCCTACCCTGAAGAGGTAAGTGGGCTTGTGGGGTGTTCCTCTACAAAAAGACTGCTTCTTCTGGGCTCCCTGCCATGTGCAGAGACCCAGCTCCTAATTCTTCTCCTGGAGAGTCGTTCTCTGTCCCCAGCCCCTTCCTCCTTACCCTGAATGTCTGTGCTGCGGTCTCCCGTGCTAGTCCTGCGTCTTCCTCTCTTGCAGAATGAGCCCTGGACTCACGGAGGCAGCATGAGTCCCCAGAACAGCACGGGGAGCACTCAGGACAGCGATAGCTGGGCCTCATCCCACTCCTCCGACTGCCATGTCCTGACGGATGATGGGAGGAGCAGGAATGCCATGGCCAGGGGGGCTGTGGACAACAGCCTGCTCGTCAGCTGCCCTGCCTTCCCCACCGGCTTCTACGATGTCCGGCCCCAGCAAACCAAACGGAAGAAACTACCAGCAAAGAAACTCATTTTGGAGCAGGAGGTGGAGAAGAGGGTGCCGCTGAGCGCTGGGAAGGGCTTTGGGGCAGAGCAGGACAGGGTGAAGGAGCTGGCTGCGCTGGAGGGACAGCTGCCTCCCGTGAAAGAGCAACTCTTGGAGCCTTCCCTCGACCCGGCTGGGGACCCTCAGCCCAACTCCCTCCTGGAGGAGCTGATGAAGGAGGAGAAGGACTGGATGCATGGAGCACAGGGGACCGAGAAGCCAGCAGGAGATGATCCTCAGCTAAAGGAGCACGACCCCTGCTCTGGAGGGAGGAAAAGCCCCAGTTCTTGTAGTACCTTGGACCAAAGTGAAGGGGAAGATGCGAGCAGAGGGAGCTCCCAGCTTAGCGGTGAGTGCCCAAGGGAGCGCAGAGGGCCCTGTTGTGCTGCAGCCAGTGCCAAGTATTGTCCCTCCCTCAGCTGGAGCCCCCCATGCTGGCTGCAGGAGGGAGGGCTTGTCGATGGCCCAAGCCTCTCCCAGCAAAGGGGAGTACCTTCGGGACCTGGGGGGACTGAAGAGCAGAGGGCAGGGAGCTGGCCTGCCTTTTGGCAGCTCTGTTCTGCAGAGCGAGCCGTACAGACCTGAAATGTGTCTGAAGTGGGGTGTAGGGCTGCCTTGCTCATCTGGTCTTTATTTTTTTCTCTTCCCCCCCCCCCCCACCTTTTGTAACTTTAGCAGTCGAGTTCGCGGCAGCTCCCAACACCAAAGCAGAAGGTGAGTGGGGGGGCTGTCCCATTTAATACTAGTGGAACTGGCTAGTCTGGCGACAGCTGGACCTGCAGCTGGTAAGGTGGTTTCTGACCAGCGTCTCTCTCCCTGACCAGACGACGACGCCTGGGATCTGATCACCTGCTTCTGCCTGAAGCCCTTCGCAGGGAGGCCCATGATTGAATGTAACGAATGCGCTACCTGGATCCACCTCTCCTGTGCCAAGATCCGCAAATCCAACGTGCCTGAGGTTTTCATCTGCCAGCGATGCCGCGATGCCAAGCAGGAGATTCGCCGCTCGAACCGAGCTCGGACGGTGCCCCGCAAACGCTTCTGTGACTGAAGCTCCTCCAGAGCAGGGAGGCCGGGGGTCCCCTTTTTAAACCGAAGACTGTAGCCCGGTTTGGCTAGACAATCAATGCACAGTAATGGCAGGGGAGGGGCTGGGCCGCGGGGCTGGACTGTCCCCCTTGCACTTCTGACTCTGGAAGCTGCCACGCGTGTCCTCCCTGGGGATCGCGTTGGCCGTGGAGCTCGGTTACCCCAGAGGTGGGGGGGGGGAGAGGAGGGTGGTCCAGCCTCGCACTAGGTCACTCGGAAACATCTCTGCCCTCGCACGAAGCTGGCTCAGTGCCTTTCCCCTAGGGCAGCCGAGGAGAACCTGGTCCAAGTAGTTTTTCTGTGGTGTGGTGGAAGCTTACACTTATCCCAAGATGTGACTCCCCTTCCTCCTTTTTCCTCACCGTTTTCCTTTCCTTGCCTCAGACCTTCAGGTGGGCTGTGATGGCAAAGCCCCAGTGAGCCAAGTTCTCCTGCAGCAAGTAGGTGCAGCCCAGCTGAGCTCCCTCCACGTAGTGTGCCGCCCTCCAGGGCGAGAGGGGAAGGGACATAGGTCCTGCTCATGCCTGAAGCAGACTGGGGCTCTGCGTCTTGGGGGTACTAGTGGAGCCGTCCATCTCTGGCTCATCAGCCTTGTAGGCTGCACAGGGGAGGTCCTTCCCCTGGCCCATGGTGCTCCTGGTTTTGTTTGCTGTGCCCTTGGCCCCAGGATAGTCCTGTTGGGTCAGGAGCAGCAAAGGCATCCTCTAGTAGATGATTGCAAAGGCTGTTCTTGCCGAGCAGCCCTCCTTGATTCACGTTCTCCAGTTGCACTGAGGTCTCCTGTGTGAAGGGGGGTGGGATTCCTGGTAGGAGACTGAAGTTGTCCTCAGAGCTGGCTGTGGCAGGGCTCAGAGCCCTTCGGAAGGGGAGCAGGAGCGTGCTCTGGTTAGCTTTTCATGTTTTCCACTTCCAGTTTAAAACAACTGAAGCTTGTACCCTGTGGCCATCTCCTGCCTGCAGGGCTGTCTGGTGGAGCATCTGCTTCAACACCAGCTGGATGTTGAGACCTGAGCACGGATGGAGCCAGGAGCTGGGAGGGCCTTGCTTCCCAGCACTCCCTCCATCACAGAAGTTGTTTTTTTTTCCTGGACATGTAGAGTGAAATCTAATGACTTGTCAAGAGTGGGCCCTGAGCCCCTTCTGCTATGCAACTGCTGCTCCAGAGACACGGGATGTGCCCTCTCCAGGCCCCTAGTTAAGTTTGGCAGTGGAAGGCTTTTCCCCCTCCGTGTCCCCTGTGTGCGGTGTGTGTGTGTGATCTCCTGGGGCCCCACGTGCACTAACTGTTGGATCCCACCTTCTCACAGCCCCTCCAAAGAGCCTGGCCCATGTGCCTTCTGCACTTTCCCTGGGGGACGCAGACCCCACTCCTGTCCTGGTGACACTCGGCTCGGCCCCCGGTGTGCCGCTGCCTGCAGTGGGGAGTGGGACAGCCCCCACTTGCCAGTCCCTATCGCTATATTTCTGACTGGGTTCTTTCCTACTTGCACATCTGGTTACTGTGGGACCACAGCTGGGGGAGGGTGTGGGGCAGCCCCCTGTCACTCAGCAGCCCCCAGGCTCGTCCCTGTGCCTCTCTCCTCCTGTGGAAAGCCTGGGCCCCAAAAGTGCTTTATGTTTTTATAGTTACTTTGTATTGATATGTAAAATAGCGAATTCTGGTCCTTGCCCTGTGGAGTGTGGCTGGAGTCTTATGTATATAATAAAGTACTTTTGCCATAACGGTGGTGGCTTTGGCATAGTTCGGTGGCCTTGGGTCTCATGTCCCTCTGGGACCCGAGTGCTCCCTGCTCCCCTTCTGCCGTGGCTGGGAGGGGACCTGGCGTGGGGGTCCCACTCAGCCCTGCTACCCCTCCCAGGTAAACACTGAGCTGCACAAACAACAGGGAACAAGTGGGGTAGTGCATCTTGTGTTTAATAGAGCAATGACCGTCCCCCACCCTGCTGTGGTGCATGGGGATGCTCCACAGGAAGGTCCTCTGGAGATGCATGGGCTGGGGGACAACCTCTTTGATGGGCACCATCTTCCTGAGGCTGCAGCCAACTCATTGTGAGCATCACGGGTTAACTCCATGGAAGCAGCAGGTCCGATGTCTTGGGGAGGAGGGGTGGCCCGTGCCCTTGCTGTGACTTAAGGCACATCACTGTTTAGCTCAAAAGCTGTGTTTTGCTCTTGGGCTCTGACAAACCTTCCCTGGCTCTGTCTCTACTCCAGAGTGGAGTTACGATTTAGTCTAGACAGCAGTTGAGGTGCCAAAGGATCCAGTTTTCTCCACAAAGTCTGTTATCCCAGCACAGAGGTATCACTGGCTTCCCCTGCAGATCCAGAGGGGTGCCAGCTTCCATCAGGCAGTGCTGTTGGGTCAAATGGGGGATGCAGTGAAGGGGACAGGGCAGAAGAAGGCACTGGGAGCCAAGCACTGGCCTGGCTGGGGCGGGAAGAAGATTGTGGGGACCCTTACCAAAGCAGGGTCCTGCTGGTACAACGTTTCAGTCCTGAGGCAGTTGCGTTAGGGCAAAGGCAGGGAACGGTCCAAGAACAGCAGCAAAACTGGGCGTAATTTCTATGCTAGGGGCCAAAGCTGGGTTTGTGCGGCCAAGCAAGCATCCAGGCAGGTGGGGCAATGGGGGGGGTGGGGGGCTACTCCTCCTTGGCCCAGACAGAGCCACCTGCCTTCTCCTCCAGGTGGGGAATCACCGCCTCGGTGTAAAACTTCTCCAGCTTGGGCACCGTCTGCCCCCAGAACTTGGCATCGAACTCCACAGGAACCACGGCCGTCTCCTTGGTGGTGTGCACCACAAAGTCAGCCTGCTGGAAGCCGGCAGCTGCCAGCTGGCACTGGACTTGGGTGAAGTAGGCATGATCCTTCTTCAGGGCGTAGGAGTCCCCGTCCACCTCCAGGCAGAAGTCCTTGTCCTTGCAGGCCTCGCGCACCGTCCTGTTCCTGTGCTTGTAGGGACACTTCACCTCCAGCAGCCCCAGGGCCTTCCCTGTGGCCGCCTCCTTGATGATGCCGTCCGGGCTGGCGGCGATCCAATTCTTCTCCTGATGAATGAAGAGGCCACAGTCATCCACCCGCACCGGCTTGCCCACCGCCTGCGACTTCAGCTGCTCGTAGGCCCGCACGGCCGCTTTCTCGTTGCGGAGCCCCCAGGACATGGCCGGCGTCTGCACCCCGGGGCTGGAGCTCACCACCGCTTTCAGGTAGGACTGGGGCACCTCGTCCGTCTTGCCGTTGGCGAACTTGCTGTTGGCGATCCTGGGGGCCACGGAGGCGGTGATGCGGTTCTCCCGCCACTCGTACCACTTGGGGTTGCTCCGCTGGCCCCGGGTCTCCTTCTCCACCTGCGGGATGTCCTGGCTCTCCAAGGGGGGCAGGAACTGGCTCCAGGCCCTTCTCGGCTCAGCCCCAGGCTGCTGCTTCTGTGGACGTGAGTCAGGTCTGGCCGGAGCAGTGGCTCCTTTGGCATCAGGCGGCTTCTTCTGGGTTGCAGAGCAACTCCTGGTGGATGCTCTGTGCTGGTCCCCAGCATCTCCTCGGGCTCCACAGGATGCTGTGGGTCTCTGCTGAGAGGACTCTGGCTTTGCCCCCCGCCTCTGGCTGGGGCTGGCAGCCCTGGCAGCCGGAGCACTCCTGGATCGGCTGCCCGCAGCCGCAGCCTTGGCCCGGGTGGCCGAGGTGGAAGGTGGCGGCGGCGCAGCGGGGGCAGTTTTGGAGGCAGCTGTGGCTGGCCGAGGGGATGACGTGCCGGTGGTGTCCTTCCTGGGTCTCCCCATCGCTATATGTCAGAGGGTCTCGTGCTGTGGGTATGGAATAAAGTTGAATGCATGTCCCCAAAACAGAAATTTCCCTTTCTTTGGTCCTCCCTGTGCCTGCCTGTATTGGGTTTTCATGGTGGGGTTTTGGTAGCAGAGGGGCTAGAGGGATGGCTTCTGTGAGAAGCTGCTAGAAGCTTCCCCCATGTCTGATAAAGCCAATGCCAGCCGGCTCCAAGACGGACCTGCCGCCGGCCAAGGCCAAGCCCATCAGCGATGGCGGCAGTGCCTCTGTGATAACAGATTTAAGAAGGGGGGGAAAAACTGCACAACAGAAAACCGCAGCTGTGAGAGAGGAGTGAGAACATGTAAGAGAAACAACCCTGCAGACACCAAGGTCAGTGAAGAAGGAGGGGGTGGAGATGCTCCAGGCACCAGAGCAGAGATTCCCCTGCAGCCCGTGGGGAAGACTATGGTGAGGCAGGTTGTCCTCCTGCAGCCCATGGAGGTCCACAGGGGAGCAGATCTCCACCTGCAGCCTGTGGAGGACCCCACGCCGGAGCGGGGGGATGCCTGAAGGAGGCTGTGACCCCATGAGAAGCCCACACTGGAGCAGGCTCCTGGCAGGACCTGTGGACCCATAGAGAGAGGAGCCCACGCTGGAGCAGGTTTGCTGGCAGGACTTGTGACCCTGTGGGGGACCCACGCTGGAGCAGTTCGTGAAGAACTGCAGCCCGTGGGAAGGACTCACGTTGGAGAAGTTTGTGAAGGACGGTCTCCCATGGGAGGGCCCCCACGCTGGAGCAGGGGAAGAGCGAGGAGTCCTCCCCCTGAGGAGGAAGGAGCGGCACAAACAACATGTGACGAACTGGCCGCAGCCCCCATTCCCTGTCCCTGTGTGCTGCTGCGGGGGAGGAGGTAGAGAAAATCGGGAGTGAAGTTGAGCCCGGGAAGAAGGGAGGGGTGGGGGGAAGGTGTTTTTAAGATTTGGGTTGATTGCTCATTATCCTACTCTGCTTTGACTGGTAATGAATTAAGCTAATTTCCCCAAGTCGAGTCTGTTTTGCCCGTGACGGTCATTGCCAAGTGCTCTCCCTGTCCTCCCCTCGACCCGCCAGCCTTTCCTTCTGTTCCTCTCCCCCGTCCACCTGAGGGGGGGGCACCGATGGCGCCCAGCCAGGGCCGACCCACCCCACCGCCCCAGGGTGCTGCCGTCCCCTGCCCCTGCGGGCTGCCGCTGCGGCCCTGCCCCCGCGGCCCTGTCCCCACGCCTTCCCTCGGGTGACACACCACGGTGGCATGCGCTTGTGCACACACAGCCTCCCACACCCCCCCCCCTCCCCAAACTCTGCCCTGCCGGGGGCCAGGTCCCCCCGCGGTGGCCCAGCCAGCCCAGAGGCCAGGGCGGGGAGGGGGACACAGCGTGGGCCGCCTCCGCCGGGAGGAAGGAGCCGTCGCCCGTGGGTGCCGCGGCCGCAGCGGGCCCAGGCGGGCTCCCCCCAGGGCCCATCCCCCCGGCCAGCCGGGGACACCGCGTGGGGGCCGCACACGCGTGGGGAGGCCGGCCCGGCACCGCGCCCGGGGGCCCCCACGCGTGCTGCGGGGCCGGGCCGCGGGGTCCGCGGCTCCCCCCGGCCCCCAGCGGCCGCTCCCCCGGTGCCGCCGCCCGGTGCCGCCCGCTCTCACCGCTCCGCCGCCGCTCCGGAAGCGCGCCCCGCCCGCACCACGTGCCCGCGGCGGCGGCCCGGGAACGCGGGGGGGGAACGGGAACGGGAACGGGGTGCGGGGCTGGGTGCAGCCGGCCCGGCCGAGCCCCCCCCCCCCCGCCCTGCCCGCCGGTGCCCGCTAGAGGGAAGCAGCCGCTCGGCCATCCCCCTCCCGCGGGGGATCTGCCCGCTCCCACCCCCTCGCCTCCCCTCTTCTCCTCTGCCTCCTTCCCAAATCACTCCTGCCCCCCCCCCAGCCCCGCGAACAACATTTTGCTCCGGGCCCGGGACAAGCCCCCGCAGCTCCCTCCGCGCCCTGCCCACCCCCCCGCGGCCTTTCGGGGCGGTTTCTCTTCCAGGTTCTCTTCTCCCGGTCCCTCTCCCTTCTCCCGGCCCCAGCCTGACTCCTCAGCCGCCGCTTCTGGGAGGGGGGCCCAGCCCCGCGGACCCCATCCCTGCCTGCGGGCAGGGGTTCGAGCCTGGCAGGGAAGGGGGCCAGCACGGCCCTGCCCGGCACCCAGCACCCCAGCTTCGCCCTCGGGTTCCCACGAGGAGGGACGGGCTGACCTGACGGGACCCCCGCCGTGCTGCTGAGCCCCGGTTGCTGCTGGCACCGGTGCTGGCCCAAGCTGATCCGAACCGCCACGGTCCACCGCCACCACCACCAGCAGCCCCTCGGAAGCGGGACAGCAGCGAGAAGCCGGAGCGATCATACACACCGTCGGGCACGCCGCTACCGTGCCAGGAGGTTCTCCCCACCTCGCAGCCCCGGCAAAGGGTTTGGCCGTCGTACAGGAAGCGGGGAAGCAGGCGTCAGCGGCACGGCCCGTTTCGGATTTCCCAAACCCACGGAGTTTCACTTCCAGCAGCCAGCCTGCCGCCTGGGCGAGGGCCGGGGTGAGCTGGCCGCGGGGAAAGCCCAGCGGCCCCCGTGGGGTGGCTGCCGCGAGATCCCCGTGGCCGCCCCACGGCTGCAAGCCTCCCGCTATTTTCAGCTGGGAAAAAGAGATCCGGCGGCCGCCAGCTCGTGTCCTGGATCTGTGGCAGAGCCACGCTTCCAGCCCCATCTGCCTGCGCCGGCATCCTTGGGAGGGTTTTGGTTAAGTCTGGGCAGGACGAGCGCTGGCAGCTCTCCCAGCTCCTCTCCCCTGGGGTCCCTGATGTCTCCAGGAGCCATCTCTATCTCTGCTGCTGTTTCATTTCCTCCTGCTTTCTCCCTCCAGCCCCTCTGTAACTCCGCAGCTGGGCAGGCCAATATTGCGCAAGTTAAACCCAAGGCGCGCCTGATTTTGACCAGAAACACCACCGACGCTCCGCTACCCCTCCTCGGGATCTCGTTCAATTCGTGCTGATTAACGTGCAGCAGGCAGCTGAACGGGAGACCCCTGCCCCTCTCCCTGCAGGCAGAGCCTCAGCTGGGTCTGAGGAGCTGCAGCTGTGAGGAGCGCGGTCACTCCCAGCCTGACGCCGCCTGGTATCTCCTCAGGCTTTGGGTTGTTTCCTCCCGTAGCACTAAATTCGCAGGGCTTATCAGTGACACGGGATCTGAGAGCATCTGTAAGAGCTTTGTGGTCCATGCTCCCTCCAGCCAGCCCTATCTCTGGGTGATAGTTCAACTCAATAAACCCAGGACAAGGTACAGGTGATTTGAGGATAAATACCCAGATCATGACCCGTCTTTTGGGTAGTATAGCAGCTGCTGCTGAGAGCTGCATGGGATTGCTAGGGTGCTGAATGGAGCTGTTGGGCTGAGCTGGGCCTGCATTTGCAGGGTTTAACGCATGCCTCAGCTCAGTGCTCTGCTGAAAAGCAATGCCGACCTCTCTGGGGGTCTATTTGTGGCTGCGACGAGCTGCTGTAAGGAAGCTGTGACGGTGCAGAGCGGGGACACGCACGCCTGCCGTCTGACGCCGGTGTGAGCGCTGTACGGAGTGGGATGGAGCCCATCTACATCTCCCCGACGCTGTGGGCTGGCCCAGCTCTGTCACCCTGGCTGGTGGCACCGACCCAGCACTCGCATTTGGATGCTTTTCTTCGCCTCAGCTTGGCCTAGAAACAATATCTCAGAGAAAAATCAAAGCTTGCTGGTTTTTTTTTTCTGGGGCTAGAGCGGCTGCGGCACTTGCCGAGATGATGGGAGCGGGAGCCCCGCGCGTGCCGCAGGCTGCGTGGATGTGCTGCGGCGCGCGCTGTGCCTCCAGCAGCTCGCAGAACTGGCGTCTCTCATGGGGGGGGGGTAATATATGGGTTAACATCCTTCTTCTGCGGTCATAAATGACAGGGAAGGAGAGCAGCTGCACACTTTAGCTCTCCACTCTCCCTGTGCCGCACAAGGAGGGGAAGTGGCACGCCGTGGGGCATCTCGCATGGGGAGAGGGAATGGCTAAGCGTCCTCTTGCAAGCACCCCAGGGATGCGCAGAGTGCCTCTCTGCCAGATAATTGTATTGGCTGAAGTGCCGGGTAAGGGGTCGGGAGGGGGAGCGTGCCCAGTGCTACCGCGTGCGGCAAAGGGTGTCGTCCGCCGAGATTTTCTTCCTTTGCTCCTGCTGTCACCTGTGAAACCTGTGCCGAGGAGACGAAGCCGTAGCGGTGCGTGGGTCAGCTTAGAGGTGAGATCCGGTGGGGAGATGCTGCTCTGCCAGGCCTCCTCGCTCTGGTGCTGCTCCGAAATCACCTGCCGAGGACTGGGGATGGCTCACCCCACCAGCATTGCCTGCTCGTTCTGCCCCAGTTTGTGCCGGTGCGGCTGGGCTGGCTCCGGGTTTGGCGTGGCTGTGGCGGTGGGTTTTGCAGTGCACGGGAGGGTGGTGGCTCCCCTCTGCATGCTCTATAAAAAGAGCTGTGGCAGCACAGCTCTATCTATAGCACAGTGAGGGAGCTGCCTGGGAGAGATAGGGCAGGAATTAGCCCCAAATCTGACGGTTTGCTCCGGTCCCGCTTGGGAATGCCGGGCTGGTGGTGGCGGCTAAGGGATTCCCAGCGTGCCCCAGGCTGTGAGATCTCCCTGCCAGGAGACGTGTCCTGGCTTTGCTGGGATTTCCTGACTGTCTGCACCCTCCCCAAGGGGGCTTGTTGTCACACTTGTCACCCAAAGGCTGGGCTGTCCCCAGATCCCCCTTCTTTCCTGCTCTTCGGGGCTGGGATTTCACTGCAGCACACGGAGGCTGATGAGGATGGCCCCGGTGGGATCCCAGGGCATCTGGGTTTGGGGTGGATGCTCAGCATCTGCCTGTGCCCGGTCTTCTTGTGGCAGTCTCAGGGCAGCTGAGACCTTTCCTAGCAAAGCTGGTTGTGACACTTGTGGCCCATGGTATTTGTACTGGAGAGTCCAGCCAGCTGATGGGGGTTTGTGTTTTGCCCTGTGCTTTGTTTGGGGGAGACACAGGGTGGCTACGTGTCCCGGGCAGCCTAACCCTGTGTTTGTGGGTGCCACAGCATCACCCTGGGGTCTCACCAGCACCCAAGCTTGGCTGGACATTGCCATGCTGTGGGTGCAGAGCAGCCCACAGCAGTGGGCTCTGCTCTTGGTCAGTGCCTGTCACCCTCTGGGGGTGTTGGCCGTCCCCTGAGACCCCCAGCACCACCCATGAGAGCATCCTCCAGCCCTCCCTGGGGCGGCAGTACCAGGGAGTGTGTCTCTTTAATGAGGCTGGGCTTGGAGCAGCTCTGCTGCTGGCACAGGGAGCGAGGGATGGAGCGAGGGCGGTGAAGGAGCCAGTGCCAGAGAGGGAGCCTGCAGCAGGGAGAGGCGGGGAAGGACCGCTCATCCCCCCTGGGTACCGCAGCCCCCCAGCCAGAGGGGCAGGGAAACCCACCCCCAGGGCTGAGGGCTCTGCGGAGGCCAGGGACCCAGTGGGTGCTGAGCAGAGCCTGCAGCCTCTGTGTCATCCTCCTCCTCCAGGTAAGGGCTGGGGCGGGGGGGGGGGGAGTCTGGGACCACCGTGACCCCAGACCCTGTGGGTATATTGCAATTCCTGGGTGCCCCAGGGTCACACAGCCGCTGTCGGGGCAGCCCTGGATCGCAGGAAGGGTGAGAGGTGGGAGATGAGGCAGCAGGGCCACAAAAGTGCTGAAATCACCATCCGGCATGGACCTGACAGGGCTGGCGCTAATAACTGCTGGAAACGTGCCCCAGGGTATCAGCAACCAGTCCCTGGCCCGTGCCACAAATGTCCCGTGGCTGGAGGAGCGGTGGGACCCTTCTGCAGGGCCACCCCGCTGGGATATGCCTGTGTCGGGGGAAATCCAGGGGGCTGGGGCATTGTTTTTTTGGGGGTGCCTGTGTTAGGGTGCATCAAGGGCAAGTAACTCCTGTTCCCTGACACAGGGCTGGGGTTTTCCAGGGGTTTTAGTGGCTCTGGGGAAGTGAGAGCAGGAGCACAGATCCTAGACACGGTGGTCCTGGACGCGGTGCATGTGCGGGGTTGTGTGTGCATGCATGCACGCGTGTGTGTGTGTGTGTGTGTGTGCAGTGCACTCTGCTCTCTGTTTCGACTTCCCAGCAGACAAAGCAGCAGTGTCAGCCAGGGGACAGCACCGCAGGCTAGAGGCTCGGGACGGGGACAGCCCTTCACCCCATCCCCTTTGCCTGCAGCTGCTGGGGAAATCCCTTTCCCCTCCGCTCCTCCTCTTCGGGCTCTCTGCAAAACGGCGTGCCCCGTGGGTGCTGGGCAGCAGCACCGTCACCTCCTGCCTCTGTGGCCTCCTCCCTGCTCCAGGAGTTGGGACAGATCTTGCTCTCCTGCCCTCGTGCCCTGTCCCAGCGGAGCGATGCAGGGATGTCCCGCAGGGAGAGGAGGCAAGGGAAGCAGGAGGGGCAGCGATGCCTCCTCGCCCCAGGCGCTGCCACAGAGGCTCGGCCTCCTCACCTTCCATCCTTCCCTTGTACCAGCCTGTGCATCTATCACCAGTGGAAATTTCCGCTGGTTTTGCCTGTGCCGGGGCTGGTCCCATCCTTCCCCGGGACCGTGCTGCAGCCCGGCGCGGGCGGCTGTTGCTGCAGCAGGTGAAACTCTGACAACTTCGCAGGCAGCTAAAGAGGGTTTGCTGGGCTCAGGCGCCTGGCTTCCTGCAGCAGCCTCGCTAGAAAACTCAACCTGCCCACGGGCGAGAAGAGAAACGTTAAGTTATTCTGACCTAGAGAAGAGTTAGCTCCTTCTTGCCTTCACCGAGGGCTTTTTGCCGCCGGCACGGTGAGCCGCCCCCAGCCCCGCTCCTGCTGCGGCCTCCTCCGTATTGGGGATGCTGCTGGTTAAACCAGCTCCTGCAGGCAGCAGGTGGGAAGGGAGGAAGAGGAGGGGGCTGCGAAGGCACTGGCAACCATGATGGGGAGGGGGAGGGAGCCGGGGACCTGTCAGTGAAGCCACACCAGCACCTGGGGACAACTCGCTGCCCCAGGGGAAGAGGATGAGGAGGCTGGGGTGAGGACCGTCGGGTCTGGTTTTATTCATTACCTCGGGGCTTAGAGCAGCCAGCACGAAGCGTGGCAGGGCCAGATGGGGCCTGTTTACTCTGCGAGGGTGAATGTAAAGAGAAGTGATAAAAAGCAGCCGGGACCGCTTCTCCAATAAGTCCCTGGTAAACAAGCCGGCAGTGCCCCGGCCGATGGGTGGCACGGCAAATAGCAGCGCGTTGCTGTGCATTAAGCTGGGTGCCTTGGGAACAAATGGAAGGGCTTTGGGGTGAAATCTGTCCTTAATGGCTCGGTGCGGCTGACCTGGGGGAGTCCCAGTTCCCGGAGCCCAGCTGGGTGCTGTGGTCAGGGCAGGACTCGGCTGATGGTGTTCCCAGCTGTGGCACGGTCGGTGTGGAGGAAAAGCAGGCTGTGCAGGGAGGCTGTGCCACCTTGTGTGCCGGGAGAGCGGTCTGGGGGGCTCAGCAGTGCACACAGCATCCTGCACACAGGGTAGAGGTTTGGCGATGGCAGGGGGTGGTTGTGTGGCCAGGACCTGCCAGCATAACCCTACGATGCTAATTGAGCAAGTAAACAGCTCCCTCTGACTTAATGGACTTATTTTCCTGAGATGCAACCACGTTGCTAATGCACTTCTGCGCTTCTCGGTGGCTCTCTGCCTTGTGCCAGCCATGGACTCAGTCCTGGCACTGCCTCCGAGGATGTAGCCCTGCTCCGCTTTCAAGGATGCTCTGGGAGAGGCACCCTGTGACCGCATGCCGAGAGCACCCCGAGCCTCTCGTTACCGCTGTTTGTACGAGCCGTTCCCGGGATGAAGGCCACCAGAGTGGGGGGGACCAGATGGTTCACTTGTACCTGGCCTTGTCCTTGCCCCGGGCACGTTGCATGCTGGAGCACCGGCACACGGCGTGATGAGGGGACATCGCTGCTGTTGGGGCGCAGGCGCCTGAGGGGAGAAAGGGGATACAGTGTGGAGGTGCAGACCCACGCCTGGTGCAGGACCCATGCACACTATCCACGGAGAGGCAGGGCTAAAGCTGACCCGAATATTTTACATGAATATTTGATGGCATGGGGTGGGGTGATTTTTAGAGAGATGCCTTGGCTCCGGGCAATCATTTGGGATGCTGCTCCCAGATGGTTTTCCCAAGGGGAAGAAGAGTGTGGAGTGGGTTTGTGCCCTGGCTGGAAGGCAGCCCCAGCCGCCTCTCTTCCCACAGCCCCTGCTGAAGGGTGGGACGCTGGACACGTCTGTCTCTGGGCAGAGCGTTACTTGCCTGGAGGCAGAGAGCATCATCCCCGGAGCCAGGCTCCCCCCTTGCAGTGCCTTCCCCTCTGTGCCACTCCTCAGTGCAGCGCTGACCTTGTTGTTAATTATTAAACCCCCAGCAAACACTGCTCACTGTTTTGTCCTAGTTACACTGTGGGCTTCTCGCCCTTCTTCTTTTTTTTTTTTTTTTTTTAATAACAAATTACCCTGGTAACCTCTGTGGGTGGATGGAGATGGGAGCAGCAGATGCTCCTCTCCCAGCCGGTGCGGGAGACGGTCCGGGGAGGCTCTGGAGCCATTGAGCTGCTGTGGGGTGGCTGAGAAACAGGCTGCATGTGTCTGTCCATCATCTGTCCTGTCTAGGAGTCCCTGCTTGCCTGCCAGGGCTTGGGGCTTGCATGTAACTGCTGCTGCCCACGGGAGAAGGCGTTCCACCGCCCAACAGCCAGGTTTATTTACCTGTGGGGTGGAAGAGCTCTCTGCGGGCTCCTGTGGCTCCAGACCTTGTTTGCAGGTGGGCTGGGGTCCAAGCAGAGACCGAGGTCCAGGTCCATGTGTTTTGTGGATGCTGCAGAGCAGCATCTGCAGGACAGGGAGAGCTAGGGACCTGCTCTCCCCTCGCAGGCTGGGCAGATGGAAGCGGCTTGCGTGCACAAGCCCCCTCCTGGCAGACCCTGTCCCCCAGCACCCAGTGCCTGCCTCCCCTCTGCCCGCAGGTGCCTGCTGAGGGACCATGCCGGGCCTGTACGCCCTCTCCTCCTGGGAAGCTCTGCCCCTGAAGAGCTCCAGGGTGAAGGCTTGTGCCAACGGGTACTCCCTGAGCATCACCGCTCACCTCGTGTACACCAACCCCCACGAGGAGCCCGTGGAAGGTAAGGAGGAGCTATCGGGGCTGGCGGGGACTCAGGCTGCCTGCACGGCCCCCTAAAAGCACCTGTGCTGGAGGGCATCCTGCCTCCAGCCCGCCGGCGTCCTGGCCCCCAAACCTTGCTCAGTTTGGGGAGCAAAGGCAGAGGCCAGCGGTGACGTGGGCACCGCCGACACGCAGCATAGCCCTGCGGGCAGGAGAAGAGTGAGGTCAAGCAAAAACATTCCCATTGCTGAGGAAGAGGGGGTTTTCATCCTCCCTGCCCTCCTCTAGGCTAGTGAGGCTCTGGGTCCTTCCTTCCCATTCCTGTGCATCTAAATCGCCCCGTGAGTCAGACAGGCTCTTTGCAGTGCTGCCATGGGCTATACCGTGCCATGGCAGTGTCCGTGCCGGGATCTGCCTCGGGGCTCTCTCCCACTTGCAGGCATCTTCATCTACCCGCTGGAGGAGTCGGAGGTGGTGGCCGGCTTCGAGGCAGCGGCGGGCAGCCGGCGGGTGACGTTCCAGGTCCAGAACCGGCACCGGGCGCAGGACTGCTGCCTCCAGTGCGGCCCCAGCCCTGGCCGGCCGCGCCGCTGTGCCGGCGGTAAGTGCGGTGGCGTGGGTGATCCTGTTGGGTCCTCCTGGCTGGGACGCTCAGAACGAGCAGAGATGAAGCATGGGGGTGTATGAGGGGCTGAGAGCACCCACCTTGGTGCCTTGGTGGGGGTCTCTGGGTCTGGAGATCTCAGCCTCCTCTTTCCCCTCCCTCCACCTCTCCTAGGGCTTTACCCTCCTTTTGCATGGCCCTCATTGCACCTGTGCTCTGCTGTCCCTTTGGAGAGTAATTAGAGCAATTAACACCTCCCCAACCTCACATGCCCCACTGACCCTCCCACCATCCCTCCCCTGCCCAGGCCACCTCGTCCTGGACGAAGATGCGGAGCGCTCCACCTTCGTCATCGTCACAGGCGTGCTGTGCCCAGCGGAGAGCCTGGCTGTCACCCTGAGCACGGCGCAGGAGCTGGCCACGCTGCCGGACGGGGCCCTGCGTCTCCTCCTCCCCCCCGTCCTCATGCCCTGCATCCCCACCGTCCCCGAGAGCGAGCCGGCAAGCTTGTGTGACGACAGGTTGGCCCTATGGTGATTTTCATGGCTTCCTCAGTCTCCGCCGTCCCGGGGGGGGGATGCTGATGCTGGGCGAGCGGGGAGGGGGGGCGGGAGCCATCACCGCCTCTCCCCTTGCAGCCCCACCAGCTGTTTTGGGGGGCCGGGTGCCCGGAGCCAGCCATCCCTCGCAGCGCCTGTGGAGAGCATGGACGTCTTTCGGGGACGACCCTGCAACCCTTTTCCTTACGAGTTTGCCTTCGAGCTGCTGGTGAAGGGCCCCTGCTTGCTGGCAGGTAGGGGGGCGGCTTGAGCGGCGTTGGTTGGTTGGGCGAAACGTCCCCAAAACGTTGGAAATGTCCCCCCAGGACGGTGTCCCCATGGTCCCTCTATGCTTCTAGGAGGATGCGAGCCCCCTTCCCCGGCCATCCTCTTGCACTCCCTCCACACAGAGAAGCCCTTTTCCCATTGCAACCCCAGGGCTGGGACCCCCCCAAAATCCCCTGCATGTGGCTTCGGGCAGCTCTGGGTCAGCAGCCTCCTTCCCCGGGGAGACGCGATGGAGAGGACGGATGGGCGAGAAGGGGGTGTGGGTCGGTGGGGACACGCTCCTGGCTACTGGCCCAGTTAATCCCATTAGAGCTGGCAGGCAGCGGCCACCGCCGCCGTGCCAGGTCCTGCACAAGCATGGAGCCCAGCGTGTGGGGGCCGAGGCGGGGGGGTGTGTGCGAGGGGCTGCCCCGCCGCCTCCTCCTCCCCGCAGGGCTGGAGAGCCCGTCCCATGCCCTGCGAGCCGACGCCGACCCCTGGGCCAGCTCTGCCACCACCACCTGCGTCACCCTGGCCGAGCCCCACCGCTACGACAGGGACCTGGAGATCATCCTTTACCCCTGCGGTGAGGGGGGACGGTGCCCTTGGTGGGTTTGGGGGAGATGGGGCATTGCCCCAAAAGCATCCGGAGCATCCCCCAGCCCCCTGCGGCACGGGGTGGCTCCGAACCCCGCTGTGCCCCCCAGAGCCCCACCACCCCCACCTGGTGATGGAGGACGGCACCATGACGTACCCCGAGTACGAGGCCCACGTCCGGAGCCGCCGGGATTACATGCGGATCGCCAGGAAGGACGGCAGTGGCGAGAGACAGGTGACAGGGCACGGCCACCACCGGCTCAGCGGGGAGGAGGAGGAAGGGGGGAGGTGGTGGGATGTGGGTGAGGAAGACCTCGGCGCCAGCCAGCGGGTGCAAGAAAGCCCCCGGCCCGCTGGGCTCGCAGGTGGCTTTTGTGCAGAAGCGTTTCCACAAAGACATCTTCCCCAACCCCGTGCTGATGCTGAACTTCTGCCCGGCGGCGGAGGGTGTCCCCGGGGACCTACAGAGCGTCACCCGCGAGGTCCTCTTCCTCGTCGACCGCAGCGGCACCATGAGCGGCCCCGACCTTGACAAGATGAAGGTGAGGCACGGCTGCGGGGCCAGGGATGCTCCCCGGGTGGCCGGTCCTTAGCAGCCCTCCCCGGTCCCCGCTGTCACCCCAGGAGGCTTTGCTGGTGGCCCTGAAGAGCCTCCCGTCGGGGACGCTGCTCAACATCGCTGGCTTCGGCGCCGACATCAAGCCACTCTTCCCATCCAGCCGCCTCTGCAGCAACGTGAGTGCCGCCGGGCAAAGCCCCCCACCAGCCCCTCTCCGTCCCCGCTCCTGCGGCTCCCCAGCTTGGGGTCGGGGCCGGCGAGCCGGGGGACCGCTGCAAAGCCGGCTCTCCATGCGGGCAGGAGACGCTGCGGCGTGCCTGCGAGTACCTCGGCGGGCTGCGGGCAGATGCGGGCAGCACCAACCTGCTGGCAGCCCTGGGCTGGGCGCTGGCACAGCCCCTCCACCACGGCTACCCCCGCCAGCTCTTCCTCTTCACCGACACGGCGGCAGGCAACACGGGCAGGATCCTCCGGCTGGTGCGCAGGCAGGCCAGCACCGTCAGGTATGGCGCCGGCACCGTGGCGGGTTCACGGTGCTCTCCATGTCCCCTGGGCTGTTCCCACTGATTTCTCCTTCTGCAGCCCCAAATCGCGCCTCCGCCAGCCCCGAGGGTGTCGTTCACCCATAACATCCCCCAACCCCGCTGGCTCGGCTTCCCTCGGGGTGCCCCAACCCGGCACGCAGCCGGGGCGGCATCTCTTGTCTATCAAACGCGCTCACCCACCCCTGCCGCAGGGCTCACCAGTGGGCTGCCCGGCCCCTGGCACTGGCTCAGCCGTGGCTTTTCATCGCCTGGCTCTCCTGCAGGTGCTTCAGCTTTGGCATGGGCCCGCGGGCATGCCGGCGGCTGCTGAAAGGCATGGCCAAGGTGAGCCGGGGCCGCGCCGAGTTCTTGAGCCCGGCCGAGAGGCTGCAGCCCAAGGTAATGCCCGGGCAGAGATGGGGGGAACGCAGGGAGCACAGGGGCCACCACCGTGTCTGACACTGGTTCCCCTCCCCAGCTGATCAAGTCCCTGAAGAAGGCGATCGAGCCGGCCATCAGCGACATCACCATCGACTGGTACGTCCCTGACAGCATGGAGGCTCTGCTCTCGCCCACCGAGCTGCCGGCCCTCTACCCCGGCGACCGCCTTGTCAGCTACTGCGTCCTCTACAGCATCGCCCGCTTCCGCGACAGGCGCCCGCCGGTATGACCAGTACCGCCCTGACATGGGGACGATGGCACGTTCCCAGTGCCACCAGCTTGTCCCCGTGCCGGGGGGCTGACGGCTGTGCCCTCTCTCTGCCAGGGCTGGGAAGGGGCTCGCCGGGGCTCAGCCTTCCCCTTCCAGGAGGAGGTGCCCAGTCCCGGGGAGAGCCGCCAGCCGCCCCGGAGCACCCAGGGATCCAGGAATGCTTCCCTGGAGCTCTCCGCTGAGGGCACTGAGACATCAGAGCGGAGTGAGTGGGGCCGGAGCCGGGGCGGGGGGCAGGCGTGGGAGCTGTGGGCTGACGGGGTGTGCGCTCCCCGGGCAGGTGCGGATCCCATTTCGGGGGGAGACATCTGGAAGCGAATTTACCAGCCCTCCTACATCCAGGAGCAGTACGTCCTGACGCACTGCTCCGTCAGCACCGACCGCAGCCGGGGGCTGCTCTCCCGCAGCTCCACCAGCAGCGAGTCCACCGGCTCCCGGGACGTGGCCCCCGAGGGCGGCTCCTCGGCCCCCGGCACCGATGCCACCTCGCAGCAGGGCCAGAAGAGCCTGTCCCTCTGCGAATCCTCCACCAAGTCTGCCCCGCTGCCCTCCACCCGGGCTGGCACCAAGGTAAGGATGCCAATGGGGTGCCAGGGCTCACGCGTGGGGAGGTTGCTGCCGGCTTTGCTAGGGTCTCGCTGCCGTGTTGTGCCCAGACACGTGGGCACTGTAGCCTGGATTTTAAGCAAGGATCGGCCATGGGTGCTGCAAGGAGACTCCTCGGGTGGTTTTGCCCTACTGGAATGGGACAGCTGGGGACCAAGCGGCTGGTCCCTCAGCTTCCTGGGCCAGTAGGCAGCCGGGTGGCTAACAAACACCCTAGCCAGCTCAGATCCTCGTTGATGCTGCAGAAATCAAGTGCAAATAGCTGGGCAGGCATCTGGTAATGAACCTGCCAAGCTGGAGAGGAGGGGGTGGGCTGGCTAAGCTCCTGCCTGGCTCCCTTCAGCCCTCGGCCAACGCCACCTGACGCTTTGTTAGCGATGGGCTGCATTCCTGCTGCTTCGTATCTGGGTTTAAAACCCAGCCAGGTTGCTGGGATGGGGAGAAGCAGCTCCCTAGTGACGATGGCCCCGAGGCCGGCTGAGGCCGGCTGATGCCAGCTGTCACCCAGCTCTGGGACACGCTCCTTCCCGGTGGCACGGGTTAGGTAACCCGCTCCTGCCGCACAAGAGCACAGCTGGTGGCTTTTACCGCCGAAATGTCAAGCGTAAGTGATTTCCCCGCAGCGTAAATGATCCCCCCCCCGGGCTCCCCGCTGCTGGGGTGAGAGGCGGCGCAGGTGCCGCTGCCCTGCCGTAGCTTTTAGGTGAAGCATCTCGGTGCGGGGACGTGACAGTGCGCTGGAGACTGCATCCCACCGTAGCATCATCCAGCCTGAGCAACTGAGCTAAGCCCCCCCCTCTGCCCACACAAAAATCCCTGCCAACTCCTCCTGCCTCGGCGTCAGCCTGAGTCAGCCCCCAGGGATGTTTGCAAACTCCTGTCTCCGTGCCGTCGGTCCTTCCCACGTGTATTACAATCCTGGCGAGCATCCCCTGTCGCCCTGGGAGGCTGCCGGGTGCCAGCCTGCGGAGCGGCAGGGCTGGGCGTCAGCCAGCGGCTCCGGCCAACAGCCGGCCGGGGCCGCAGGTGCCCCATCACAGCTTGGCGCAGTCTGGGCTCCGTGCCGGTGCCTTCGCCGGGCTCGCCGTCAGCCTCCCGCCCCGCCGCAGGTGACGGTGGCCCTGAGCATGGAGGAGCTGGCGCGGCGGAAGAAGGTGCTGGCACGCTCCGCCCTGGCCAGCCGCAGCTTTTCCTCGCCGCACGGAGAGCTGGATGCCCACCGGCTCTGCCAGGCCCTGGAGAAGGTGTCGCAGAAGAGGAACCAGTCCCTGGAGGGGCGGCTGGACGAGCTGGGTCCCCGGGCGCAGCGGCTGCAACCCAGCGCGGTGGAGTCAAGTGTGTGCTGGCTCCGGGGGACGAGGGTGGCGGGGACAGAGCTGGGTAGCCCGCCTTCCTGAGCCCACATCTTGCCGTTGCCCAGATACCCTCCTCTCGCCCACCAACCTGGACTGGGACATGCTGGTGGAGCCCTCCTACCTCTTCAGCGCCTCGCCGGTGCCCGAGCCGAGGGAGCCCAGCCTGGGTGATGCCAGCCTGCCCCTGCGCTGCCAGGTGGTGATCCATGCGCTGCGAGCCGGCAAGCCGGTGTCCTGGGAAGTGACGGTCTCGCTGGAGTCGCTGCTGCAGCCCCAGGAGGGGCCAGGCAGGGAGGACCCTCCGCGGCGGACGGGCAAGGCTTGGGACAAGCCGCTGCACCGCTTGGCAGCACGCTCCGTCATCCGGGATAACGAGAACGCGGCGCAGAGGGAAGCCGAGCTGGAGCAGGGTGGGTACCGGTGCACGTCCGTCCCCCTCCCCAAACTCCAGCGCAGCCCTGGCATCCCCCCACCTCTAACCACCTCACGCCGGGCAGGTTTCGCCCGCCGGTTTCGCCTGAAAGCCGTGCAAACCAGCAAAGCCTGCAACGTGCCTTCTCTCTACACCCGCCTGGTGCCTGTGGATGGTGCTACACAGGCATCCCTGCCCACAGCCCCTGAGGTGTGGGGCACAGGTACGGCTGGGGGGCCTGGCATGCTGGGGAGGGGGCAGCAAGGGGACAGAGGGCTGAGGTGGCACCGTCCCTTGCAGCTGGCTCGGCCAGTCGGCCACGAGCCGCCACGGCAGGGAGCTGGCACCACAGGAGCTCCTTGGCAGGTCTGGGCCAGCAGCGGGATGCGGAGGAGCAGGATGAGGCCCCCATCGCTGCAGGTACCAATCCAGGCCCTTACATCAGCCTATGCTCCCCAGGGACCTGCCCGAGCACCGGCATCCCTGGGGACCCTCAGCTCGCAGCTGAGTGGGGCTGGTCCCGGCTGGAGTGCTGGGGATGCCCGGGAAGAGGCATCGGCCCCACACTGGGGGGGGGGGGGGGCATGGGGAGGCAGCGTAGCAGCCCCTGGCAGGAGCTGCAGGCTGCGAGGGTCCCAAGAGGGCCCTCAAGGCATTGCTCCTTTGCAGAGCGAGATGAGACCCCTGGGTCTCCGGCCAGCATCTCCTCCCCTACCTACGGCTGGGAAAAGCAGAACCGCTCAAATGGTGCGTCCAGGGTGGAGGGGCCCAAGGGCTGGATGGTGGGGGACAGGGGGTGCCCCTGGCATCTGCCGCAGCCACATCTGCCCTTGGCACGGGGGCCGAACCACCCTCACAGGTGCTGGGGAGCGGGACGCACCTCTGGGTGCATCACGGCCCCCACCATGCTCAGCTCTCCCCCCTTGCAGGGCCTCCAACCAGCCCCTCCACCACCTCCATGGGCTCCCAGAAATCCACAGAGAGCATCGCTGGCTCCAGGTGAGGCTGCAGGGTAGGGGGATGCAAGGGCCCAAAAAAATGGCATGTTGTAGGGAGAGGGGGACAGTCCCCTGCCAGCTCCTTCGGCGTAAGGGTGGGGGTTTGGTGCTTCAGCCCCTTCCCCGCAGCAGGCTGGGGCCCAGCTGCCCTTTGGGAATTGCATGTGTGTCCCGTCCCCCCCCGCCATCAACAGACCTGTTTCCCCCCCAGGTTTAGCCTGAGCAGGCGCAGGGGGCCCAGCCTGGTGCTGCGCCCGCAGTGCCTCAGCCCAGAAAGCGAGCACTCCAGCAACCACGCCAGCCACGACTACCTCCCGCTGGTAAGGACCCCGTCCCCATCCCACCTGGAGGGGGGGGGCCAAGCAGGCACCTTCCCTGCTGGGTTGCAGCTGAGCCACCCAGGGGATGCCAGGCAGCACCAGCAGCAGCACCCAGTTGAGGATACAAACCCGGTGGGTGCCTGCTCTGCCCTGCTGCATCCTTGAATGGCCCGCGTGGCCTTTGCTGGCTTTTGCGGGGCGGGGGGGGGTGTTGGACAGTCCCTGTGCCTCAGGGACACTCCTGCAGCCCCCAGCACTGAGTGCTGGGGGCTGCGGTGGGTCTGTGCTCCTGCTTGGCCACCCCCAGTTGCCTGCCCCACCGTTGCAGGTGCAGCTGCAGCAAGCCCAGGGGCCGTTCCAGCTCACCGAGAGCTTCTCCGAAGTGGTGCAGATCCCCCTGGACCGCCTGCGCCGGGCCTCCCCCTACGCCTCCCACCGAGCCAGCCTCAGCCCCACATCTCCCGGGGCCAGGAGCAGCCCCGAGGCAGGGCCTGGCGGCGAGGAGGGCGAGGAGCCCGCCGCAGCCCCACAGCCCGGCTCGCCCCCGTCCCGGAGCACTTGCTCCGAGGTGCCCAGTGCAGCCGTGTGGGTGCAGGCGGACAGCGGGCATGGCTCCGAGTCCGACACCGGCCCCCACTCGGCCGCCCCCTCCGAGGCTGGCGTGAGCTGGCAGGACGTGGGGCCGGAGGACCTGGAGAGTGCCAGCTGGGCCACGGCGGTGGCCTTGGCGTGGCTGGAGCATCGCTGCGCCGGCTTCTTCGAGGAGTGGGAGCTGGTGGCGGCCAAGGCAGACGCGTGGCTCCAGGCGCAGCGGCTGCCCGAGGGGGTGGACGTGGGCTGCCTCAAAGGGGCGGCCAGGCACTTGTTCCTGCTGCTGCGTCACTGGGACGAGAACATCAAGCTGAACATGCTGTGCTACAACCCCAACAATGTCTGACGGTCACCGGCGGGGCCAATAAAGATGCCTGGCTCCATGCTGCCTGCACAGGCGTCTCTGTTACAGGCAGGGAGCTGTTGGCCCCATTCAGACCACGCTGGGGCTCACCAGAGCCCTGCGGGAGGGGTCACCCCCTTCCCAGCCACCTCCCGTGGGAGGGAGCAGACAGGGGACTGGGAAAAGCCATGCTGGAGGGATCCCTGGGCTGCATCAAGGTGATTCAAACCTTGAGGCAAAGCGGTTTTGCTGATCCTGTGTCAACCTCACGCCAGAGGCTGCTTCCCTGCCCCAGGCAGCACTCTCCCAGGGCTGGGAAGGCAGCTCCCACGGCCCCGGCGGCTGCTCTGCCTCCCCACAGGTGGGGCAGGCCAAGGCACGGCCGTCCCGACACTGTCATAGCACGAGGACGCTGCAGCCGGGGAAGGGCACACAAAGAAGCCCCCTTTATTGGGGAAGTCCTGCCTGTCGGGGGTCCCCACGCTGCCCCCTTTGCACAGTTCCAGGGCTCACAGCCCTCCTGGGATGGCTGGGGGCAGCCTGAGAGCCGGATGGGGAAAGAGCAGGCAGAAGGGGCAGTCCCAGAGGCCAGTTCCCATCGTCTGGCAAGCCACACTCTCACTGGGCTTTCTTGGAGATGGCTGCGGGCCTCCTGCTCGGCGGGGGGGTGCGCGGTGCTGGCGGGGGAGCCGTGCCATACCAGAGCTGGAGCAGGACGAGTCCGTGGCAGATGTGGAGGGAAAGGGAGCTGCAGACCGTGGAGGGGTAGGTGTTCCAGCAGAGCTCGATCACGCCCAGCAGCAGCACCCTGCAGGGGGCAAAGCTGGGGGTCAGCAAGGGGGGGACACACACCAGCCCCCCTCGCTCCCAGACCTCCCAGCAGGTGGGTTTTCCCCCTCCCCAGCAGCACGTACTTGGGCATGTGGGCGAGCTTGGTGGTAGGGGTGCACCAGAGTAAGTAGGGCAGCGTGTGGAAATACCAGACGTAGAACTGGTAGTGCAGGGAGCGGCTGCAGCAGATGCCCAAGAAGTTGGACGAGAAGAGGATGAAGACGATCTGTGCGCTGGCATTAAGGGGACAAACGCAGAAGGCTAGAGGTGCGATCCCGCAACAGCTCCCCAACTGTACAGCACAGCTCCTTCCCCCAAGACAGGTTGGTTCTGACAGCACCGCAGGACCAGGAACCTGCAAATGCTGAGCCCAAGGTCCGCCCTGCCCTGCCCTGCCTTCTCCCCACCTCCTTGCAGCCCACCCTGCCAAAGGATATTGTTGACAGTCAAGGGAGGGGAGGCATGTTTCCTTTCGGCAGGATCCTTCAGTAGAGTCAGGATGCTCTCTTTGGACCTGAGGGGGAAACACAAACATCAATAGAAGCTGCTGAAAGTCTTTCCCATTCTGACCTTCCCCTGTGAGCCACGATCCCTGGGCAGCACACTCCCCAAAACAGAACAGTAACTCCCCCTGACTCCTGCCTGCAACCCCAGAACCCCATTGTGGGGACAGGGGAGTCGCGGACCCGTATCCTGCACCATGGGGGCTGACAGGGACCAGGATCCGTGGGGAACCCCAGGTCTCACCTGTGCCACCGGTGCAGTGCAAAGAGCCGCAGGCCGGCCAGGTGAGCCAGGAGCAGCATGGCGTGGAAAGCCCGATTCTGGAAAACCTCTTCTGGGAGGAAGCGCCAGTTCACCGTCCATTTGAACTGGAACTGGCGGCCGAGGTCGAAGGAGCGAGTCAGGTACCCCACAGGGTTCACCAGCAGGAAGGGCAGCCCCAGAACTATCTGCCAGAGACATGCGAGCACCCTTACAGCAGCCATAAGCCAGGTCTCCATCAGCCTCGCCACCTCCCGAGAACCCCAGCACCGTGTGGGGCAACAGGGACAGTCAGCCAAAGATGGGAGCCCCATAAATTAGATTATTTGTCAACCTCCAGCTTGCTGTGTGGGGCCAGCTCAGGTGCTGGTGCCACGGTATATCTACCCAGAGGTCTCCAGCCCCCAGGGCAGCCAGGCAGGATGCTGGAATGCAGGCAGAGCAGCCCAGTACCCGCTGCCGGTGGGGCTGCCAGCCTTGCCCTGTAGCCGATGTGAGCAGGGACCCACCTGGAGCAGGGCACAGATGCAGAGCTTGGGGATACAGCCCAGGAGACCAAACCGTTGGAGGAGGAGGAAGAGAAGTCCAGGTGCGAAGAGCAGGATGTTCATCTTCACAGACACAGCCAGGCTGAGCGGGAAGCTGTGTTACCGCTGCGGCCCCCGCCACGGGTGCCCAGGCAGCCTCATCCCTGCGGCCGAGCTCACTCACGCACGCAGCACGCTGTGGAGAGCAGCCCCTGCCCTGCTCCCAGACCCTCACCTGAAGAGGAAGCAGCCCCAGGACCAGCGCTCCTCCAGGAAGAGGTTGATGGCGAGGAAGAGGATGGCCATGGCGACGGGGTCGTTAAAGAGCCGCAGGACAAAGATGGAGTGGATGCGGTAGGAGGCGCAGCACATGAAGAAGAAAACATACGGGGGGACCTTGCGTCGAACAGAGAGACACGAGGGCAGTCAGCAGCCTGTCCCGGACACCCCGCTGCAGCCGAGCCCTTCCAAACCTCAGCCCCCCAACCCTGACCTCCTGCCCAGCCCTTTTCCCCGGGGTGAGGACCAGGCAGAGCAGGAGAGGCCCTGAGGCGGCCGGCGAGATCCCCTGGCTCCAGGCTACCTTGTTTGTTCGGCAGTAGATGCGGAAGACGAGGAGGAGGTTGAGGAGGTAGAGGCCGGCGAAGAGGTACTGCGCCAGGCGGATGTCGGTGCCGCGGCCCGTGGCGTAGTACAGGCCCAGGAAGATGTAGACGAAGCCGGCGGGGTAGCTGTGGAGAGACGGGAGTGAGGGGCCAGGCCCTGCTGCCCCTCTGGGCCCCCCCCGCACCCCGGTCGCCCCCGGTCGCAGGGAGCTCGGCCGTCCCCGTCACTCACACCAGCGGCCCGGTGTCACCCTTCAGCTGAGTGTAGTCGAGGGTCCCGTTGGCAAACCCCTCCACCTCCTCCATGTAGGCCTTCCAGTCGATCTCGGTGTCTGCGGGAACGGCCGGGGGTCAGATGTGGCGGGGGGGGGGGGGGGCATTGCGTGGAGGACTCCCCCACCTCCAGACCCCCCCCCGACCCTGCCCTGCACCCCCCTGCCTCGCAGGGGGGAGACTCCCGTCCCCCACGGCCCCATCCAGGCCCCCCCCCCCCAATGCCCGGGGGCTGCTGTCACCCACGCGGGCCGGGGGCAGCCCTGTCACTCTGCCAGCGGGACCACCCCCCCCCCACCGCTCCAGGGGGACACCCCAGCGCTGCCCAGCCCGCGGACGAGCTGTCACTGCCCGGAGGACACCCCCCCCACCCCGGGCCGGCTCCGGGCCAGGCCGGGCCCCGGCACTCACAGGGGACCCTGCGGATGACCCAGAGGTTGACGCCGCCCTCGGCCAGGCAGAGGCAGGCGGCCACCAGCGGCGTGTAGCTGGGCTCCAGCAACGCCGCCCGCCGCTCCCGCCAGACCCGCCGTAGCGCCGCCGCCGCCGCCGTCGCCCCCCTCCCGGCCGCCATGGCCGCTCACGCCGTTCCGGCTCCGTTCCGCGTTTCCGGCCGGAGGGCTTAGAGCGGTGGAACCGCCGAGACCGGAAGCCGCACGTGGGGGCGGGGGAGGCGGGGGGGGGGGGAGCGGGCGGCACGTGGCGCCCGGTGCTCTCCCCGCCCCGCCCCGCCCGGCATGGAGCGGCGGCGCGCGCCCGCCGCCAACCGCCGCTACCGGCAGCGCCGCTTCTGGGACGCGCTGTACCGGCAGGAGGGCGCCGAGCCCCGGGAGTGGCTGGGGGGGCTGTCCCGGTTCCTCCCGGAGCTGGAGGCCGAGCTGCGCCCCGGTGACCGTATCCTCGTCCTCGGTACGTGCCCGGTGGAGGGCGGGCGGGGCTAAAGGTCCCGCCGGTGGATGCGTTGGGACCGGCCGCGAGAGGGCGGTGCGGTACCGGGCCGGTACCGTGGCCGGGGCGGGGGGGGGGCGGCCGCGTTCCCGGGGGTGCGGGCAGGCGGCGGCCGGTGTAACGGGCCGGTAATCCCACCTGCGGGCTGATCTGCCGCCGGGCCCAGCAGGTTCACCCACCTCCCCCCCCCCCCCCCCCCGCCAGCGCCGGGCAGGCGGGATTAGGCGGGTGTAATCACCGATCCTGTTAGCGGATCAGCTGCCGCCAGCTGCGCTTAATAGCCCCCAAATCCGTTCCCCCCCCCCCCCCCCCGTCGGGATCCCCCCGGGGAGCGGCGGAGAGGAGGGGGCTTCTCCCCGCACCCGCCACACCGGGGGCCCACTGGGGCCGGCCTGGCACCGACCGGGCAGGGTGCTGGTCCCCTGAGGCAGCTGTCCCTCTGTCCGTCCATCCCGGTTAAGTCCCCCCCCCCCCACGCTGCCCGCTACCCTAATTTGCTACTGCCCCCCCACCCCACAGCAAGCTCTTGGGGGGCACGGTCGGGGGAAGAACTGGGGACCCCCCCCTGCCCCCAGCATCTCTGGGGCTGGGGGGGGGGGTGACCTGGCGTACGGGGGCTGCCCTCAACCCCAAGACCCAAAGCACCCACCTTGCAGGTCATTAAGAATTAGCCCAGCGCTCGCTAATTAGCGGCAAGGCAATGCCCTCCTCCCTCTCCGGCTTACCCCAGCCCATCCGCTCCCTTCCCCGGGTCGGAGCGGGGCACCAACGGGGTTGAGGTGCGGGCGGCCGCCGCCGCGGGCACCCCCGAACCCCGGCTTTGCCGTGCCCCCTCGCAGGCTGCGGCAACAGCGCCCTGAGCCACGACCTGCACGAGCTGGGCTACACCGACGTCACCAGCATCGACTTCTCCCCCGCCTGCATCGCGGCCATGCGCGCCCGCTACGCCCGCTGCCCCGGCCTGCGCTGGGCCGTCATGGACATCCGCGCCCTCGCCTTCCCCGACGCCGCCTTCGACGTGGTGCTGGAGAAGGGCACCCTCGACGTCCTGATGGTGGACGAGACCGACCCGTGGGACGTCTCGCCCCAGGCGGCCGCCGCGATGCACCGGGTGCTGGCGGAGGTATGGGGATGGGGGGGGGGCGTGGGGGGGGTGGACCCCATCCCCATTCAGGTTCAGATTGTCCCCTCGCCACCCTGCTTCCCTGGGGATGCCCCAGCCGCTGTCTCTGCCCCCCCGCCCCGAGCCAGTGCTACCCTCTCTGCTACCCTGCAAAGGGGCACCTGGGGGGCTCCTGGCACCCCTGGGGGGTGGGAGACCCCCCCCCTCCCACCCCATCACCTTCTCCCCAGGGAGGTGGATGCAGGAGGGGGTGTATCCCTGAGGACCCTGGGTCCCGCTGGGGGGCTGGGTGACTCCCCTCTTTATTTACACCCTAAATACAAAAAGGTGGCAGTAAAAATGGGCCCCATCCTGGCGTGGGTGGCCGTAGAAGCACCCGAGGGTGCCCAGAGGGGACCTGGGGGGCACACGCCAAGGTGGCCCTGCCCACCCAGGGCAAGGTGATGACCGCAGGGCAGTGACAGTCTCTCCCCCCCCCTCAACCCCAGCTTCGATCTCATTAGCCAGGGTCCCCATCGGTCCAGGGTTGCCATAGCAACCCCCGTCAGCATCGACAGGGCCCTGGCGTTGCCACGGGGACGGGCGATGCCTCCGGGTCCCGATTAATTGGCGGTGTCGGAGGCAGGGACCGGATTGAACCTGCCCTGGTGCGGGGGTGCGGGTCCTGGCAGCCTCCCGCCCGCCGCGGGAATAACTGCGAGGATAATTAATTGCTGCGCCTGCCCGGCACCCTTGGGTGCGGACAGGGGGTGCTGGGAGGGTGCTTGTGGCTATTGACCCCCCCCCCCCCATCCTCTTTTGCCCTCCCTGAGCTTTGCCCCGCTGAGCCGGGGAGGGAGCGGGACCCCGGGCGCTGTGGGCAGCGGGGCTGTCCTCGCCATCCGGGCCCTGCCCTGCCCTGCCAGCGCTGCTGCCTGTCCTTGTCATTTGGCCAAACGACGAGGATTTAGTTCTTTTTTTCCCTTTTTTTTTTTTTCTTTCCCCTTTTTAATCCCCTGCTCAATCCCTGCCCTCCCCCAGCATCGCTGGGCACCGGCCTCTGCCCGCAGCCGGTCCCCGCTGTCCTCGTCCCCGGGGGTGATTCGCTGGGTGTTCCCACCCGCTTGCCGCTTTGCCAGTCCCTTTGCAGGGATCTGGCCGTGGCTGGCACCCCCCTTCTCCCCCCCACCCCCCTTCTCACCCCCACCCCCCCTTTGCATGGGGGGGCTGGGGTTTTCACAGCCTCTGTCTTGCTTTCCCTGGAGAGGGGACGTAAGGACCCAAAAATCCATCCTACCTACGGGGATGCCCCAGGGACACCCCTGTCCCAGCGATCCAGGGGCAATGGAGGGGGGGGGTTGCTGGAGCAGGGAGCAGCCCCCCTCACCCCCCCCCCAGTGCCGGCTGGCGGATGGGAAGGTTTCCTGCGCCCGTCTCTAAGCAACGGCCGTTAGTGCTCTATTAACGAGGATGGGATGCGGGATGCTTCGCTCAGCTCCAGCCGGAGATCCCTGCCTGCCCCCGGCCCCGGGGACCCCCGTGCCCGTCAGTTGGGAAGCTGCGGGGTCTTTCCAGGACGGATGCAGGAGGGATGCTGAGCTGAGTGCCTGGGGGGGGGGGATGCAGGGACCTGCCTTCCCCTTTTCCTGGCCAAAACCACGAAGGTTTGGTTGAAAAGCCACCGCCGCAGTAAAGGGGGGGGAGACCACACAGGCCGCCCGTCCCCTCTCCATCCCTGGCCCCAGCCAGCGCTGAGCCGTGGAGCTTCCCAGCAGGATTAAACCAGAGCTCGGGAAACCCCCTCCCCCCCCCAGCCTTGGCCCCCAGCCCTCTCCCCTGCCGCAGTGGCTCTCTGCCCTTGCCGGGTGGGGGGGGGGTCTGGGGGTGTCCCCGCCTGGGGCAGGGTGCTGGCAGGGGTGCGATGGGGGGGTGGCTGGGGGGGGCTGGCCACCCACCCACCCGCCCGCCCCGGGCACTGCCTTTGCATGCCGAGCACGCGAGCGCTGGCCGTAAAAGCCTTTTGACATTGGATAAAGCCAAGCAAGAAAATTGATGTTCTTTTCCATCCTGTTAGCGGGGGCTTAGTTCCAGCGGGGAGAAAATGGTGATTAAAAGGGTTGAGCCCTCTCCCATCCAAACGGTGCCCCCCCGCCACCTCAGATGCTGGGTGTTGGTGTGGGGGGGTGGCACTGGGTGTCCCAGGGAGGGGTGGGTGGGATGGGGGTCCCGCGCTGCTCTGGGGGGGTCCCTGTGCCCGGGAGGGTGAAGCTTTTCCCTGCGCCGGGGTTGGGTCTTTGTGCTGTCTGCTGTGGATGGGGGTGAAGAGTTTTGGGGTGCAGGGAGAGGTGGTGCGTGGGGACCCCAGTTCCTCATTGCCACCGGGCTGCAGGCGGTCTGGGGATGTCAGAGCCGGGATGGGGGTGTCTCTGGGGGATGGGGGAGCAAGGTTAGGACAGGAGATTTGGGGGTGCGAGGGGAGAGGCTGGGGAGGGGGGAATCTTTGGCAGATGGTGGTGGGGTTCCCCGGGGATGGGGCCGTCCCTCCCAGAGGGGCTGAACCTCACTGTGTCCCCCCACCCCGTCCCGGGGGTTCTCCCGCCGCAGGTGAGCCGGGTGCTGCGCCCGGGGGGCTGCTTCATCTCCATCACCTTCGCCCAGCCCCATTTCCGCAAGCCCCACTACGCCCAGGAGGCCTTCGGCTGGTCCCTGCGCCACGCCGCCTGCGGGGACGGGGACGCCGGCGCCTTCCACTATTTCGTCTACGTCATGCGCAAGGGGCAGCCCCTGGACCCCCCCGACCTGGCCCTGGGGCGCCGACTGCACCAGCCCCCCCCACCCCCTGCTCCACCACCAGCCCTCGCCCCCCCGGACGACGACGAGGACTATCTCCTTGCCATCCAGCTGTGACCCGGGGGGGGGGCCTTCCCTGGCCTCCCCCCACCCAATAAAGCCTTCAGCTGCTCCATCCTTGTGGGTGGGGGACGGGGAACCCGTGTGTGTCCCCCCCCAAGCTGCCCAGTGATGTGAGTAACGGGAGACAAGGCGGGGGGAGGCTGGTTCTCCTCCCTGGGGGGCAGCGGGATGCTCCAGGGAGCGGGCGATGCTGTGCCCCCTCCCAGCCCTTCCCTCACCCAGCTGGAGAGCAGCCAGGGCTCCGGGCTTTGTGGCCGATAATGAAACCAAATCGGGTTTAATTCCACCCATCCATCTTGCGGGGAGCGGCTCCCTGCCCCCCCCCCCCCACCGCAGCTACCAGTACAGGCAGCGGGCAGCGGGGCTGGGGGCAGAATGGGGGGTGCTGGCACTGGGTGCAGGCGGCAGGATAGAGGGTGCCTGCTGCCCCCCCCCCCCCATCCTGCACCAGGACCCCTGGACCAGTCACCTCGGCCGTGGGGGTGTGCAAGGGCACCGTGTCCTTGTCACCCCCCCCATCCCCGGCCAGGCAGCGGGGGTTCCGGGCTGGGACGTGCCAGCGCGGGGCTGGGGGCACCATGGGGCGCGTGTGTGGGCAGGGTGGCACGTCTGCCCCTGTCCCCCCCCCCCATCCCCGCTCCTGGCTGCGGTGACGACCCCGGTGTGCCGCACACGGCTGGCCCGTGTCTGTCCGTGGCTGGGGCCAGCGGCGCAGTGACACGCGTGTGCCAGGGGCTGGTGACAGGCGTGCCGCCGCGTGCTGCCGGGGCTGCCCGCGCGTGGGTGCCGGCACGGTGAATGCACGGATGCCACCGGGGGTGACCCCAGGGGCTGTTTGGGCACCACCACCACCCCCCCCCCAGGGTGGGTGACACCGGGGGACGCGGAGGGGACCCCTCCTCAGAGGGACGGCGGTAACGTACCAAAGAGGCGCGAGCTGCTGGGCTGCTATTTCTGGCAAAAGGCGTAAGTGGGTCAGCCGGTGGCTCCCCCCGCACCGGGAGCCAGCGAAGGACTCTGGGGTCAGCCCCCCCACCCCCGCCACGCCACCCCATCCCGCAGGCACCCCAGAAACCAGCCGGTGCCTAAGAAGGACAGAAAGGAGCAGGCGGCTGCCGGCCTCGCCTCGGTACATGAATGTATTTTATTCATTGCATTTTGTTCACCAGTACAGTGAAAAATGGCATTTAAATTTACAATGGATCATTCGTAGAACATCATGACACAAGTATTTTTTTTTCCTTTTTTTTTGTGGTTTTTTTCTCGGTTTTGTTTTTTGTTTGGTATTTTTTTGTTGTTTTTTGTTTTTTTTTTTTGCGTCGTCTCCATAAATGCCACTCGTAGGTTATTGAAAAAGATGACGAGTTTCTCATGCACATCAGACCCCCCCGAGAAGCTTCTTAAAAAATAAAATTAAATTAAAGTACAAAATTAAAAACAACGACTCAGGCCGGTCCCTGCCCTCCCCGTTCCCCCCCCCTCCCCGGCCCCGCCACCCTCGAGCGAGGGGCAGCGCCGGGACCCCCTGGCACCCGCAGCCGGCCCCGGTGGGCTCTGCCCCGGTGCTGCCGGGAGGGGACTGCGGTGGCCGATGGTGCTGCCAAACCCTCCGGCCGGTCCCGCTGCCGGCAGGAGGGGGGGGTCGGGCCGGGGGTCCCCGCTCCCCTCCCTGCGCCTTTGGCTTTCCTCGCACTCCCTCCATCACCGTCACCCCCCCCCTTTATTTTTCCCCCCTCGGTTTTTTCTTCTTTTTTTGTCTTTTTTTTTCTTATGGAAAAAAATATGAACCATTTTTTTTTTGTTTGTTTGTTTGTTTGTTTTCCCGATGCGGTTACTTCGACATCTCGACGTCAGCAGATCGTTTTTAACAAAGATTCGGATATAAAAATACAAATATGAGGAGTTTTCTGTTTAAAAAGAAGCGTGCCGGAGTGGTGGGGCTGACCCTCGGCCCCAGGACCGGGCGCCCCGGGCCACCAAGCTCATGCAAAAAACGATGGAGCAAAAAATGTCTCTGGACAGCAGCGCTCCCCCCCCCACTCGTGGGGCCGGATCCCCCCCCCCTCCCCGGGGATCCGGGGCGGGGGGCAACCCCCCCCCCCCCCACTCCACCCCACCAAGGAGGATGCGGGGGACGCGCCGTGGAGCTGGGGGGGGGGGGGGCTGGACACTCCCCCCCGGGGAAAGGCGGGGGGGGGGGGTGTCTTTGCCCAGGGTGGGGGGGCTCGGCGGGTTGTCCCCCCCCTCCGGGGAAGGCGGAGGGGTAAAGTGCATGGCTCGGGGGGGTGGGGGGTGGCCGCAGAGCCCCCCCCCCTCCCCGGGCCGGAGCGGGGGGGGGGGGGTGAGGGGGTGTGGGGGGGGTGGCGGGCAGGGGCATGGCCTCCCCCCCCCTCCTCGTCGGCGTTCCAGCCAGCATGCAGGGCCGGGCGGGCTGGGAGCAGGGCTCGGCCTGCGGGTCCTGGCGGCGGGTCCCGGCTTACACCCCCGGCGGCGACTTCTCCGTCATGCCCTTGAGCACCTCGTCTATCCGGTCATCCTCGATCACCACTGCGGGGACAGGCGGGGGGTGCGTGGGCGAGGGGACGGGCACCCAGCCCCTGCTTCCCCCCCCCCCCAACATCCCCGGCTTTCACCCCACTCACCACCCCGGGAGGGCTCCTGATGTGCCCCCCCGCCCCAGATGCTGGGGAGAAGGGGTTCAGGTGGGTGCGATGGGGATTGGGGGGGGGGATATCTCTCCCCCCCTCAAGCTCGGCTTGGGTTGGGGTAGCAACCCCCCCGCAGCCAGCCGGCCGCTTCTGGATGGGTGGTTTGGGAAGGGGGGGGCAGGAATAGACCGGGAAGGACCCCCCCCCCCTCCTCTCTGCGGCAGGCGCTGATGAGAGCAACAGGACTGGAATGGGTAATGACCCAGCGGGGGGGGGGCACCGCCAGCTCGGCAGGGGTGGCAGCCAGACCCCTGTCAGCAGCACCCGCTGCGCAGGACACCCCCCCCACCCCGCATCGGCATCACGGTCGGGGGAGCCCGACAGCCCCTCGTCAGCGTGGCGGGCTTGCGCAGACCCCCACCATCGGCATCACCCTTCAGACAGCCCCCCCTCAGCATCACTCGCTGGGCAGTCCCGTTCCCCCCCCCCACCCGTATCAGCATCACCAGTGGAAGGCTGGACAGACCCCTAACAGCATCATCATCAGGGGGCTACACAGGACTCCCCCATCAACATCACCGGCTGGGCAGATTCCCCCCCCCCCGTCACCATCACCCTCAGGGGTAGAGGACAGACACCCCCCCAACATCACTACCAGGGTGGTCAGCAACCCCCCCATCACCACTCAGGGGCTGGATTGGCCAGACTCCCCCCCCCCATCACCAGCATCACTGGGAAAGCAGCGAGGCCCCCCCCCCCCCATCACCACCGAGGGAGCACCGGCCCCCCATCACCCCTGGGGGGGGGGTCTGCTAGACCCAGCCACCACCACCGCAAAGGGGGGCCGGGTGGAGCAGGCAGCGGCTCATCCCCCCCCTCGGGGTTGGGGTGTATTTGTGCTGGGAGGGGGCTCTGTTCTCCCCCCCCCCTCTTTTGCCCCTGCAGCTCAAGGAGTGGTGTTTGCCTATGGACATCCCCCAAGCAGGTGGGGTGGGGGCTGCAGGGAAGGCAGGGGCTATTCTCGGGGGTCCCCAAGGCATCGGGGAGGATCAATGGTGACAGATCAGGGGGTGGGGGGGCGCGGGGGGGCATTTATTTGGGTCCTGATGGAAGCAGGGGAGCTGCTGATGGGGGTCTCTGCAGCAGGCATTAAAGCGGGGGGGGGGGGGGGCACACACACAGGTTCATGGAGTCCTGGGGGGACAGTAAACCGGGGGGGTGTGGGGGGGTGTTTGTTGATCAGCATCGCCAGCGGCTGCTGATGGGGGTCTCTGCGGCAGGCAGAAATGTGGAGGGAGAGAGGTTTATGGGGCTGGGGGGGGCTGTTCCTGGTGATGCTGGGGGGGGGGCTTGTTTATAGGGAATGAGGGGAGGCAGTCCGAGGGGATGTGGGGACAGTCCCAGGGGTCCTGAGGAACAGTTCCGGGGGGTCCTGGGGACACTCACGGAGGTGCCGGGGGGCAGCCCCAGGGATGCTTGGGGGTAGTCCCAGGGACAGTCCCAGGGATGCTGCAGGGTAGTCCCGGGGGGAGCCCCAGGCTGCCGGGGGTGTGGGGCAGCGCTGGGGGGACAGCGCTGGTGTCTGGAGCTGGGGATGGGGGGCCCTGCGGTTTTGGGGCAGTGCCGGGTGCCAGTCACAGTGCTGGGGGTCCCAGGAATGCCGGGGGACAGTGCCGAGCACGATGTGGGGCAGAGCCGGAGATTCTGGGGATGCTGGGGACAGTGCTGGGGGGGCAGTGCCAGGGATACTGGGGGGGGCAGTGCTGGGAATGCTGTGGGGCAGTGCCAGGGGTGCCAGGGGACAGTGCCGGGGATGCAAGGCAGGGCTGGGAGTCGCAGGGATGCTGTGGGGCAGAGCTGGGGATGTAAGAGCCAGTGCCGGGGATGCCGTGGGGCAGAGCTGGGGATGTAAGAGCCAGTGCCGGGGATGCCGTGGGGCAGAGCTGGGGATGTAAGAGCCAGTGCCGGGGATGCCGTGGGGCAGAGCTGGGGATGTAAGAGCCAGTGCCGGGGATGCTGTGGGGCAGAGCTGCAGGTGCATCGGCAGAGCCGGGAGTCCCGGGGACGCTGTGGGGCACTGCCGAGGATGCTGCAGGGCAGATCCGAGGGATGCCATGGGGCAGAGCCGGGAACGCAAGGACAGATCCGGGGGTGCCGGGGATGCTGTGGGGCGATGCCGGGGGTGCCAGGGATGCGCTGGCCAGTGCCGGGGACGCCAGGGATGCAAGGGCAGAACCGAGGATCCCGGGGATGCTGTGGGGCGACGCCGGGGACGCGAGGGCCAGTACCGGGGATGCCGGGGGGCAGCGCCGGGGCCGCTGCGAGGCAGATCGGGGGGTTCCGGGGCAGAGCCGGGGATGCAAGGACGGCTCCGGGGGTCCCGGGGATGCCGTGGGGCAGCGCCGGGGAGGCAAGAGCCAGCCTCCGGGATGCCGGGGATGCTGCAGGGCAGATGCGGGGGGGGGGGGGGGGGGGTCCCGGGGATGCCGTGGGGCCGAGGCGGGGGTCGGGGGTGGGGGGGTCGGTCGGTACCTCTCTTGGCGCGGCCGATCTGTCCCAGCTTGGGGGGCCGCTTGCCCTGGTTGCCCCCGAAGAAGGCGTTGGTGTCCTGCAGGCGGCAGCTGAAGGGCAGCTCCCCCGCCTCGGGCTCGGCGCCGTAGCGGCCCACCTTGTCCTCGCCGTAGGGCAGCACCTGCGACATGGCGGGGCCGAGCGGGCCGAGCCGCGCCGCGCCGAGCCGGGAGCCGGTCTGCGGCGGCGGCGGCGGCGGCGGGGAGGAAACCCGGGCGGAAGGATGAAGTCATGCATCCGGGGGGAGCGGGGACCCCCCCGGCGGGGGGCGGCTCCGGAGCGCCGCGGCCCGGCACGGCACGGCCGGGACAGGGACGGGGACCCCCGCGGCTGGTGTCCGGTGCCCGCCCGGTTGGGATGGGGGGACCCCCCCTCGGGCTCCGGTCCCGGGACAGGATGGTTCCCCCCCCCGGCACAAGCTTGCCGGAGCGGTCGCCCCGATTCGGGGGTGCCCCTATGGAGGGGGGAGCCCTCGGCACAGCCGGGTACCCCCGGGTCAGACGGCCGAGGACCACCAGGCGCAGAAGGGCCCTCCCCCGGCACACCGAGGTGATGTCAAACAGACCCCCCAATATCCCACCCCGGTCCCCCAGGTCCCCCCCCGAGAATCCCCCACCCAGCTCCCAGCCTCCTGCAGCCCGGCAGGCTCAAACCCCCCAGAACCCCCGGACCATCTCCCACCCCTGGTCTCCTCAGCCAGGTTGCCCCCAGGCCCCCACTTGTGCCCCTTGCCCAGCACCCATCCAGGCACCCCCTCCCACAGCCCCCCCCAGTGTCAGGGTGCCCCTTTGGAGCCACACCGGTCCTGCCCCAGCCCCTACCGGTCCCCTTGGCCCCCCACGTGTGGACACGTGTGTGCCTCTGTACACGTGTGCCCATTGCATGTATTTGGAGGACTGCGAGGGGCACACAGGGGTGATTCTGCAGGTGCCCGCGCGCGTGGCCCATGTGGGGACCGTGCCCCGGGACACCTCTTGCCCCCCGGTTTGGCCTTTCCCTGCGGGCTCCCTGCGGACAAGGGGAAGGGCCATCCCCCGTGGGGACCTGCCACGGGTCACCGAGGAGAGACCTACAAGAGTGGCCCCAGCAGCCCCCCAGGCCCCATTTGTGTCCCCTCTGCACACCCCTGCTCCAGACCCACCCTGGCCTTTCCTCCTGCATTTTCTGCTGCCAGGACAGTGATTGCACTAATTGGCATCAGTGGCCCTGAATGGCCTCACCTGAGACCCCCCCATCCCAGTCACCTGGGGCTCGGGGGCTATTTAAGCTCAGGCTGGGGCTGCTCCTTCTTGTCTGAGCTGTAGGCACAGCTCTGGCCCTGGATCTGGCTGGCCCCTGGACCTGGGGATGATGATGATGATGGAGGATGATGACAACCTGGGGGGGTGGGGGGATACTGATGATGATGATGGTGGCGGCGGCGGCGGCGGCAGCAGGAGGAGCAGCAGCAGCAGCTGCTGGTTGGAGAGGACCACCCTGTCATGGGGCAGCCCGGTTCCTGCTGCTCCCTCGCATCCAGACCCCACCGCTCATGTGGGTGTGCTGGGCTGCAGCAAAGCCAGAGCCCTGCGTGGGAACGGCTCTTGCCGAAACCAGGACGCAGCCCCACACCAGCCCCATGAGAATCTCCCTCTGGGTGTCTCGAGGGGGCAAGGGTGGGGCCAGCCCTGTGGCCCATCTCTCCATGCCAGCATCTCCATGGCCTGAGATCCCGTTAAAAGATGCTGCAGAAGACCATCAGCCAGGCTGGTCCATGCGAGAGGGCAGGTACTTCTATTTTGGGAAGGCTTAACCTTGCCTTTCCCTTTGTGCTCGGCTCTGCAGAACACAGGTCCCCGCTGTCCCCTCCCAGAGCAGGGATGGGGCAGCAGTGCCCACTCTCCTGGCAAGGCAGTGCCTTTATTCCTGCCTTTGCTGGGGAACCAGCTTGAACTTTTTCATGTGACGGCTTCTGCTCCTGCAAAAAGCGCCCGGGAAAATAGGCAAGAGGCCCACGCTGAGATGTGGCCTGCTTTTCCCGTCGCCAAGCCCACGTGCCGCTGCCCGTGGGCAGGGACAGGCAGGCCGTGGCACGCGCGGGGCTGGGGGTGAGCGAGAAGAGGAGCAGATGGGCTGTGTGGGATGTGAGCGGGGCCGGTGCTGCACTCCGGGAGGGCTTCCAGCCCGGCAGGCTCCTGGGGAAAGGCTTGAGAGGGGTCACCCTGGGAATGGCCCCGCTTATCCCAGACCTGTACCTATGTCTGTACAGTGCCTTGCACCCAGGGGTGCTGCTTGGCTTGGCTGTGGGGGGGTGGGGGGGAAGCTCTGTGGGGCTGGCTGGGGTTTGGGGGTGTGGGATGGACCCTCCACCCAGCCCAGGCAGGAGGAGGGCCGGATTTGTGCCGGCACAGCTGGGCTGTAGGTGGGACAGGGCAGCACTGTGGCTCTGGGTGATGCATCTCCTTGGGACATCTCTAGTCTCTGGCTCACCAAGGGTGCTGCTGGTCATGTGTCCCTGGGGGGGGAAGAGGTACCAGGGACCTAAATGTGGGTGGGTGGGCAAGGGGTGCAGGAGGGGCCCCAGCCTCATCCCCTGCCAGTGCAGGTTACATCCCCTCATGGTGAGCTGGACCGCGCGCCCTCCTTCCCCTGGCTCTCATCCCACCTTCGTTATCCGCCTTTTAGCAGCCACGTAATCTCCTTTCTCGCTTCCTTTGCAGCCTTTTGTCCGACACAAAGCCAGCTCCAGCGGGAAGAAGGGGCTGTGGGAGTGGGAAGCTGGCGGTTCTTCCTGCCCTGGCTCCTTAAACCTGGGCTGCGGCCCCCGAGCTGGGACACCTTACAGGTGATGCAAGGGCTGGGGGCCAGCCGTGACCCCCCTGGGGTGGGATGTGGGGCCAGGCAGGGGCACACAGCCAGGTTCCCAGCTGCAGCGGGGCTGGCGATGGAGATCACGCTGCGTCACCCAGCCTTGGGTGGTGTTCTGGGAGCCCACTGGTGCCTGCTGTGACCCAGCCCCACAGCTGGATGCTGCCCCTGAGCCCTGCACCCTTGGTGGGGATTTAGGTGCTGGCTCCAGGTGCCGTGATGGAGATGAGGGGTTTCCCTGTAGTCACCGGTGCTTCAAGTGGTTTTACGGTGGAGAAACATCCTGTGTGTGCGCAAGCGGCTCATGGTGGGGCATGTCCTGCCCAGGCTCTGTGGGGAGACCCCCGGGCAGAGGGAATTGGACTGGGTGGGAGCACGTGGTGCTCCCCGAGGCCTGGCAGGGACAGGGTTGGTGGCCTGGCAGGCAATGGCTGGATGACAGGGGGCTCGGGGAAGGCAAGAGGCATCAGCCACCAGACCTAGGGGTTTCTCCGCTGCAGGGCTGGGAGCCCGTCAGGGCTGCCTCTCGGGGCTGGGAGTGCCAGGGCTGGTGCCACAGGGCCAGGGGCTGCAGAGGCGTGCCTGGAGGCCGGCTCGGGTGTCTCCATCTGTGCTGCTTCCAGCCCTGCCAAGAAACGTGAAATGGCACTTCTGCTCCGCGGTGGCGGCAGCCACGGCCCAGGGGCCTCGCTGAGCACCAGCTCCCTGCTGCCGGCACTGCCGCTCACCCCGAGCACCCGTCCCCAGCCCGGTGTGGGGGACTGGTGAAGGTCATCGACAAGGTCGGAGATGTGACCGTCCTTGACTATTGCTGCTGGCTCTCAGTAGCCAAAGCCCAGGTGGGGCTGCTGCTGTGTGTGCTGCCTCTGCCGTGGTCAGGCAGCTCCTTCGCATGGGTGTTTGGGGGGAGCAGAGACACGCACCCAGGCTGGGTGCAGGTGGTAGAGATGGCCATGCCTGCCGATGGTCGTGGTGGCCCTCGTCGCTGTAGTGAGGAGATGTTGGGGGACAGGCAACCTGCTCGGCAGCTGGGCTGGGGGTGAGCCCAGGGCAAGCGCGCAAGAGCGGCGTGTTCCTCGCCCTGTGCTGTCCCCGCAGCTGGTGGTGTGGGAAGATGAGGCCAAAAAGCCCTCCCTGGAGGGACAGCACCTTTCCCACGCAGGAAGGGCTCAGGCCTTTGGAGGACAGCCAGAGGCAGCTAGCCAGCAGGTTGTCATTAGTGAGATGAATTTGTCTGTCTCAGCGCACAGCCTGGCTTCAGGAAGAGGGTGCTCCCGAGGGGTCTCCGGTTATAGGTCGGGTCAGGTGGAAGGGGGGTGGCACTGTCCCCGTCCCTCACGTGAGCTGCCGGGGGCACAGCTGCGGTCCCGGCAATGCCAGGGCTGCAGCTGAGCAGATGGGGCACCCCCAGTGCGCTGCCTGGGGCAGGGGCTTCACGGAGGGTCCCCTGCCCAGACCTGGAGGGAGGGGGGAGCAGGAAAGTGGTGGTGGGGGGCAGCTGACCCCGCTGGGTGTATGAGCAGCCCTGCTGGGGTGCGAGGCTCCATCCTCGTCTGTCACCACATCTCTGGTCACCATGACAACAGACAGGGAGGCAGGCGGGAGCGGGCGGGCAGCCCTGGGGGGTGTGGGTGGGGGCCATGGGCACGGGCTGGCACCCACGGGGACCCTGCGGGTGTGTGGGGGCGGCTGGCAGAATGCCTGGGTCTCTCTTGGGCCTGGTGTGTGTGGTGGGGGGGGGGGGATGCTGGGCAGGGCTCAGGCCAGGCACCGTGATCTCCCTGCTGTCCTGCTCCAGACCAAAAATCCTGGGGTTGGCGGGGGGGACGGGGGACACGGGACACAGCGGGTTCGTCTGGGGGCGCAGGCGCTGCGGCACAGCCGGGCAGCCCCTGTGCCGGCTGGTTTGGCAGGGCGAGGCTTTGGCTGGCGCGGAGCAGTTGAGTCACGCTGCTGCCCAGAGCGGTGCCAGGCGCAGGGCTGCTCAGCGGGGTCTGTGTCCCCAGGCCACCGCAGGGCCGGTGGCCTCCCGGGGCTGGCAGAAATCCGAGGAGGGGGGTGTAGGGTAGGACTGTGCCCCAGCACAGGATGGCACCTTCCCTGTGTGCCTCTAGCACGAGGGATGTGTTCCCTTCCCCGGGCACCCATGGGGATAGAGGGGAGCGGGTGGCTGCAGGTCCCTCTCTAGCTGTCCCCATCCCCGGCTGGCTGCCGGGACCTGGGGAACGAGGTGAGCAGTCTCTGGGAGCACGGGCACCCCCCGCCCTCCCCGGCCCACGCGCCCACTCGCGCCAGAAGCTCTTGGCAGGCGGGGAGTGTGTTCCTGGCAGCCCGGCCCTCTCCCATCTGGTATTTATCTCCTTCCCGAAATCCCTCCTGCTGCGGGGGGGATGCCTGGTTCAGGGGGGGGGACCTGGGCCCCACTGCTCACTCTGCAGCGTGGCAGTCACTGTGCTGACACAGAGAGGAGGCTGGGCTGACAGACTGCGGGGGGGGGGGGGGGGTGGATGAAGGGACCCCCCACACACACCCACACCCCAAAAATGCACATGGGTCCCAGGAGGTTTCACTGGGTGCTCTGGGGCATCGCAGCTGGCTGTGGGCCTGAGGGCAACGCCACAGGGGCACCTTTGCCTCAAGCAAGCTCCCAGCCCCAAACTGGCAGCAATGGGGGCAGCTGCACTGGGGAGGGGGTGCATCATGTCTGCCCCCCCGGACCCCAGTGGCCTGCCAGCGTTGTCCCTCCCTCCCCAAATCCTGGGTGCCCCAAAGCCGCAGGAGCCAGGAGAGCCCGTGGGTTGCCTGGGCAACTGCAGCCAGGCAGTGATGGGGAGCGGTCCAGGGGAGCGGTTGCCATGGAGACCAGAAGAGCGCGATCACCTTGGCAACAGTCCTGTTCCCCCCCCCCCCACACACACACACTTTGGGGCTGTATCCTGAGGAGATGCACCCCAGCCGGGGTCCCCTGCCCACCAGCCACCACCAGTGAGCGTGCACCTGGGCCAGCTCTCTGGGTGAGGAGGGAGGTGGCAGCACCCCCCACCCACCCCTGGGGGGCAGAGCCTTGGCTCCCGGCATGCCCCTCGAGTCCCCCAACTCAATGGCGCGAAGGAAGAGGCAAGGCTGAGCTCGGCTCCTTGGCTTTATCACTCCACACACAAGCTGCTCCTGCACTCGGTCCTGGCCGGGAAGCAGGCAGGAAAGCTGGGTGCAGTGGGGGCCGGAGGCGTGGGTGGGCTCTGGGGCACCCCAGGGCTGTCCCTGTGCTCCAGAAGGAGAGTGGGGACCCTGTGGAGAGGGATGGAAGGATGCTGTCCCCCTCCCCGGGTGGCAGACCAGCTGGCAAAGAGGCATGCTTCATTGCCACCAGCCCCCGGGTGCCCCCCCCCCAGTCTGGGCAGTGGCTGTAGGCATGTGGATTTGGTGGGGGGAGGACAATGATGGCACCAAGGCGTGCCACTGTGGTGGCTTGGGGGAGTTTGGGTCTCTGTCACCCCCACCATGCCTGCCTGGCTCTGTCCCACCAGCCCCGGTCCTGCCCCCGCCGTCCTTTCCATAAAGCCACACACCGGAAAAGCAAAACAAAGGAAAAGTCCTGCATGGCTTTGGGGGGGTCAGGCCTCAGAAAGGGGCACAGGTCAAACAGCCGTTAGCCAAGGGAATCCCCCTGGTGTGGGGCAGGGGACTCAGCTCCTTGGCTCAGGCACTGAGTATGCTTGCCCCAAGCCTTCATGTTCAGGGGGTTCCCTCTGGCAGACAAAGGGAGGATGAGGAGGCTATAACCTGCCCCCTCCCCCCCCGCCCCAAAACAAACAGGAGGGCTCATCAGGACCCCTGCCTCCCAACAGGAATCACACAGCTGCACGCGAGGGGACAGCTGAGATTTCTGCAGGCTCCAGGCTTGGCTTGGTTTGCGGTGCCCCTCCCTGGGCACCCCCCAGGTGTTCTCAGGCCTGGTAGAGGGGCACCACGCGGTCAATAGGCCCCCGGCAGATGGGGCAGAGGCGGGTGGGCAAAGCCTGGAAGCAGCGGAAGCAGCAGCAGATGTGGCCGCAGCCCAAGAGGACGCACTCGCGGGGCCGCGTCAGGCAGATCACGCAGGAGTCCTCGGGCCCCTCGTCCCCGGCTCCCTCGCCCTCCGCCTCCTTGTCCTCACGCTGCTGCTTGAGGCGGGCGCGGCGGTAGGCACGGCACAGGGCATGCAGGAGGACGGCCAGACCCGCCACGGCGCACAGCATGGCCACCCCCTTCCAGAGCCCGCTGGCTGACTCCAGCTCTGCCAGCACCGTCTGCCAGTCCCCCAGGCACAGGAAATATTCTCCCCCCTGGGCCGGCGGCTGGAGGTGCAGGGAGCCGTCAAGGTGCAGGGCCAGCTCCCCGATACCCGTCAGCCCGGCCCCCACCCGCAGCATCTCCTCTGTCTCCAGGATGCCCTTGGGCTTCTCCCCACTCAAGTACTGGCCCAGCAGGTCACGGAAGCCGTGGGCTGGCTGCTGGAACCGCTCATACACTGTCTCCAGCGGCAGGGAGACAGCTCGGAGTGGGCTCTCCACGCTCACTGGCGTCACTGCCTCAGTATCCGGCGAGGCCAGCAAGAAGGGGACGGTGTAGACCTGCTCCGAGAGCACCCGCTCGCTCTCACTCCTGCAAGCGGAGAGTGCAGTGCTGGAATGTGGACAACACGGAGGAACTCGGAGCTCCTGGGGCTGAGCCAAGGATAGGGACTAGAGCCTTTAACCGAGCCACTTTCTGCCTCTCGAATAGCCCCAGAGGATGGGGGTCTGGACCCACTGGTGCAAGCCCACCCCTGCTGTCCCCTCCCATGGCTCACCAGCTCCGGGCCAAGCTGTTCCAGATCAGCCGATGTTCTTTCAGAAGCAGTTTCTGGATCACACCCTGCAGCCCCTCATGGTAATGGCTGGTGAGCACAGCCTTGGCTGGCAGCACTATGCCTAAGGACCAAAGAATGCATCACAGCCAAAGGAGGAGAGCCCAGCCCCTGTCCCCGGTATGGGGCCACAGGGTCTCCTTACCTTCCAGGGCAACGTAAGGCAGGCACCTCCCATCAGCCGCAGAGACCAGTGCTGGTAAATCGTCGTCAACCTGGAGCTTTGGGGCCTCCTGCAAGAGCAGGGACTGAGTGTGAACACGGGCAGGGGCAGACGGGCTAGCAGGCAGAGGGTGGGTCACGCATGGCTTTGTGGGGATCTCTGGCAGGATGTGACCTGCTCGGTCCTGGCCATCATGACATCAGTAGAGGATGCGGCAGGCTGCTGTCATCAGTGAGGTGCATTCAAATCAAAAGCCCTGGGCCGGGCAGCGTAGGGCAGCAGGGAAGGAACAGCGGGCATGAGAGAGCACCTGAGGGAGAGGGCTACCTGTATGCGTGCCACGACTCTGGCTTTCTTCCTGTACAGGTAGTAGAAGAGGCCGGAGAAGGCGAGGCTGGAGCCCAGACACAGCAGCTCCCCAGGTGTGATGGGCGGTGCATCCATGGTGCCAGGCTTGGGGGGCACGCCTGCAAGGTGAGCGTGTTGGCTGGGGGACGGGGCCGTGGTGGCCCAGGGGCAGGGATGTCCCAGCGCCCCTGTCCCCAGGGCAGCCACGTCCCACTGCCCCTGTCCCCAGGGCGCTGCCGCCTTAGGGCCAGGCCTGCCCGCGGACCCGGCTGGGGGCAGTTCAGCTCCAGCACCCACAAGTGCCCCGCAGGCCCGGCCCGACCCAGCACCCCTTGCCCAGCCTGGGTCCAGAGGCGCCCGTCTTGCCCTGCACCCAGGACCGGGCCGAGGCCCGGCACCCGTGACCCAGCCCGGGCCCTGCACCCAGGGTCCCACCTAGGCCTGGCAACCCCCGGTTCGCTCCCAGCACCTCCAGTCCGGGCCCAGCACCCCCGATCTGGCCCGCACCCAGCCCCCGGCTCGGACCCAGCCCACCAGGCCCGGCCCGGCCCCGCCGCTGCCGCTCACGCCGGCCCGGCCCCGCTGCCCCCCCGTGCCCCCCGAGGCCGGAGGCGCCCAGGCCCGGACCCTTGGCCCCGCCGCGCTGCCTGCTGGGAAATGGAGTGCGGCCCCCGCGCCGCGGCGGCGGGGCGCGCCGTGTCCGGAACTACAGCCCCCAGCGTCCTTCGCGCCGAACTACAGCTCCCGTCGCGCCTTGGGCCTGCAACTGACGGGACTACAACTCCCGGCGGCCTTTGCGAGCCCCCCCCTCCCGCGGCCGCTGGTCTCTGTGGGCCGGCGGGGTCCCAGTGCAGAGGCGGGGGTGGAGGGGGGGGGATCCCAGTATGGGGCTGGGGGCGCGGGGTGGGGAGAGGTTCTGGCCAGGGCAGGCCCCAGGCGCTCTGGGGAGGGGGCTCGGCCGCGGCCTGGCCCCAGGGCTGGATGGGGTCACCAGTGCTGTCACCCCCGCCTGGGGGTGGCAACGGGACCCCTTGGCTGGCCTCTCCAGCGGGGAGACCCCCACCCCACTGGGGCTGGGCTGGGGCTGTGGGGCTGAGGGTCAGCCCTGTGTCTGCCGTTCTCCTTCCCCGCGTGTCTGCTCCCCTCCCTCCATCCCTCAAGACATCTCCCGCTCCCCTCCCTCGGTCCCTCGGGATTTCTCATCTCCTGCTTCGGTCCCTCGGGATTTCTCATCTCCTGCTCCTGTCCCTCGGGATGTCTCCTCTCCCACACGTCCCCCCGCTTTTGAGCCACCTCCCGCTCCAGATCCCACCTCTCCCCCCTGCCCTGACACCGTGAAGGACCCGGAGCCGCCGGAGTAAGTGGAAACTGCTTTTAATCGTTAAATAAATTCAGCGACAGCCACCCACAGCCGAAGGCACCAGAGTCCCCGCTGCCGCCCGCTGGTCCCAGCAGAGGTGGATGGGGAAGCCAAGCCGGACTGGGAGGGGGCGAGGGGAGAGTGGAGCCGGGTGACCCCCAGCTTCCATCTCCGGCAGGTCAGGGGGCAGGAGCGGGGGGGGGGCTCGGCTCTAGTGCTCTCCCTGGGACCCCTCTGACCTGCCTGCCTGGGGGGGAGACGTGGCCACTGGGGGGGGGCTGAGCGGTGCCCATCTCTAGCACATCAGGGTTGGGGGGCAGAGCTGCATTTTGGGGGTGCTACGGCTTCTCTGCCGGCCGTGCCTGGCCCCAGGCCATGGATGGGGGCTGCGGTGGGTGTCCGGTGTGGGGCCGTGTGTGCTGGGGAGGGGGGCAGAGGTGGGGTGAGGCGGCGTGTGGTGTGTGCACAGGGGGGAACCGCGACGGAGGGTGACCTGGGGGGGTGACCCCGCTCTCTGCCCGTGGGCCAGCTCTGGCAGCTGGTGAGTGCTGGGGTGGGGGACACAGCAGAGCATCACCCCCTCTGTCCCCAGCACCCTCCCCGTCCCTACCACACCTCACAGTGCTTGCCGGGGTTCATGGGGGAGCCCAGGGGGCAGCCGAAATGTTCGACAAAGTCCCGGGAGTTGCTGAGGGTGCCGATGACACGGTACTTGTCAGGGCTGTGGGGGTCGGTCACCAGCCCTTCGTGGGAGCTCTCGGGCGTCCGGACGGAGCACCACACCTGCCGGAGCAGGAGCAGCCTCAGGGACGGGGGGCAGAGCCCCCTGGGGTGGGATGGGGGGCTGTGGGCTGGCTCCGAGGGGCCGGGGAGGGATGGGGAACCCACCATCCCACCCTGTCCTACCTGAGCGAAGCCCACGAAGAATAGCTGGTGGTTGGTGAGCCCCAGGGCTGGCAGGCGCTTCTCCTCCCCGTTCTTCTGCAGCCAGGACTTGTATGCCTGTGGGAGAAGTGCCCTGAAGCCCTGAGGAGGGACAGACAGGCACGGGGGTCCGTGTCCCCTCGGGACAGTGGCACTCACATTGTAGGCTGCCTTGAGCCCACCGTTGTCGGCGATGTTCTCGCCCAGCGTCTGCCGGCCATTGACCTTCTCGCGGTGGACAGTGTAGCGGCCATACTGCTCCGTCATGCACGCCGTCCGGTTCTTGAAGGCCTCCAGGGAGGAGTTCTGCCACCACGGCCGCAGGTTGCCCTCCTTGTCATATTCCCGCCCTGCAGGACCGAGACGTGGCGTGGGACCGGGGGACGCTGGCCCCCTGCAGAGCCCCTGCTGCAGGGGGTCCCGAAGCAGGGTGAGTGTGGTGGGGAGAGCCCCAGGGGACACCGGGGGACCTGGCGCCTTGGGTCCATGCCCAGAGGAGAAGGTGTCCCCCCACCCCTGCTCCGGGTGGGCTCCGGCTGGGGCTCAGCTGTGCACTTGGGTCCCCAACCATCCCCCGGTGCATCCCCACTGGATTTGTCACCCCAAATTCCCCCATTGAACCCTTCTTGGCTCCGGGGCTGCAGTGAAGGCGCAAAGCAGAGCGGATGCGAGAGGGACCCGTCCCGTGCCCCGCGGGGAGGAGGATGAGGTGGGGGCCGGGGCTGCAGACACCGTGTCCTCACCAAGCGGATGGAGCGAAAGCTGCACAGAGAAGCCGGGGGGAGCTATCGGCAGGTGCCACCTGGGGAGACAGGACGATAGAAGGGGGGGCGGCCAGGGGCGCACGAGCACGCATGATGCAATGGATGGCAAAGCGGGACCCCCGCACGCCCGCGGCACCCCATCCCCATGCCAAGGGCAGGGGGTGGGCGGGGGGCCAAGGGGTGGGAGGGCAAGAAGGTGATGGGGGTCGGAGATGGTGCTGCCCACGGGCTCTCACCTTGGTCGTCGAATGCGTGGGTCAGCTCATGCCCCATCACCACGCCGATACCGCCGAAATTAAGGGCTCTGTTGGGCCATGGGAGAGAGCCAGGTAAGTGCGGGGGGGGGGATGATGCCATCACAGCCTGCCCCTGCACCAGGCACCCCCTCCGCAGCCTGGGCACCCCGTTTGTGTCCAGGGCACCTAGCAAGACTCTGCTCCAGTTGGCACCCAGCTGGGAATGAGTCCTGTTGGGGACACTGGTGGCCCCACAGGGACTTTGCAGGCTGTCTTGGCTGCAGGAGGTAAAGCCTTGAGGGATCCTCAAGACTCTCAGGGCTTTGCTTTGTGACTGTGGGGGGCTCTGTGGGGTGCTGGTCCTGATCCAACCCATGCCCCCCCAACCCCAGGAGATGCTCCCCATCCCCATGCCAGGCTCACTTGGGGTGGTTGCGGGCGTAGAAGGGAGCCTGCAGGATGCCGGCGGGGAAAACGATCCCGTTCTTGGTGGGCAGGTAGTAGGCATTGACGGTCTGCGGGGTCATGCTCCACCTGGGGCAGGGAGGTGGGACAGGGGACAGGCAGGGATGTGTCCCCTCTTCCCCCCACCCCAGCATCCTCCTGTGCCATCTCCCACGGTGGGTCCCCTGGCTGCCCTGCCTGGGGCTGGCATTGCTGCCCCTGTCCCATGACCAAGGGACCCTGTCCTGGGGACAAGCCAGAGCCACCACAGGTGACCTACAACGCTGTGCTACCCCCTGGGGGGACCTTCCCCCCAGCGAACCAGTGCCACCCAGGCTATGCTGGGGACAGTGCTGGTGTCACATCCTCCGCTCCCCCCCCCAGGCTCTCCCCCTTACTGGTCGCGGTTGGGGGGTTTCCGGAGCTGGTCGGCCATCACTTTGGCAGAGAAGTTGTAGAAGTTGAGCATGTTCTGGAAGAAGGAGTCCTCTGAGACCTCGTACTGGAGAGGAAGAGGAGGGTGAGGGGTCCACCAGGGTGGTTCACCCCACCCTGGCCAGGATGCGCTCGATACCAGGGTGGCTCCGTTAATGCCCTGTCCCAAATGGGTCCCCCAAATAGGGACATTGCCCCACCATGGGGCCCCCCAGGACTTGGCATGAGCAGGGACCAGACCCCCTCCCCATGAGCCGGGTGCCCCCCTACCCCATCATAGACATCGTCCAGCTCCTTGTTGTCCAGGATGAAGTCAGGGAAGCCGATCATGTCATAGATGGCGTCCGCCTGCGTCGGGAGAGGCTCCAGCAGTGAGATGGTGGGGGGGGGCTTACCAGGATGGGGGAGGTCTCCCACCCACTGCCCTCCCTGGGGTCACCTTCTCCTTCGCAGCCTGCCTGGTCTTCTCGTCCATCCAGTCCAGCTGGTCCAGGGACACCTCGAACGCTGCCCGGATCTCGCTGATCATCTCTTCAGCCTGGGGAGGGGAGGGACTGAAGCCCCCCTGCCCGCTGCAGCCCCTCAGGCAGGGACAGGGTGGGCAGGATGTGACCTCCCCAGGGCTGGGGGTCCCATTTCCCTGCTCCCCACCTTCCAGCCCTGGAGTTTGGGGGGGGGGGAAGGGGGGTTCCTGTGGGTGATGGGAAGGGTACAAGGGCAGAAGCGTCCTCACAATGGCCTTGCTGTCCCGGTCGAAGGTGGCTTTGACGAAGAGGGAGCCCAGGGCGAAGCCTAGCGTGTCGTCCGTGTTGGAGATGCAGGTTTGCCAGCGGGGTGTGCAGGACTGTGGGAGCGAGACGGGGGTCTGTGAGACCCTCAGCTCCCTTCCCTGCTCCCCTCCCTTCCCCTAGCCCAGCTCTGCCCCCTCCCCAGGAGGGAGATGCTCAGCAGCTAAATCCCCATCCCAAAAGATGATCCCTGGGTTCCCTCTGCAGCATCCAGGGCCCAGCATCTGAAGGACATCCCAAGGGCAGAGATGGTCCTGGCCGCTTCCAGGCTGAGGGCAGAGGGGGCTGGTCCCAGGGCCCCCCGTTACCTTCCTGGTGCCATAGAGCGTCTCCAGCAGCCTCTCCTGGGCTGTCTCGAAGCGCTGGTCCAGGCTGGAGGCCGTCTTCTGCACCAGGTTCCAGATCAGGTAGTTGTTCAGAATGCTGCAGGGGCAGAGAGACACCACGACTCGCCATGACTCACCACGATCCATGGGGATGCCCCAGCCTCCAAGCCACTGCCAAGCCCAAAATGTGCCCCCGCCATGGGGGAAGCCCCAAATGGGGCACGGTCAGGGGCTCACGGGCACCTCACCTCCTGTCGGTGCCATTGATGAGGTCAGAGACCTGCTGGAGGTAGGTGTCCCCATACACCACCACGGGCTCCGTGTCCGCCAGCTCCAGTGGGGCCAGGGCATAGGACAGGTAATCCAGCCAGTCGATGGCAGGGGCCAGAGCCTGGAGGGGACACAGGGTTGTGGCACCCGGGTGCTTGGCATGGCTCTGCCACATTCTGCCCGGCACCAGGGGATCCCCCAGGGCAGGGGCTGTGCTCCCCGGGAAGGTCTCAAGGTCCCTCACCACCCCAGATCCCTTTTCTGCCCCCAAGCACCTTCCCCGTGGCTCGCCGCTGCTCATAAGGAGGGGACCCTGGGACCCCCCCCATGTGGGGTGGCAGCTTCTCCCAAATCCTAACAAGCGGCGGGGGATGAGCACCTCACTCCAGCACCCAGCGCATGTCCCAGAACGGATGGGGCTGCCCGGGGTGTCCTGAGGGGGGGCAGCAGTGGGCACGGACCCCTCAGTGTCCCACTGGACAACCCTCCCCTTGCGTCCCCAGAGGCTTTCCCTGGGCTGCGCTGGGCCGTGCCCACCTGCAGCTCGGCAATGCTCATCTTGTGGTAGATCTTCTCGTCGTCCCGCCGCTCAGCCTGGGGCACGGTGATGTTGGCCAGCTGGGTTTCGAAGTCCAGCACCTGCTGCATCTGGAGGCGGGTGGGCTCCGGGGCTCCCCCCAGCAGTGTGCCCAACTCCACCATGTAGTCCAGGTACGCTGCCAGGACCTGGCGGGACCCCGAGCCCCAGTTCAGCACTGGCCGCAGCTCATCCCACCTCCCCGGGGGGTTCTGACCCGCTGCCTGAGCACCGTGCCTGGGCACCGTGCCACCCGATGGGCAGGGTGCAGGTGCCAGGTGCTCCCCAGCGCTGCTCGCACCCCATTGCCGTGGGTTTCCCCTGACTGCTGCCAGCAGCGTGCCTGGCACTCAGCCTCACCCTCTCGTTGGCGGTCTTGTTCAGGTAGTAATCCCGGGATGGGAGGAAAAGCCCCGACTGGTCCACCTGGGGGGAGAGAGGGGCAGCACGGGCAGCCCGGTGCCCTGCCGGTGCCCACCGCCCCTCGGTGCCAAGATGCCAACCTGGATGATGTTGCTGTTGGAACTTTTGGAGTCTGCACCCACATACACCGTGAAGAAGGGGGTCGCCCGGTACGTGCCTGACACCATCTTGAGTACCTCCATGAAGCTGCTCTGGTTCCAGGAGCCGGTGACGTTCCACCCCCCGATCTGCCGGCAGACGGACCCGGCGCCTCAAGGAGGGATGGGATCTGTCCCCAAGGGCTGCCCCCTCCCCAGTTACGTGAAGAGCCAAACGAGAGATGTGCTGGGCACATCCCCGACAGCTCGGCTCATATGTGGATGGCCGCCCACCTTGTCGATGAGCTCCATGAGGGGCTGGGAGCCCAGCTCCTCTATCCTCTGCTCCTTGAGGCAGGACAGGTAGTACCGCTGCGTCTTCCGCTCCGCCTCGCTGCTGGAGTTGAAGGTGGTGTTCTCTGCAGGAGGCTGTGGGTCAGCCCCAGGGATGCCGGGGCTCTTCCCGCCTGCACCCGGAGGTCACCCCCCCGCTGGCTGTGACCCACCCGGTGCCCACCTAGGAGATGCTTCATGATGGCCTGGTTCTGGTCCCAGATGCTGTTGAAGGTGCTCCACTTGGAGCGCCCGTTGGGCAGCGGGTTCCTCTTGATCCAGCCCCCGCACGAGTACTGGTAGAAGTCCTGGCACGGGTCCGTCTCCGCATCCAGGGCCTCCAGGATCTTGCTGGCCACCCGGACGCAGGCGTCCGTCAGGCACATGCTGTGAGAGGGATCTGGCAGGGAAGGCATGCCTGGGGCTGTGCGTGTGTGCCAGGGAAAACCAAGGCACGGAGCGGGGCCAAGCCCTGCCTGCACCCCGAGGCGGGCAGAGCACCCGGAGCAGGAGCCCCGCGCTGACCCGTCCCTCCCCATCCTGCCGCGTTCCCCCTGGGTGGGGGGACACCACTGCCGCCCCCGCAGGGACACGGGGACCCTCCCTACCTCTGCGGTACTGGATGGCCAGGGTGACGACGGCGACGCCGAGCAGCAGTGCCAGGGAGACGGCGACGGCGCAGAGCACCAGCTCCAGCTGGCTGCGCGAGGCCAGGCGGCTCAGCAGCGGCCCCGGCCCCTTCCGAAACCCCACCTGGGCAGAAGCAGGACCCGCCATCGCACCGTGGGGGGGACCGAACCTCGCCGCTCCCCCTTCCCTCCCCTACTGCTCCCCGGTGCCTGGCTTGGCTGCGTGACGAGGTGGGGACCAGGGCATCCCTCCGCGGGTACCCAGGGCACCAGCCCCGGTGAGCCGGCAGTGGCTGCTGGCAGCCCCCCCAGCCGCAAGGAAGGACGACGGCCTGGGCACAATCTCTGCCGCATTTTGGCTGCCTCCCAGCACATCCCTGGGGACAGCCAGGGCTGGCTTGGCTCCCGGCCCTGCTCCCGCTGACCACCCGGCTGCGGGCAGGCTCCGGCTGAGGGCGAGGAGGGGGGCCGGGGAGGATGGAGAGGGGAAGGATGGAGGGGCTGGGGCAGACCTCACCTCCACGCTGTCGGGAGAGACGCTGCCGTCCCCCGCCGGCTCTGGCCCCTCGTCGTCCTGCAGCGTGGCACGCTTGTAATCGGGCATCTGCCGAAGGAGGGAGTGGGCTGGGATGGGGGCATGGGGGTGGCTGCCCCCTACCCCGCTATGCCCTCTGGCTCTTACGGTGAGGGCCGGTGCCCACTCAGCGGGTGCACAGGGGGGCCGGGGCAGCCCCTGACCCCCCTCGGTGTGCCCAGGCCTCCCCCAGAGGCTGTCCCCAGCCCCGGGTGGCCCCGAGGAGCTGGGGGAGAGCTGCTGGTGGGGGGCTCGGGGGCTCCCACCGGAGCATCCCTCCGCGTCGCCATGGCAGCTGTGGCATCAGCCCCGCCGACAGGTGCCACATCGCCACGGAGACGTGGTCCCCGTTGCCAGGCAACCGTTGCCTAGTGCTGCTGCCTCGCCCCTCCTCCCCCGCCTGGAACTTTCCATGCAGATGTGCACCGGTCCGAAACATCTGGAAGCGCCTCCCACCCCAGCCTGGCCCCGGGGGTGCCCGGGGCGCAGGGACGAGCCCATGTGGGCAAAGTGTGTGGGGTGAGAGGGGGCAACAGAGGGGCTGCCAGCCCGCAGGGTGGGACCCCCTCACTGCCGGCCTTGTGGGGCGGCCCGGCAGGGGCTGTTTGCGCCGACCCAGCCGTGAGGGCTGCTGAGGACTCAGCCAAGAGGGAGGTGGTGGAGCTGAGCCAGCAGCTTTGTGGGGGGGATGAGCTGGAGGAAAAAGCTGGAGGCTTTGGTGGAAGAGAATCAGCAATGCTGCTGGTCGTGAGCCATCCTTAGGCTTCAGAGTCAACACCCGGGTGGGTTGCGGCTCACCCTCCCGTCTGTGCTGCAGACTAAGGTGGATGCCCCAGGGCTGCCTGCAGGGCTGGTGTTAGGGGCCAGGAAGAAGCCGGGGCGGAAAGGATGATGGGCAGGGGGTGAAGCAGAGCAAGTGCCCCGTGCCCAGCTCTGCCCACTGCCACTCTGCTGGGACAGGGAGGGGGCTTTGCCAAGGGCTGCCGCGGTGGGAGGGTGCGAGGCTGGGATCGACAGTTGGCAGGAGCCCCCCGCCGGGGCGGGTTCCCGGGAGCTGATGGCGTTAGGAGGGATGGCTCAGCATCCTGTTGGAGCTCGGCCAGCCGGGCACCCCCACTGCCCCCACTCCCCCAACATGCTCCTCTCCCCTCCCGGGGGGTCCTCATCCTCCTGGGCACCAGCTGGCAGCACCCCCTCCCCAGCACCTCCTGGCACCCTCGAGGCGGGAGCAGGTCCTGCTCTTGGGGCTCCTCCTGCCCCCTCCGTGGGGCTGAGACCCGTGGGGACAGGGCCCTCTGCTCCCTCCAGGGGTGCTGTCTTGGGGGGCACCCTACGAGCAGCATCACTGTACCCCAGGTGGGCTTCATGCCTCGGCAGAGCAGGGTCTGTGGGGCCATCTCCGAACCGCCCCAGCTCCCCTTGCCCAACCCCAGGCAGGGGTTTGGGGGGTCCTTTCTCCCGCTTCTTCCCCCCACCTTGGGGGACGGGGACCCTCCAGCCACCCAGCTCCCCCAGCCTCACGCAGCCCCCTGCATCCCCCAGGCTCTCGCCCCCCCAAATCTCCCCCAGCCCCCCCTCCCAGCCCTTCCTCCCGCCGGCTCCCGCAGCCCCCCCAGCCCTACCAGCTCCTTCAGCCCTCCAGCCCCCGGGCTCTCCTCTGCCCCGGCCCCCTCCCGTCCCCCTCGCCCCCTCCTCCGCCCCCGGAGCCGGTGCCCCCCGTCCCCCCTTCCTCCTGCCCCACTCCCCGCCCTGCCCCGCCGCCGTCCCCGGCCCGGCCCGCGCCGCTGTCCCCGGGCACTCACGGCGTGTCCGAGCTCCTGGAGGGCCACGTTCATCCTGGCCATCCCGGGCCGCCTCCCGCCTAGCTCCGCTCCCCGCCCGGGCCGCGCCGGGCCGCCGCCGCCGCCGCAGCGCCGCCTGCCTCCGCCGCCGCCATGGCCCGCACCGGGCGCCGCGCCGCCGCCGGGACCGGGACCGGGACCGGGACCGGGCAGGGATGGGGCCGCGCCGGAGGGATGGAGCCGCGGGGGCTGGTACCGGCGGGGCGCGGCCCGCAGGCACCGGGCGGGGGCCGGCCCCCCGGGGGGTGGCTGGAGCGGGGACACCGGTGCCCAGCCCGGTCGCACCGCAGCGCTCCGCTCCACCCGGTCCGGCCCCGCCGCCAAGGTGACCGCCGTGCCTGCGGGAGGAGCCCCGCACCGGCACCCGCACGGGACCCGCACCGCACCGGTACCCGCACCGGGAGCCACACCGGCGCTTTGCACCCTCGCCAGCGAGGGAGGCACGCTGGCACCGGCACCGGTACGGCGAGCAGCACTCGGGCTTGCACAACACGCACCGGTACACTGACGCAAGTACCGGCACCGGGCTTCGGCACCCGGGGAGGGACGCTGACACCGCACGGCACCGGGTACCGGCACCGGCAGCGGGGTGGTAACAGTGCGGGGCCGCAGCAGGCCGACCTGCCCCGGTATGCGGGCACACGCTCAGGTGGACGCAGACATGGACTGAGTGACACCCCCCCCCCGGTACCCCGAGGGACCCCAAGGTCACCCGCAGGCCCGTGCCGCCGCACGCGGTGTGACGCAGTGGCACCCACGCGGGTGTGCGCAGCCACGGTCACCACCGCCGCGGTGAGCGAGGAGGAGGCCCTGGCTGTGCACGTGGCCTTGCACCCTGCCTCGCCACCTCCCCAGCCCCGTGTCACCGCATGTCACCCGCCCGGTGCCCGGGGTGCTGCCAGGGGGGCAGCGGTGTGTGTGGGTGTCCGGGTACCCGGGTAGGGTCCCCCCCACCCTCCAGCACGCAGGGTGCATAGCTGCCGTGTGGGTGCAGTCATGCTTTGGAAAATGGCACTGGGGAGACGCCTGGCACCACACCAGTTGCCCAGGGGTTTCCCCACGGAGCACAGCCCGGGGTGGGGGGGGAAGGTGCCCCCCCGGGGGTGCCCGGTGGGGGTGGGCGAGGCGGTGCCACCTGCCCGAACTGCGAGGCCGGGGGCACAGAGCGGCACACGTGCGCGGGAGGGGGGTGTGTGTGTGTGCACGGCTGGAGGGGCAGAGGGGGTACCCACGGGTGTCCGTGGCGCGTCGGCTCTCCACCGAGCCCGCCTGCCCCGGGCAGTGTCACCTCACTTGCCCGGCTCCGGTGGCACCGGTGCCTCCTGCCAGGGCGGGGGAGCTCCGGGTCCCCGTTCCCGTCCCCGGCTGCCAGCGCTCCCCGGCAGTGCCGGAGCCCCGGGAAGGGAAGGGCCGGGCCGGGCCGGGCCGGGCCGGGCACCCCCCGCTCCCGCCGCCGCCGGCGGTGCCGGTGCCCGGCGTTGCGCAGCGGCGCGGCACGTGGGGCCGCCCCGCCCCGCGCCCCGCCCTTGCCCCCGCCCCTCGCCCCGCCCCCCCGGCGCGCGCCGGCTCCGTCACGGCGGCGCCGGGCGGCGATTGGCGGCGGGCGCGGGCGGCGCGCAGGCGCAGAGCGGCGGGTGCGCGTCCGGAGCGGCCATGGACGCGGGCGGCGGCGGCGGGCAGAGCCGGGTGCAGGGCGGCCCCGGGTCGGGCGGCGACGAGAAGCCCACGCCGCCCTGGGGCCGGGACCGCCGGGACCCGCCCGCGGGGCCCGAGAAGGAGCAGGAGCTGGTGAGCGCCGCCGCGCCGCGGGCCGCAGCTGAGTCACGGCCCGGCCGGCCCCGCGTCACCGGTGGGGCGGGACGGGACGTCATCGCGCGTCACGGGGACGGCCGGCACCCCTCTGGGGGCGCCGGCGGCGTCGCCGGGGCTCGCTGCGGCGGGGGCGCGTGACGTCACCGGCGAGGGGGCTCCCTCCGGCGGGAGCGCGTGACGTCACTGAGGCGAGGGGCTCCCTGCGGGAGGCGGGCCGTGACGTCTCGGGGCTGCCCGCGTGACGCAGCTGAAGGCTCCCTGTTCCTGGGGGGGGCGGTGTGCATGTGCGATGGGGGACGTGATGTCGCTGGAGCGGGGTGAGGGGAGCCGTGACGAGATCAGGGCGCGCGTGTGACAGCGGGGACTGTGGAGGGGTCCCCTCTTTTTGGCATGGGGGTGGTCTTGGCGCTGAGGGTCCCGGGGGGGCTGCCTCTGGGTGGGGGGCTGCCTCTGGGTGGGGGGCTGCCTCTGGGTGGGGGGCTGCCACTGGGTGGGGGGCTGCTGTCCCTGCCATGCCCCTCTCCGTGGGGGTGTTTCTGTGCAGCACAGGGTAACGGGGGAGGCGCTTCTCACCCCGTGGGAAGGAGGGGTCTCTTCGGGGGGGGTATCCCCAGTAATGGGGGCGTTGACCCCCAGCAACAGTGGGGCAGGATGGTGCCGTGGGGAGGGGGGGGGCGCTGTGTCCCAGTCCCCCTGCAGCTTGGGATGACAGCTGCACCCCTGTCACCCTGGGGATGTCTGTGCTGGGTGCCCTTAGCTCTGCTTTCTCCTGTGCATTTTGGCAGTCAGAGGAAGACAAGCAGCTGCAGGATGAGCTGGAGATGCTGGTGGAGCGCCTGGGGGTAAGTCTGTGCTGTGCCCCTCAGCAAGGAGCTGTGGAGGAGCAGAGCCCTGGTCAGGACTTGAATCCATCTGTCCCTTGATTACTGTCATTCCTTGTGCAGTGGAGATGGGGGGGGGGTGTTCACCCTGAGCCTTCTTGTCCGCTGCAGTCTGTCCCTCAGTCTTGCTGCCTGTCTGACCTGTGCTCAAGGGACCTCTGCCTCCCTCTTGTGTGGGTGGCTTTCTGCCCCGCTGTGGCCTCCCTCCCCAGCACCTGGGCTGAAGGAGGCAGCCCAGGCCGGGGGGAGCTGCTCTGCTCAGAGCCATGGCTGTGTTTGGGGAGGGCTGGAGGGGTGGTGGTGCAAGAACCAGCCCCCTGCTGCCTGACTTGCAGCTTCTCTCTGCAGGAGAAAGATACATCCCTCTACCGCCCAGCCTTGGAGGAGCTGCGGAGGCAGATCCGCTCTTCCACCACCTCCATGACCTCCGTTCCCAAACCCCTCAAGTTCCTGCGGCCCCATTATGGCAAGCTGAAGGAAATCTATGAGAACATGGCTCCAGGAGAGAACAAGGTAAAGGCTCTTGGCCCCACCATCCCACTTGGCTGGGGGGTCGGTGCTGGGGCAGGTATTTGGAGAGCCCTCCAGACCCCATGGTCTAACATCATGCCCTGTGACTTGCTCTGGTGGCTTATAACTTGCCAGGGCCGTGCCTTTGTCACTTGTGATGGCTTGTGGGTGCAGGGAGGGTGTTGTGTCCCTGGCTGCCCCTTCTTCCCTGTGCCCGGCATGTGTCTGGACCTCCACACTCTTTCCCCAGCGCTTTGCGGCAGACATCATTTCTGTTCTGGCCATGACCATGAGCGGGGAGCGTGAGTGTCTGAAGTACAGGCTGGTGGGCTCCCAGGAGGAGCTGGCATCTTGGGGGCATGAATACGTCAGGTAAGCCTGGGTGGGAGCCAGACTTGGGGAAGGATGAGGGCTCAGAGGGATTTCCTTGAGCGCTTTGACTCTGGCCTGTCTGGGAGGTGTCCTGACTTGCTGGGCTTGTGTTCAGCTGCCCCTGTCATGCCTGCACATGTGTCACCGCATCCTCTATCCACAGTGATTGGCCAGCTGCAGAGATCTTGCTGCCATGGCCTCTGTAATCTCTGATCTTAACCCTATTCCTCCTCTGGGCTTGTCGCCCATAAGCTCTTGCAGGAAAGTGGAGCCCCCGTAAACAATACACAACCCCAGCTAACTGGCAGCAGCTGCCCCCCTGTCCTTGGGACTGGGCGAAGCTGGTTTCTGTGGTGGTGATGTCCCTTTGTCCCCGCAGGCACTTGGCAGGAGAGGTGGCCAAGGAGTGGCAGGAGATTGATGAGGCTGACAAGGCTCAGAGGGACACGCTCCTCACCCTCGTCAAGGAGATTGTCCCCTACAACATGGCGCACAATGCAGAGCATGAGGCTTGCGACCTGCTCATGGAGATTGAGCAGATGGACATGCTAGAGAAGTACATTGATGACAACGCCTACTCCAAAGTGTGCCTCTACCTCACCAGGTGAGGGGGCTCGGCAGGCTGAGGTGCTGGAGGGACCCTGGTCCCTGGTGGGCCGAGGTTGCCTGACGTGGTTGTCACCCTCCTGTCTGTCTCCTCCTCAAAGCTGTGTAAGCTACGTCCCAGAGCCTGAGAACTCGGCTCTCCTGCGCTGTGCCCTGGGCATCTTCCGCAAGTTTAGCCGCTACCCTGAAGCCCTACGCCTGGCTCTGATGCTCAATGATGTGGAGCTGGTGGAGGACATCTTCACTTCCTGCAAAGATGTGTAAGTGGAGACTCATTCCCCGCCCTCTGGGCCCTCTGTCCATCGTGGTGGGGCACGGCTCCCTGTCTGGGCGAAGCTGGATTGGATCCTGCCGCCACTGGAGGTGTCTGGGGGTTTGGACTGAGACTCTTGTCCCTGAAATCAAGATGGGCAAGAGCGGGTCATCTCTGGGCTGCTCTTGTGTGCCTCTAGAGCAGGGCAGATTGGCTTGCCATTTGGTGAATGTGTGTTTGTGGCTGGCTGGGGTCTGGGCACTTGTGAAACCTCTCCCCTCTGTGCAGAGTTGTCCAGAAGCAGATGGCCTTTATGCTGGGCCGCCATGGGGTCTTCCTGGAGCTGAACGAGGATGTGGAGGAGTACGAGGACCTGACTGAGATCATGTCCAACGTCCAGCTCAACAGCAACTTCCTGGCCTTGGCCAGAGAGGTGAGTGTACCAGCTGGGAAAAGAGCCCTGAGCTGCCTCCAGCTGTGGCTGCCCTGGCTGCCCGGCTCTGTGGCAAGATCTGGGAAGAGGTCCTTCATCCCTACGAGCTTAGCCAGGCACACCCTGGAGAGGTTGCCCTTGTAGGACAGCTGCCCTGGCGTGTGCTGACCAGGAGGTAACCCCCTTCTCCCTTGCCTCTGCAGCTGGACATCATGGAGCCCAAAGTGCCGGACGATATTTACAAAACCCACCTGGAAAATAACCGTAAGGGCTTGTGTTACGGCCTGTTGTCTCTGCCTGTGGGGAGTTTCTGGGGCTGCAAGGCACCTCTGGGCTGGCACAGTCAGCTGTGTATCCCGAGGTGGGCAGTTGGCCTGCTCGCGGTCTCTGACCTGGTGTGGAGCAGACTCAGCTGCCTGCTCTGGATTTGGGCTTCTCCTTCCTGCTGATGGTGGGACAGGTCCTCATCCCCCTGTGGCATGGGATGGCTGTGCAGTGGAGGGCTGGCAGGGCTTCTCTTGCTGCCTGGCTCACCCTGACATCGTTCCCCAGGGTTCGGAGGGAGCGGTTCCCAAGTGGACTCAGCCCGGATGAATTTGGCCTCCTCCTTTGTGAATGGCTTTGTGAACGCTGCGTTTGGACAGGACAAGCTACTGACAGACGATGGCAATAAATGGTTGTACAAGAACAAGGACCATGGTGAGGGAGCCAGCTGGGCAGGGGCTGGAGGCGCCCCTAGGTTTGGGGTCGCTACCCTGTCTCTTTTGGGGGCCTGCTGAAAGGGGGGCTGCAGGGCATGGCTGCCGCTGGGCTGTCCTGTGTCCCTGGCCACCACCTGCCCCAGGCAGGGCACATTGATTCAGGGCTGACGTGGGTTCTTCTCTCCTGGAACTGCAGGGATGCTGAGTGCTGCAGCATCACTGGGCACGATACTGCTGTGGGACGTGGACGGGGGGCTCACGCAGATCGACAAGTACCTGTACTCCTCAGAGGATTACATCAAGGTTGGTGGCACCGATCCTGACACGGGCTCTATGGCTGCGTGGGGCAACCCTGCTTGTGGGTTGGATGTGCGGCTGGCTCGGGGAATGGTTGACCTTGCCTTGGTCTGCTGCGTGGCTCAGCTCCTGACCAGAGAGGGGTTGGATGCCCTGTTTTTGAGTGGCTCACAGAAAGGCAGGGAGCTCTTGGGGACTGCCTGAGGCACCTTTGGGGTGCCCTTGTCACAGAGCTATGAGCTTTGGACTGCTCAGCTGGATCCAGAGTGGCATTGATCACTTGGTACCAACTTGCCTATCCCGGGGAGTGGGTGTAATGTGTGGGGTGACATCGGTCACTGGCTTGCAGGGAGCTTTGTGCATTGGTGGCCAGTGTGTGATGGTGCTTCTGCCTTGCAGTCGGGAGCCCTCCTTGCCTGTGGCATTGTGAACTCAGGGGTGAGGAACGAGTGTGACCCTGCCCTGGCCCTCCTGTCTGACTATGTCCTCCACAACAGCAACACCATGAGGATCGGAGCCATTTTTGGGTAAGGACCTAACCCCAGCCTTCCATGTGCTGCGCGGGGTGGTGCAGCTCCCCCCCCTCACGCTCCCCTGGACTCTCCGCAGGCTGGGGCTGGCGTATGCAGGCTCCAACCGTGAGGACGTCCTGACTTTGCTGCTACCTGTGATGGGAGATTCCAAGTCCAGCATGGAGGTAGGGAGCGAGACAAGGTTCACCTGGGGTTCCTGCTTCCTCACTCAGTCCCCAGCAGCTCCTGGGGATACAGGGGCTGTCCTGCAGATGGTTTGGGCTCTGGGAGCAGGGCAGCATGTCCCTGCCTGAGGTGCTCTGCCAGAAGAGCACGACCCTGTTTGGGGGCCAGCTGTGGGCCAGCTCGCTGTGCACTGTCCCTGCATGTAGCATGTCTCCTTCTCTCCTTCACCAGGTGGCTGGCGTGACCGCCCTGGCCTGTGGGATGATATCGGTGGGCTCCTGCAATGGGGATGTCACCTCAACCATCCTCCAGACCATCATGGAGAAATCGGAGACGGAGCTGAAGGACACGTATGCTCGGTGGCTGCCGCTTGGCCTGGGCTTGAACCACTTGGGTAAGGCTGGGCAGTGCTAGTGGCTCATGGGTTTGGTGTCGGGGTGGGAGCATCCCTCCACCGCTGTCCTCTAACCACTGCGCCTTCCTCGGCAGGGAAGGGAGAGGCGATCGAGGCCATCTTGGCAGCGCTGGAGGTGGTGTCAGAGCCGTTCCGCAGCTTTGCCAACACGCTGGTGGACATCTGCGCCTATGCAGGTGAGTTGGGCTGATGAGGCAGGGGAGGCAGGAGCGGGTCCCGGGCCCTCCGCCTGCTGATCCTGGCCCTCCGCTCTCCCCTCAGGCTCAGGGAATGTCCTGAAGGTGCAACAGCTCCTGCACATCTGCAGTGAGCACTTTGACTCCAAGGAGAAGGAGGAGGACAAGGACAAAAAGGACAAGAAAGAGAAGGAAAAGAAGGAGAGCTCAGCTGACATGGGGGCTCACCAGGTGGGAAAACATGGGCTGGGAGCCATGTCACAGGTGCAGGAGCTGGCTTTGGAGTGGTCCCTAAGCCACTTGCAGGATCAGTGCTGGAGGAAAACAGCCCCCAGCAGCATCTCCTGTTCTCCCTGTCGCCCTGGGCTCAGGGTGGGCGCAGGGGCTGTGAGAACTTGGGTTTTGGGCTGGGTGCTTCCTGCCTGGCACTCAGTGCCTGTGTCCCCCATAGGGTGTAGCAGTGTTGGGAATTGCGCTTATTGCCATGGGCGAGGAGATCGGCGCTGAGATGGCCCTGCGCACATTTGGCCACCTGGTGAGTGACACCGGAGGGGATAGCACAGAGCTGGGAAAGGGACCTGGGAATAGAGACTGGGTCTTGCTTGACATCTCTGTAGACCTCGCTGCCTGCCCGTGGTAAGCTGGGTCTAACACCTACCTACCTTCCGTGCAGCTGCGGTACGGGGAGCCCACCCTCCGCCGTGCTGTGCCCCTGGCCCTGGCACTTATCTCTGTCTCCAACCCCCGGCTCAACATCCTCGACACCCTCAGCAAGTTCTCCCACGACGCTGACCCCGAGGTCTCCTACAACTCCATCTTTGCCATGGGCATGGTGGGCAGCGGTAAGCCTGGGTGACAGCCGAGTTTGGGGCTCATGGGGGGGGAAGGTGGGAGACCCAAACCGTGTACCCTACTCTCTGCCTGCACCCCCTCTCCCCCAGGTACCAACAACGCCCGGCTAGCAGCGATGCTGCGGCAGCTAGCCCAGTACCATGCCAAGGACCCCAACAACCTCTTCATGGTGCGGTTAGCCCAGGTGATGATCCTATGCTTGCTGCTTGTGGCAGCAAAGGGGCAGGTTGGGGGCCCTGCCCTGGGTATGGGAGGGGAGTGATGTCCTGGGCGTTCCACCCTCCTGCCAGGCAGGGCTGGGGGTCCCATGTGTTATCCCACTGCTCTCTCACGTGCTTTCTCTGCCACACCAGGGCCTGACCCACCTGGGCAAGGGGACGCTCACCCTGTGCCCCTACCACAGTGATCGCCAGCTCATGAGCCAGGTGGCCGTGGCCGGGCTGCTGACCGTCCTCGTGTCCTTCCTGGATGTGCGCAACAGTGAGTACTGCGGGCTTGGCACTCCTCTGCTGCGTGGGGTGGGCACCACTCAGCCCCTTTACTTCTGTCTCCCTTCCAGTTATCCTGGGCAAGTCCCACTATGTTCTCTACGGCCTTGTTGCTGCCATGCAGCCCCGCATGCTGGTCACCTTCGATGAGGAGCTGCGACCTCTGCCTGTGTCGGTTCGGGTGGGACAGGTAAGGGGCAGCCAGAGCTGGGGATGGGATGCTCCGGTGTCCCTGCCCATCCCCGGCATTTACCTCGCTCTTCTCTCGTAGGCTGTGGATGTGGTGGGCCAGGCAGGCAAGCCCAAAACCATCACTGGCTTCCAGACTCACACGACGCCGGTGCTGCTGGCACATGGAGAGCGGGCAGAGCTGGCCACAGAGGAGCATGTGCCCGTGACGCCCATCCTGGAAGGATTTGTTATCCTACGCAAGAACCCCAACTACGACGTTTGAGCCGAAGCGGGGGCTGGGGGGTGGGTAGGTGGTTTGGGAGGGGGGGAAAAAAACCCTAGTTTGTTTGTTTGTTTGTTTTTGTTACCGAGACTCAAGGAAATAAACTCTGGGGAGACACTAGTGGTGTTGTACCCTCCACGTGCTGGGGCTGTGCTCTGATCCCCTCGAGAGTACCTGCTGCCCGTGGGGGCCAGACACAGTGCAGACCCTGAGAAGCGGGGGATGAACACAGAGTTGTGGGGTGCCATGGGTGCTCCCAGTCCCCTGTGGGTCTGGCTCCTGCTCTTCCCCACCCTGCACCGGGTTGTGACCCCCGTGGCACCCTGGCAGCACGTGCCTGGTGCGGCAGGGTGTGCTGGTGGTGTGCAGCACCCCTGTCTGCTACACTGGCACCCACCGCAGCCCAGGACTGCCTGTCCCTGGCTGGGACCGCTCTCCTGCGGGGCTTCAGCTGTCCCCCCCCACCCCGGCCGGGGTGCGCTGGGCTCTGCCCTGTCCTGTTTCTAAAACTGGCGGTGCCCCTGGGTGAGTGTGGGAGGCTGTGTCTGGATGGGTGCTGGGAGGTGGGGATGGGTGTGGGGTGCTGAGTCCCAAGGGGAGTGGGATGGGTGCGGGGTAGGGGCGAGGGGCCGTGTCCTGTGGGGTGCAGGGTGGGGGCCGTGCCCCCCGTGGGTGTGAGGTCCTGGGTGGGTGCCGCTCCTGGGCGCTGGGTGGGCGCAAGTCCCGGGTGAGAGCAGGTGCTAATGGGTGCTGGTCCCGGGAGGGTGCCGGTGCCGGTGGGCGCGGCCCCGGGTGGGTGCGGGCCGGGGCGATGCCGGGTGCCGGGTGGGTGGCGGTCCCGGGTGGGTGCCGGGTGCGGCGGCGCGCGACGTGCTCCCGCACGGGGCGTTGCGGGGGAGGGCCGGCGCGGTGGGCGTGACCCGCCGGGAGGCGTGGCTCGGCGCGGGAGGGGGCGTTCCCCGCCCCACCCCGTCGCCGGGGCGAGCGGAGACTCCTCCCGCCCCGCCCCGCCCCGCCACGTGACAGCGGCGGCAGGGGCGCGGCGCCGGCGTCACGTGCCGCGGGCGGTACCCAGAGCGGCTTCAGGCCCCGCCCCCGCGCGCCCCTCCCCCGCGGCGGCGCCCGGCCCCGCCCCTGCGCGCGGCGCGGCTCCGGAAATGGTCGTGCTGCGCTGCGCTGCGGCTGCGTCGGGCCGCGCGCGCTGAAGGAGACTGAAGGTAACGGGCGGGGGCGGGGCGGGCGCGCGCCGCGGGGGGGCGGGTGGGGTGGGAGGGGGGTACCGGTACCGGGCCGCGCGCCGCCGCCCCGGGCCTCGCGCCGCCGGGCCCCTCCGCGCCGCCGCCGCCGCCGTCGCCACCGCCACCACGTGGGCGCCGCCCCGCCGCCGCCGCCACCACAGCCGCCGCCGGCCCCCTCCCTTGCCCTGCCCCGTCCACGCTCCGCTCCCCGCCGGGCCCGGCCCGGCTCCGCCGCCCCGGTGGTCCCGCGCGGGGCCGCTCCGCGCCCCACGTGCCGGCCGGTGCGCCCCGCCGCCGCGCACGTGCTCCCGCCGCTGCGTCCGCCTAGGCCCGCCGCCGCCGCCGCCGCACGTGGTGCGTGCCCCGCCGCCCCCGCCCCGCCCGCCCGTGCCGGTGCCGGTGAGGCCGCGGGCCATGGCGGCGGCCGGCAGTGACACGTGTCCTTGGCAGAGGCCGCCGCCGCCGCCGCGGGGGAGGGAGGGGGGGGGGGGAAGCGGGGCCGCCGGATGCCGCACCGGGCCCCGCGCCGCGCCCCGCCGCCCGGCTCCCTCCTCCTCCCCCGCCGCCAAGATGGTGCCGGCCCCTCGGGCCTGCCCCGCCGCCCCGGGACGGAGCCGGCAGCGCCAGCCGGCTGGGCCGCCGCCTCGGCCTGGGGGCGAGGCCGGGCTCGGGCCTGGCGGGGCGGGCTGCTCCCGGGCCGCCGCCGCGGCCTGGCCCGACCCCGTCGCCGGGGCCCCCTTCTCCCCGCCTTGTCGTATGTCGTCGTTCTGCCCACCGCCGCCCGGCGAGTCAGCCCCCTTCGCCGCGGAGCCCTGCCTCCCGCTCCCCCGGTCGGACGGGGCCTGGCTGACCCGGCCTCGGGCAGGGACACCCCCCCCCCCCCGCCCCAACTGCGGGCCCGGCGCTGGCCCGCGGGCCCGGCCTCTCCCGGCGCGGGGGAGGCAGCGGCCGCGGCGGCTTCTCCTGTTGCAACCCCCCCCCCATGGCGGTTCCCCTTCCCCCCCTTACCGGGACGGGACCCGCCTCGCCCCGGGCACCGCCGGGCCGGCTGGGGAGGGGGCAGCGCGGGGCTCGGGCTGGGCTTCTTTCCCCCCCCCGCCCCGGCGGGGCCCGGGCTGATCTGTCTCTCCCCCCTCCCTCCTCTCTCCAAGTCAGTCGGATGAACGGTCTCTGCAGGCCCGCTCAGCCGGCCCAGGTTTTTCCCGCGGGGGGGTGAGTATTCTGCTCGCTCCCGGTTGTGCCGGTGGTGGGGGGGGCCGGGGAGGCCGGGTCTGCCCGTGCCGGGGGCTGTCGCCGGGCATCCCCATCCCCTGTGTGACCGCCACCACCACCCCCCCTTCCTCTTTTTTGGGGTGCTAAGGCCGAGCTAAGGTGGCCCAGGCCGCCACGTCCTGGGGCTGGGGGGGGGGAAGGCGTGCCAGGCTGCCCGTGCCAGGCTCTCGGTTCCCCGGTGAATAGGGGGCCGGGGGGAGCACCGGGGGGGTGCAGCCCAGCCTCTGCCACCTCCTGAAACCCCAGCAGGACCCATCTCCAGTGGGGTTGTGGCTGGGGGAACTCTGTGGTGGGGTGGCAGCCCCCTCCTCCCATGTCAGGGTGCAGCCTGGGGCAGCGGGGGGGGGTCAGGGCACCCCGTGGCCCGGGGGTGCCGGTGTGGCCTGGCGTTGGGGCCGGGGACACACACACACGGGGCTGGGGGCCGGCAGCGCTGACGCGTCCGGACGTCAGGTTACAGGAGGCGCCGCGGCTGCTCCCTCAGGGCTCGCCGGGTGCCATGGGGTGCAGGGGACCCCCGGCGGGGTGGGGGTCACCGCCTCTTCTTCCTGCCCCGGCGGCCTTTGCACTGGGGCGGGGAGAGCGGCACCGGCTGCCAAGTCCTTCCCGGGACAGCTGGGAGGGTGCCCTGGCCGCCTGGGTGCCTGCGGTGGTGGGGGGCTGCGGGCTCCCCTGGGCAGGGCAGTGGGCCGGAGCGTCAGCAGCGTGGGGTGGGGGGGGGGGGGACGCAGGAGCTGCTCCCTGCCCTCCCCGGTAGGTGTTTGCGGCGTGCACCGGGGACCCGGCGCCACCGGCAGGAACAGGTTTGGCCGGCCGGGAGAAGCGCTTAGTAGGTCAGCCGGGGTGGAGCCGGGCATGGCTGACGCCGGGTGCCGCCGGCCCACCCAGCCCCCTGGAATTGGTGGTGGCCTGGGTGCTGGCAGCAGGTCACGGGCACCGGTGCCTGCTTGTGTGGGGTGCCCGGCAGTGCTCTGCGGGGTCACCTCGGGGCAGGGGGTCAGTCCTGCCGGTGGGCACGGCTGGGTTTGGGGCACAACAGGGGGCTTTGCTCCGCAGGGTGCGGGGACCTGCCCGGGCCGGGTGGCCTGGCAGCGCTCGCCCCGTCCCCGTGCCCCAGTGGGGCAGGAGGGGGTGGCTGGGTGTCTGCGCCCTGGCGTGATGCCGTCCGTGGGGCAGGGCTGGTGTCTGGCTTTACGCTGAGGGCCTGGAAACGCCACATTTTCAGGGCTGACATAGTCAGGAGACAGATGCCCGGGGTGCTGCCCGCCTCCGCCTTACGCCCGCTGTCCCTGTCCCCGCAGATAGCGAGGGGATCCTTATGCACAACCCCATGAAATGAACAAAGCTCCACAGCCCACAGGAGGAGCCCCGACAGCCCCGCACCCTGCCCCTTCTCCCGGACTGCCGCAGGTAACTGGCCTCATCGGGGTGGGGGAGACCCAGCTTTGCGCCCCCCCCCCCCAGTTCATGCCGGGGGGCGACGGTGCCATCTCCTTCCCTCCCTGCCTCCCTCCAGCCGACATTCCCACCCGGTCAGACGGCACCTGTGGTTTTTAACCCGGCACCGACCTCACAAATGAATACGCCTTCTCAGCCGCGCCAGGTAAGGGCTTTGCCCCGGGTTGGAAGGGGCAACGCGGGGGGATCCAGCAGCTTTCTGCCTCCTGGCCAAGTAGCCCCCACTGCCATGGTGCCCAGGGGTGCGAGGAGCCCTGTGGTGCCCGTCAGGGCTTGCGTACCCCTGCGAGGGGGAGCGTGCCCGTGATCTGGACCACGATGGCTGCCTGGGGACCTCCTGGCCCTGGGATGAGGGGGCAGATGCCTCCAGCTGGGGATGCCCACCGAGTGACTGCTCTTCTCTCCTTCCTCCCCTGCCCCAAACCTCCCTCTCCTCCTCTCTCAGTTTCCAGCAGGGCCTCGGGCTATTCACCAGCAGGTACTAACCCACTTCCACCACCCCGCATGCCGAGCACCCTGCCCTGACACTGCACAGAAACACCCACCCCGGGCATGAAGGGGCCAGGGAGCACGTGGGGACCCCAGAGCTGGGGGACGGGCTGGTCTGGGGAAGGTGGGGGACACCTGCTTGACTTTGAGGGGGGGTTTCCTTGCAGTGTCTCCCCAGTTTCCTCCTTGCATGAAGCCTGCAGCATGTGGCTGTGCCTGTGCTAACCCCAGCCCAGGCTGCTGCTTCTGCCTGTGCCCTTCCTCATCCTCCTCTTCCTCTTCCTCCCCACTTTGTGGGGGTCTCCCAAGGCCCTGTGGTGCAGAGCAAGGCTCTGGACCTCCCTCAGCCCTCTTGTGTGGAGGAGCTGCTGAGGACAGATCTGGTGACGTCCTTGGTTCTGCCGGCTGGGAGCCCCTCAAACACTTCCCTGCACTTTGGGGGTCCCTACAGGGGACCCTGGTGGATTTGGGATGTGCGCACCGGGCAAAGGGCTCCCCAGCCTCCTTGTCCCCTCCTCTGCCAGCCACCCGGCATCCAAGCCCTGTCCCAATGCGGGTAACTCCTGTCTCTCTCTTTCCCCTTTTCCCTCTGTACGCGTGCGCTTGCTAACAGGGAGGATTCAGGTCTCTTCAGGTAACGCTTTCTCCTTGCACCGGGGTGTGTGCGCGGACCCTTTCGTGCCCGCTTGCTGCTGGGCTTGAGCTGCTGCTCCCGGGGATGCTCCTGCCTGGCAAAGAAGCCGGGTCGGGATGAACGGCACGGGCCGGTGGGGGAATATCTGGCTCCGCATACCCTGGCTGTCCGGCTCCGGCACACGGTTCAGCGCAGCGGGACTACAGGTCCCAGCATTCAATGCGAGCGCCGGGAACCGGTGTAAAGCACGCCGGGACCCGCCACCGCCGAGCTGCGTGCGGCCGTGGCCGGCTCCGGGCGCTGGAGCTGCCGGCCCCCATCGGGCTGGGAGGGGGCCGCGCCGGGCATGAGCTGGGTCGGGTGGACCCAGGCGGCCCCGCAGGTGCGTGGGGACAGGACGGTGCCGGGGTGGGGGGCAGCTCTGGGGGAGTGTGGTGGGGGGCTGCATCCTGGGGCGGAGGGAGGGGGGGGGGCTGGTGGGTGGTGGCGTGGTGTCTCCCTGCTGCGTGCATCGGTGCTGAGTCGGGGTGCTGGCACTCTACCTGACGCCGTGCCCCATCTCTCCCCAAGCATTTCTACCAGAACAGGGCGCAGCCTCCCGCCAGCGCGTCCCGCGTGCAGAGTAACACGACGGCCCGGCCCGGCCCCCCTGCCCATGTGTATCCGGCTGCTTCCCAGGTGATGATGATACCCTCCCAGATATCCTACACACCTTCCCAAGGAGCCTATTACATTCCCGGACAGGTGAGGGCCGTGCCCCGGGCTCTGCGGGAGGGCGGGCTGGGGTGGGCACTGGTGGGGGGTGTTGCCTGGGGTTGGAGCCCAGGTCTGTTTTGGGAGGGCGGAAGGGGTCCCCAGGCTCTCTGAGCACCTACTGATTTGAGCAGGGTGTTGCCCGCCTCTGTAGAGGGGTGGCAGGCAGCGCTGGTCCCCATACCCACCAGCCCTCCGAGGCGCCTGGTACCTGTTTTTCCTGCATCCTGCTCCCTGCCCGGGCGCTCAGCTGGTTCACAGGCAGGTTTGGGGATACATCAGTGGTTTGGGGGTACATCCGTGTCCCACAGGGGAGGTAACTGACCTTTCTTCTCCCCCGTTGCAGGGTCGCTCCACGTACGTCGTCCCGACCCAACAGTACCCGGTCCAGCCCGGCGCCCCTAGTTTTTACCCTGGAGCCAGCCCCACAGAGTTCGGGACTTACGGTACAGATGGGGGGCTTGCTCTGCTCCCCAGTACTCTTCCAGCCCCAGCACTTCCCCCGTTTTTATGCTCCCCTGCCTCTGGCCTCCCTACAGTACCCTGTGCTCAGGAGCTGAGCACAGATCCCTCTGCCTTTGCCAGCTCGCTGGGGCCATCTCTGTGACTCTGTTACAGGCTGTTTTAGGGGGGCAGGAGGTGTTGCCTGTCTCCCAGCAGCACTTGAGGGCTGCACATCGTGTCCCACCGGTCCACCCACCCCCACCCTTTTCCAAATCGGGACCGTTTAATGTTTAACTCTCCTGGCGGAGGGCTGGGGCAGACTTTATCCCCTGTTCCCCCACATTCACCGTCAAGGTGGTGAGCAGTTTTGTGCTTGCTGACCCCCCAGCCTCGGATCCCCGCTCCCCAAGGAGCCAAGCCTGAGGTGCCAGGGCTGCTCCGTGCCTGCCCTCTCCCGGTGCTGGGAAGTGGCGGTGTGAGCAACCCCCCCCTTCTTCCCCCCCCTCGCATGTGGCCACCCGGGCTGTGACTATATTTAGGCTTGGTCCGTCTCGGGAGGCCCGGCAGACACAGAAATGTGAGCCGAGGCCTCCGGCCTGGCCCCGGCACGGCAGCAAAGCATAACCGGGGCAGAGATGGGCTTCTCCTGAGCCAGGTACGTGCCCGTCCTCCCTCCCTCTTGTCCTGGGGCCCAGCCGGCCCCTTGGAGGAGGGAGGTGGGCCCCAGCAGCGGCCGGCTCCTGCGCTCACGCCAGGGCACGGCTGCTCTTTTGTGCCTGACGCTGGGACATCCCCTGGGTGTCTCTGTGGGGTCCCGGGATGGGTTTTCCCCCTGCCTCCGCTTTGGGGCTGCAGCTGTTCCCGGGGCAGCTGGCAGCAGCGTGCCCCTTGCCCACAAGACTGGGTGGGTGGCCTGGCATGGCGTGCCCCTCGATGGGCGAGGCGAGCCAGCCCTCCTGGTCCCTGGGGCTGGATAGCTCAGGGGGTCTCCCTCCCTCCCCCTGACCCATCCCGGGGTGAGAAGCCCGGCCGCTGCCCCCTCTCCCCCCTGGGCAGAGGGGAGGGGTCCCTGGCTCAGGCACCAGAGCACCTTGGGCGAGTTCCAGGCTCAGCGCCGCCGGGAAGGTGCTGGAGCCAGAGGGGGCCAGGGCCCAGCTGTGCCTGTGTCCCCCCACCCCATGCCCGTATCCTCGTGGTGCCGCTCGGGGGTGATGGTTGCGGATGCCCAGGGAGGAGCGGAGCGCCTCTCGGGGGCTGTGCCAACCCTGGATGGGGTCCAGCTCTGCCTCCGGCCCCCAGCACAGCTCCCTTTGCCGGGGGCTCAGGCTGTGCGGGGAACCCGAGCCCCTCGGCCTGGGTGTGAATGGAGGGTGCGGACGGGGCTGCCTGGTGCCGCCCTTGGGCTGGTGCCGGCCCTGGGGAGATAAGGGTGCCGGCAGGAAGGCGGCTGCCGGTGGAGCCGGGACGCCCGTACCTGGCATGGCCGAGCGTCCCGGCCGGGCCGTCGGTGGTGTGGAGCCGGTGGGCACGGCAGGCGCCCGCAGGGCCCGGCTGGGCGTGGGGGCGGCGCGGGGACGCTCTGCTTCACAGGGAAGGAATTCGGTCAGGCCTGTCAAGCGGGTTGGGACGACCTGGGCCGGATGCGATGGGGGTTCACGGCAGAGCGGCACGGGCTCCCCAGGCTTCTGACAGACCCCTGTGTTTGGGGGATCGGGGGGTCCCCAGGACAGGCTTGAAGGATCCAGGTTGGCCGGTCTGACGCTCTCTCCTCTCCTCCCAGCGGGTGCTTATTACCCAGCACAGGGGGTGCAGCAGTTCCCAGCGGGGGTCCCTACCGCCCAGGTCATTGTGAGCCAGCAGCCGCCGATCCCCCCAAAACGAGAGCGCAAGACGGTAAGCCATCCACCTCCAGGCATGGGGGGGGCTCGCGTGCAGGAGGGGACGGTGCCAGCCCCCGGTACCTGTGGTGTGCAGGATGGGATGTGGCGCAGCATGCCGTGGAAGGGGAGGGCGGCACGGGGCCATGCCCCCCTCCCCCGGCTTGGGGGGGGGGCTCAGTGAGGGAACTGGGGTGCGTGACTGGTGTTGGCAACCTTGGCTGTCCCGGCGGGCAGCGTTGTGCTGAGTCACGGCTCCTGGGGGGGGTGGGGGTGCCGCGGCTGCCAACTGCTGTCTGCTCCCGGAGATGCCGGCACTCGGAGGCCTCGCGCGGGGCCTATTTATAGCGGGGAGCCGGGCGGCTGCCGGCACAGCCCTGCAGCGGGGGGCAAGGGGTGCCACTGGGCCAGGGAGGGGGGATGCTGGCATTTCCTCGGCAGAGGGGCCTCGGTGCCCCTCGGGCTCTGCTCTTGCTGCCCTGGAAGCAGGTCATGTTTGGGGGTGGGGAGGGCAAGACCCCTGGCTGCACTGTGCCCCCCACCCGAGTCCTGGACCCATGTGTGTCCCCCACTCAATTCCCAGCAGGGTGCCCTGTGGTTCCTGCTGCGCCCGTGGCAGCCACAGTGAGGCTGCAGGTGTATGGGCTGTGCCTGGGGTGGCACGGAGCTCGCCGTGACTTTTGTGTGCCAAGGCCCGTCCCCTGTGCTGTCCCTGAGGTGGGAGGGGGGTCCCCGCAGCCCCTGTGCCAGAGTGGTGATGCGTTGGGATCCCCTGAGCCCCGGAGACATGCACTGGCTTGGGGACACGGTGCTGGCTCCGACTGCCTGGCACGACAGCTTGCAAGGCTCGCCGTGCCCCACGCTGTCCCTGTCCGCTGGGCATTGGGACAGGCCGGTGTCTGTGGGGCACTGTGCCCCGTGGGGAGAGGAGGTGGCACCTGTGGGTCCCTAGGCTGCACGTGGCCAGGGCGGGCACAGCCCTGAATGAGCCTCTCCTCTCGGAGAAGGGGGTGTCCTGCGGGTGTGGGGCCCAGAGAAAGGGGGTGGCCCATGTGCGTTGTCCCCCACCCCGCTGACAGCTTCCCCTTCTCTGCCCTGACCCGGGGACAGATCCGGATACGAGACCCCAACCAAGGCGGCAAGGACATCACTGAAGAAATCATGTCCGGAGCAAGGACCTCATCCACCCCCACCCCTCCACAGGTAAGGGGACCCCCCCGCCAACTCCCTGACTGGGGCAGCGGGATGTGCACAGGGCCCTGCTGAAGTCCCTCTTTGTCCCCCCCCCAGGCTGGAAGCGGTTTGGAGCCCCAGGCCAATGGAGAGACCCCCCATGTAGCAGTTATTGTCCGGCCAGGTAAGTGCCCATGCTGGGGGTGGGTGTGCCAGCCAGCAAGGCTGCTGCCAGGCTCCATGTTGTTGGCACTGCGGGGTGTGAGATGCCAGCCCTGCCATTACTCTGTTCACTTGGGGCTTGTGGGCTCAAACGCATTCCCTGCATACCTGGTGACTGGTGCCCCCACGGTGGGTCCAGGAGAGTTTATGGGGGCTGTCTGCTCACCCCAGCTGTCCCCTGGAGGACCCCTGTCGTCCCGGTCACCCGTTTGTGATGGGGATTGGCACATCTGTCCCTATTCCTCCTGCAGATGGAGGGATCTGGGGGGGGGATGCGGGGTGAGCGAGTGATTGGAGAGCTCCCCATTAATGCCGCCCACCTTGCAGATGACCGCCCGAAGCCGGCGCTGGTGGTGAGCAAGCCCGTCTCCCTGGAGCCCAGCAAGTCGGCGTCCCCGTCACCTCCCCCTCCCCTCATCCCCGAGGTGGAGCCCGTGGTGCTCTCGGCCGTGACGCTGGTGCCAATGGAGCCCCCCGTGGATGCGGACACTAAAGTGGAGCTGGGCGAGGCGCCGCCCGACCCTCACAAGACGTTTAGCGCCATCACTACAGTGCCAGGGGCTGCGGAGCTGCCCCTCGTGCCCGCGCCCGACATGGACACGGTGGCCGCGGAGGAGGAGGAGGAGGAGGAGGAGGAGGAGGTCGCCATTCCCCTCCCGGAGCCCACCCCGCAGGCACCCGCGCCCCCCGAGGTGCCGCCGGTGCCCGTTGTCCCCCCGATGCCAGCCGTGCCCCCGGTGCCGGCCGCGCCGTCGCCGCCGCCTGTCATACCACAGGCCCCCGAAGCGCCCGCCAAACCCGCCTCCCCCAGCCCCCCGCCGCCCCGGGAAGAGCCCTGCCCTGAGCCGGCCGCCGAGCCCGCTGCTGAGGCCAACGGGGTCTTAGAGGAGGTGCCCGAGCCGGTTCCTGAGGTGCCCGTGTGCCAGCCGGTGCCGGTGCCTGCGCCGGTGCCCGCGCCCACCCTGGACTCCCCCATCGCCCAGCCCGAAGAGCTGCCCCTGCCCAACGGGGTGGAGGGCACCGGCAAAGCAGAGCCGAGCGAGGAGCAGCCCGAGTCGGACGTCAGCCCCATCTCGGAGCCTGAGGAACCGGCCCAGCCCAGCACTCCTGCCTCCCCACCGGCAGAGGAGGAGGAGGAGGAGGAGAGCGAAGGCCTGGGCGAGGCCCAGGAGCGGAGCTCGAGCCCGGCCCCTGCCCCTTCGCAGACCTCGGAGGCGACCGCGCAAGGTTGGGGATGCTGGGCTGGGGCGTGCGGGGCCGCGGGGTGCCCCAGGGTGGGTGTTAGGTAACGTGGGGGGGGTCACCTGGGTGCGGTGTGAGGCATGGTGTATGGGGAGGGTATTGGAGAGGGGCATGGGGTTAGGTGACCCAGGACATGTGGGTATGGGGTGCTGGGGGGGACAAGGTGCCTGCGGATGGCAAGATGGGGAGAGATGTCTGGGGAATGCATCCGTATGCAGGAGTATGGCGTGGGTATAGAGGAGCATATATGTCGGGGTGGCGTGCGTCATGGGGAATGGGGTGCCATGAGGGAGGTGTGTTTTATGTGATGCCTTATGTGGGGGTGTAGGGCAGGCGAGTTGGGGTTGTATCTGAGGGCTGTCCCCAGCCGTCTGGGGACACGGGGAGGTGCAGTGAGTGGAGGGGTGGCAGGGGAGATGTGGAGCTGTGGGGCTGTAGCTGTGTGGGGCACCCTGCGTAGGCGTATGCAAGTACATAGGCATGCCTGGGGAAAGCGGGGTGCCCTGGGGATGTGCTGGGGCAAAGATATGTCTTTTTTTTTTTTTTTTTTTTCTAAGCACCCTGCACAGGAGTGTGGGGGTTACATAGGGGTACCGTGGGAGGGTAGGGAAGATGGGTACACAGTATGTGCTCATACAGAGCACCCTGTGCAGGGATACAGGGGGCTATAGGAGGGTGACCTGGGGCCAGTTGTGCTTCTGGGGAGCACCTCTGTATGGGGTGGTGTATAGGGGTGCCAGGGAGGGGAGCATAAGTGGGGGCAGAGGTGTGTGTGGGGATGTCCCCATAAGGGCTGCCCTGCAGAGGGGTGTGGGTGTCTGCAGCGATCCTCCTACAAGGAGGATGGAGAGCGCTGTGCTAGGAACGAGGTGTGGATGGGGTGCTTCTGAGAGGCACAGGGTAAATTGGGGTGCAGCGGACAGATGGGGAGAGGTGTGAGGTGTGTATGGGATGTACTCTCAGGTGCACGCTTAGGGAGCGGGCTGCCTTGGTGGGCTGTGTGTAGGATCCCCAGGGCTGCAGATGTCCAGGTGGGTACATGGCGTCGCTGGGGAGGGGGGCTGTGCTGGGGTGGCAGGACCACATCCCCATGGCTCCCCACGGCCCCATCCTGAAGCTTGCCTGGTGTTATTGGGGCCTCGCTGGTGATCCTGGAGCTGCTGTCAGGGTATGCAGGGGACTGGGAGGGTTCCTGTGCTTCACCTCCCTGCCTCTCCTCCTAGTCGCCATGTCGGTGCCAAAGAAGAAGCGAAGGATGAAGGAGCTGAACAAGAAGGAGGCAGTAGGCGATTTGCTGGATGCCTTTAAAGAGGTGAGTGTCCCAGGGGTGTCCGGGGGCCACCCTGTGTACTGTCTCCTCCTGTGATGAACTCTGCTTTGTGCCATCGTGTCTGGGCCACTGATGCTTCGTGATGGTAATGAGGATCTGAGGGGGAGCGGATGCCTGGGTGCAGGGTGGAGGGGGCAGGACTAGGCTCACAGGGTGACTGCTGTTCTGTCCCTCCCGATGCAGTCTCAGATCAGCGACAGTGCCTCGGAGGCAGAGAACAAGCCCCCCGCGTCCGCCCCTGCCCGCGAAGCAGAGGACGCAGCCCCCACCCGTCCACAGGAAGAGTCTGAGGAGACGTGGGAGGAGAAGGAAGACAAGCTGGCCCCAGAGAAGAGCAAGGCTGCTGACCAGAAGTACCGCTACAAGGAAGGTGAGCTGTGCCTTGGCCCAGGCCTCCGCTGGGAGCCACCACCTTTGGACCCAGCGGTGGGGAGGGTGGGGGTGGCATGGCCCGGCTGTCCTAAACCTCACGCTCTCCTCCCATCTTGTCCCCAAGCCTGACACGGGGTGTGGGACAGAGGTCCCAGCACGAGGGTCCTGTCTACCTCCCACCTTGCTGGTCCCTGCGTGGGCCCGGACCTGCCACAGCTCAGGGTGGAGGATACAGGACAGGCCACATCAGGGTCTCCCTCTTGTCCCCCACTGCAGAGCAATGGAAGCCGTTGAACCCTGAGGAGAAGAAGCGATATGACCGTGAGTTCCTGCTGGGTTTCCAGTTCATCTTTGCCAGCATGCAGAAACCCGAGGGACTGCCCCAGATTACAGATGTGGTGCTGGACAAGGTCGGTGCGGCCCTGGAAATTGGGGGAGTGTGGGTGGTGCCCGGGTGGGAGTCTGGCTCCTCTTTGTGCCTTGTCAAGGGAGGGCAGGGACTTACCTGCTGTGCTCGGGGTCCTGTTGCAGCATCTGCAACGAGCCTTGAGCCCGGGGTTGGTGTGGGGGGGCACCTCTGGGGCCTTCTTTCCAGTTCCTTGTCCCGGCGCTGAGGCTGGGGGATGGATCCATCCCGCTCCTCTGCCCCCGGGCATCCTCAGCCCTGTGTACCTTCGCAGGCCAACAAGACCCCACTGCGGGCACTTGACCCCATCCGCCTCAGTGGCATGAACTGCAGCCCTGACTTCACTCCCTCCTTCGCCAACCTTGGCCGGCCCGTCATGGGCAACCGGGGCCTGGTGAGTATCTCCTCACTTCACCCACACTGTACCCGTCCGCCTCTCTGTGATGATCAAGCCTTCGAGCCGTTGTGTCTGGGCCACTGATGTCCGTGATGGAGCTGAGGATCTGAGCAAGGCAGATGGGGACACCCCAAGAGCCAGCTTGGCTGGTCCCAGAGCAAAGGGCTGAGTTTCTTCTCCCCATGTCAGCCCTCAGGGTTGGGTCCTCGCCGCTCCCAGCAGAGCCAGAGGAAGGAGCCCCGCAAAATCATTGCCACTGTGTCCCTCAATGAGGATGTCAAGCTGAACAAGGCCGAGAAGGCCTGGAAACCCAGCAGCAAGCGTGCTTCCGAGGAGGAGGATCCTGAGAACATCAAGACGCAGGTGGGAGCTGGGGCAGGTGGGCGGTGAGAGGGCAGCAGGGGGACATGCCCGGCTCTTGCTGACCCTGCTGTCCTTGCAGGAACTGCTCCGCCGCGTCCGCAGCATCCTCAACAAGCTGACGCCCCAGATGTTCCAGCAGCTGATGAAGCAGGTGATGGAGTTGTCCATCGACACGGAGGAGCGGCTCAAGGGTGTCATCGACCTCGTCTTCGAGAAGGCCATCTCGGAGCCAAACTTCTCTGTTGCCTATGCTAACATGTGCCGTTGCCTTATGGGGGTGAGCAGGAGCTGGGGAAGGTCTCCCACTGAGCTGGCAGGGTTTTGTTCGGGGGCCTCAGCTGAGCTCAGCAGGGTGCAGGTCCTTCTGTGTGGGGTGGCAAAACTGGGGTGTATGGATGGAGGACCAAGTCCAGAGTCTTAGCAGGGTATCGCGAAGGTGTAGGGCGGCTTTTAAGTGGTTTGAGCAGTGCCTGGGCCTTAGCTGGCCAGCTTTTGGGGAAGACACAACTCATGCTCCTTGCCTGGGTTGTACCTCTCACTGCAGCTCAAAGTGCCCACAACAGACAAGCCCACGGTGACTGTGAACTTCCGCAAGCTGCTGCTAAACCGCTGCCAGAAGGAGTTTGAGAAGGACAAAGACGATGATGAGATCTTTGAGAAGCGGCAGAAGGAGATGGATGATGCCAGTGCTGTGAGTTGGGGTGGGAGGCTGCAGCTGAGGGCTGGCACGGGTGCTCTCGGGGCAGCTCTGGACTCTGACCTGCCCTGTTGTGCCCTCCCTGCAGCCTGAGGAGAAGGCACGCATGAAGGACGAGCTGGAGGAGGCGCGGGACAAGGCCCGCCGGCGATCCCTGGGCAACATCAAGTTCATCGGAGAGCTCTTCAAACTGAAGATGTTGACGGAGGCCATCATGCACGACTGCGTGGTGAAGCTGCTCAAAAACCATGATGAGGAGTCTCTTGAGTGCCTTTGCCGCCTGCTTACCACCATTGGCAAGGACTTGGACTTTGAGAAGGCCAAGGTACCCCTTGCCCTGCCCTGCCTTGCCTTGCCCTGTCCTTGCCTTTGGGAGGGATGGGACTGACCGTGACTCTGTCCCTCTATAGCCCAGGATGGACCAGTACTTCAATCAGATGGAGAAGATCATCAAAGAGAAGAAGACATCATCCCGAATCCGTTTCATGTTGCAGGATGTGATCGACCTCAGACGGGTAAGGCGTGTGGCCTGCTATTGCCCGGGGACTGTCCTCTGTCCCCTGCTTGGTCCCATGGAGCTGCTGGTCTGTGTCCTCTGAGTGCCAGCAGTCCGTGTGTCCCCGGGAGGGGAGAGATGGGTATGTAAGCTGTGGCCAGCCCCAGAGACACCATGCTAGCCCCCAGCCCTTGGTTAGCGTGGTAGTGATAGTGGGCACACAGTAACTGGCGGCTGTTTAATGCAGGGGGGCTCTGGAAACTGAGCCCTTTTGTGCCAAAAGCTGCCACAGCACACAGGGAGCTGTGATGACCGAGGCAGGAGACCGGCCTGAGGCTTTGAGGGTGGGATGGCTGGGAAGGGGGAATGCCTCAGCCTCCATCCTCCAGTCAGCTCAGTGCCCTCTTCCCTCCTTCCCTGCCCTCTGCAGAATAGCTGGGTGCCGCGGCGAGGAGACCAGGGCCCCAAAACCATAGACCAGATCCACAAGGAAGCAGAGATGGAGGAGCATCGGGAACACATCAAAGTGCAGCAGCTCATGTCGAAGGACAAGAGGAGAGGACCCCCCGGGCCATCCTCCAGCAGTGAGTACCCAGGCTCGGGGGCACCTGAGGCTGCCAGGAGTGGGTTGCTCCCACTGGGCACTGCTTGAGGCTGGACTATGCCTTATGTCTGTCTCCCTTGTGCCCAGGTGGGCGCGGGAGCCTGGTCGCAGATGATGGCTGGAACACGGTGCCCATCAGCAAGGGCAACCGGCCCATTGACACCAGCAGGCTAACAAAGATCACCAAGGTGAGGCTGGGGGTGCAGTGTGGGCAGCTGAGCCGACTGCCTGGCCCAGATCCTGCCTTGGTGTGGGGTTCAGATCTGACTCTGTCTCTCCACCTGCAGCCTGGATCCATTGACTCCAACAACCAGCTCTTTGCGCCGGGCGGGCGGCTGAGCTGGGGCAAAGGCAGCAGCGGAGGGTCTGGCGCGAAGCCTGCAGATTCAGGTAGGCAGTGTGGGGCTGGCTGGGCGCCGTTGGATGGGGCGGGAGGGGGGATCCTTCCCCCGGTGGTTCCTGTACCCGGGGAGGTGCCGAACTCTGAGACTCCCCTCTTTTCACGCCCAGCATCTGATTCAGGGCGGCCAGCCACGAGCACTTTGAACCGCTTCTCAGCACTCCAGCAGTCGACCCCTGCCGAGAGCCTGGAGTCCCGCCGCGTGGTGCAGAGGTGAGGGGCCAGCCCTGCCTTGGTGTGTGCGTGTGTTGGTCTGCAGCCAGGGAGGAGCCCTCTGAATCGGGCAGCGGTTGGTCAATATGTAGGCAAACGTATGGCGTCTGGGCTGGAATAATCCCCTGTGGCAGGGTGGAGCTCAGAGTTGGTGGTGAGTCCTTGCAGGAAAGAAGGCTGACCTCACCCTGGGCTTCCCATTGTTCAGCAGTTGGGGGACCACACCTGGGTGCTGGGTCCGACCTGGGGGTCCTGGGACCAGATGGACATTGATGGGCTGGAGGGAGTCCCGTGGAGGCTGAGGCACGAGGTCCCCAGGGAGAGTTGGAGTTGGGTTTGTTCAGGAGAAGAAGAAAACAATGGGGAACTCGCCACAGTCTGCAGCAGGGGGAAGGTGTGGGCAGCATGGGGCCAGGCTCTGCTCGGCCGTGCCATGGGACAGACTGAAAGGCAAAGGGCATGAGTTGGAATAGGGGAGAAACAGGGAAAAATGTTTTCCCCTGAGGGTGGTCAAGTGCTAGAAGAGACCCTGGAAAGGGCTGGGATTGGAGTGGGACAACCTTGTCTCGCAGAACTCTGCAGTCTGGGGTCAGGGAGAGTGGCAATGGGGTCTTCATACTGTGTCTGTCCTTCTCCCACCCAGGAGCAGCTCCAGCCGCGACAGGTCAGAGAAGGCTGGGGACAGAGGGGACCGGGAGTCGCGTTCGGAGAAGGGCAGCGACCGCCTGGAGCGTCCTGACCGGGGAGAGCGGGCAGACAGGAACAGATCTGCCCTCACCAAGAGGAGTTTCAGCAAAGAGACAGAGGACAGGAGCCGAGAACGGGAGAAGCAGGGTGGCCCCGAGGCCGTGCGCAAGGCTGCTAGCATGACAGAGGAACGGGACAGGAGCCGAGAGACCAGTGAGCTGGGGAGGAGCGGTGTCCTGGGGGTCTGGCTGCAGCCTGGGGCTCTGCCTGTCCCAGGTGGTGCCTGATCCTTGCTCTCTCCTCGCAGTTAAGCAAGAGCCAGCACCTCCCGCAGCATCCCCCAAGCCTGCGCTGTCGGAAGAGGAGCTGGAGAAGAAATCCAAGGCGATCATAGAGGAATACCTGCACATCAATGACATGAAGGTGAGGAGGGGGTGGCCAGGCACAGCTCCATATGACTCCTGTAACACACCATCTGCTTCCCTGGGCGGTAGTAGTGCTGGGCAGGGTGCCGGCAGTGCCTGAACGAGGAAGGTGGGGGGGAGCCACGGCTGGCTGTGGGGCAGTACTGACCCTCCCCTTTTTCCCTGCAGGAGGCCCTGCAGTGCGTGCAGGAGCTGGGCAGCCCCTCCTCGCTCTACATATTTGTGCAGAATGGCATTGAGTCCACGCTGGAGAGGAGCACCATCTCCCGCGAGCACATGGGGGTCCTACTGTGCCAGCTGGTGAAGGCGGGCACGCTCTCCAAGGAGCAGTACTACAAAGGGTGAGGGGCTGGGGCAGCCTGGCCCTGACTTGATATTTGTCTGGCTTTGAATTTGGCCTTGCCTTGAGCAGGGCTCATCACTTGAGACCTCCTGAGGTCCCTCCCAGCCGAGGGTATGGGGGCTGCTGGATCCCAACGGCCCCCCTCTGCCCTGCAGGCTGCGGGAGATCCTGGAGATCGCGGAAGACATGGAGATTGACATCCCGCACATCTGGCTGTACCTGGCCGAGCTCATCACCCCCATCCTGCAAGAGGAAGGTATCCCCATGGAGGAGCTGTTCAGGTGAGGGTCGTGCCCCTCTCCGGGGCTGCCACAGGGTCCCATGGGGGGCTCCTGGGGGTAGGTAGCTCAACCAGGTCTCTTGTGCCCCACAGGGAGATAACGAAGCCCCTGTTGCCTATTGGGAAGGCCACCACGCTGCTGGTTGAGGTGCTGGGCTTGTTATGCAAAGGCATGGTAAGTGAATGGGGCTTGCGTAGCTGCTGACTGCTGCCTCCAGGACTGGCAGCCTGTTTGGGGGGGGCAGCTTGCCATGCGGGGACTGAGCCCCTCTGCCACCAGAGGGGATGGCAGGGGGCATCCCTTGCTGTGTCTGGGTCATGGGGGTGGCATGGTCAAACTGTGGTATCCCCCTTCCTGGAGACGGAGGGCACGGGGTGCTGGTGTTGACTGTCTGTCTGGCCTGCAGAGCCAGAAGACTGCAGGCAAGCTGTGGCGGGACGGGGGCCTGAGCTGGAAGGAATTCCTGCCTGAGGACCAGGATGTCAACAAATTTGTCACAGAGCAGGTGGGAGCTCAGCGTTGGCGAGGGGCAGAGACGGGCCATGGGGGGACCCTCGGTGGTCCTGCTGCCAGGAGTGTGGTGTTCCCCCATGCTGCCTTTAACAGCTTGTCTCTGCCCGCTCCCCCAGAAATTGGAGTACACAATGGGGGAAAGCTCAGACACACCAAGCCGCAAGGAGCTGACCTCAGAGGAGCTGTGCAAGCAATTGGACAAACTGTTGAAGGAGAACCCAAACAACCAAAGAATATATGACTGGATTGAGGTGAGGGTGTGGGCGCAGCACCCACGGGTCTGGGGCCTCCCTCCTGACTCCCTCCCCAACTCACAGCCCCTCTATCCTCCCTCCTCCAGGCCAACCTGAGCGAGCAGCAGGTCTCGTCCAACACGTTTATCAGGGCCCTGATGACATCCGTGTGCCACTCGGCGATTGTCTGTGAGTACGAGGGTGAGGCGGGGGGGGGTGGGGGTGTCACCCTGCCCGTGCTGCCCCCCTCTCACGCCCTGTCTCCTGCAGTCGAGAACCCCTACCGCCTGGATGCCCTGGTCATCCGCAACCAAGCCAAGCTGCTGCAGAAGTACCTGCGGGATGAGCAGAAGGAGCTCCAGGCGCTCTATGCCCTGCAAGCCTTGGTGGTGAAGTTGGACCAGCCTCCCAGTGAGTGTTGCGGGACGGGTGGGCTGAGGAGGGGGGGTGGCAGCTGTGTCCCCACCCCAGCAGGGTGGCTGGTGGCTGGGGAATGGCAGGGGCCCCGCTTTGTCCTCTCCCCCAGACCTGCTGCGGATGTTCTTTGACGCCCTCTACGACGAGGATGTCATCAAGGAGGAGGCTTTCTACAAGTGGGAGTCCAGCAAGGACCCGGCCGAGCAGCAGGGCAAAGGGGTGGCTCTCAAATCGGTGACAGCCTTTTTCACCTGGCTCCGGGAAGCCGAGGATGAGTCGGACAACAACTGAGCAACCGTGAGGAGGAGGAAGTGGGGAGAGAGAGCGGGGCACCCTGGGGAGTGACTCCATCCCCTCCCACCCCCCGGCCCCCCTGGACTTGCTGATGCCAGGGCCGAGGGACCTGCTGTGCCCCCCACAGCCCCCCTCTTTCTTTTCAGTTCTCCTCCTCTCCCTCCTCCCCCTGTCCCAGTTCTGTTTGCAAGGCCTGTACTAGTTTGTCACGATGATAATAAACGGATGCTGATGGAGGCGGCTGTTGCCGTGGGTCCCCTCAGGGCCCCTCCTCTCCCCCCTCCCAGCGCAGGCACACCGGGTCTCCAGGAGTGGGGCAGAGCACCCCCAGACTCATGTCATGGGGAGGGGGGATGGGATGGGGACATATCTGTCCCCTCCTCTCCCCCCTCCTCTTCTTCCTCCCCACTTCTTGCTGAAATATAGAGAGATTATATATATATAAACTTATTAAATTTGGTTTGGGGACAGGAGCGTGATTTCTCCCCCTCCCCTGTCCTCTCTCTATTCCTCCATCACTGCCTGGACCCCCCCCTCTATGGTTTTTTATTTTAAATATAAATCATTCCCCCCCAGCTCCTGCTCTGACACCTGGGGAGGGTGCCGGGGAGGAGGGGGGGGTGACCCCTTCTCTCTGGGCCAGGCTGAGTCCCCGTCCCCCCTCAAAGCCCCCATCCTCCTCCCAAACGTTTAAGGCCACAATTGGGCAAGCGACGGGGCGGCCCCCCATCCGCGTCCCCTGTATTTATAGAGCGCCGGATGTGACGAGCCGCACGTGTAATTATTAAAACAAGGATTCAATTACTGGTCACGTGAATTTGTAAATAATTTTTTTTTTGCTTTTTTTTTTTTCTTTATGGAGTATTTAATTGAAGATTTAAAGGCATCTTTTCACCTTAAAACTGGAAATAAAAGAACATTGCTAAATAATGCCCCGTGTGCCGCTGTTGCCGCCCCTTATCCCATGTCCTTTGCGCCTGGGCTGGCGTGGGGTGCCAGCCTGGAGCCCAGGCAGGGGCCAGCCTCCCCTGGCACCCCAAGGCAGATGGTAGGTAGCCCCCCACCCCTGGGCTGGGAGGGTGGCAAGGGGGTCAGATGTGCCTCCAGCCAGGCCCCCCCTCGCCAGCCTTGCCTGGCACAGGGTGTCCCGTGGTGGAGTGGGCAGCCCTGCCAGCACCCTGGCTACAGAGCAGAGCCCCAACATCCCCAAATGTTCCTTTTCCCACGGGCACAGAAGTGGCAGGACCTGTGTGGTCTCCTCAGGCTCTGCCTTGGGGCAGGAGATATGGGCTGGGCTCCCCCCCACACACCTTCTCTTTTGGGGGGGGATTTTTCTCTGGCACCCTCCTGCCTTGTCTTGCAGGTGGGGTGGAGATTGGGCAAGGCTGAGCTGCCCCTGGCCCTGCCTGGGTCCCCGATGGGGTGTCCCTGTTGGGGATGGAGGCTGGTCCCCCTCAGGGCTGGTCTGGTCTTTGGTGCTTTGGGCTGACTCTTGCTGAGTCACCCTGGCCATGGCCCAGAGGGTACAGAATAATTAACCAGAGGCTGTTCCCCAGATTAGAGGCTGATCTGTCTGAGCTGCAGCCCTGGCAGCGCTAATGCTGGGAAGCAGTTGGCACGGAATGGCCGGCAGGGCCTGTTGGTGGGGGGGAACGACTGGCCAGGAGCTCCCCCTGCCCTGGAGTAAGTGAGTAAAGAGGAGGGAGGCCCTTTAGGCTGCTCTGGTAGTCTGCTTGCCAAGGGGGAGGGTGGCACCCCGGCAGTGCCCTTCTGTGCCAGGGAAAAGGTTCTGCAGTGTTAATTGCCATCATTAGGTTTCAGAAGGAACAGACAGCTTTGGCTGCAAGTTCACGCCTCAGCCTGGCATCAGCGCTGGCCTGGATCTCCTGCAAGGGAGGTCGCTGTGGTGCTGTCAGAGGTGATGTCCTAAAGCCTGCACCCTCCTGCCCCAAACCCAGCTCCGGCGAGGCGGGACCCCCAGCCCCGTGTCAGGGGCTGTAGCTTCACTCCAGCAGCAGCACCCCCTCTGTGGGGGTGGGGGAGGCAGGGCCTGAGCCCCCCTTTGGTGGGCAGGCCTGGGGCCGTGTGGCTGGAGGGTCCCTGCCCCTTGTCCCCCTGAGGGGCTCGCTCGGGGCCGTGCCCCTGCCTGGGGGGGGAACCGGGACCGGGGCCGGGGGGTGGCGGGGGCGGCGGCGCCCCGGGGCCGGGCGGGGCGGCGCTGTCCGCGGTGCTGGCACGGCGCTCTCCGCGGTGCCCGGCCTTCCTCTTCTCCTCCTCCTCCTCCTCAGCCCCTTCCTCTTCCTTCGTCCATCCTCCTCCTCCTCCTCCTCGCGCCCCCCTCCTCTTCCTCCGTCCCCCTCTTCCTCTTCCTTCAGCCCCCCCTTTTTCCTTCATCCTCCCCGGCTGCCGTCATCCCCCTCGTCCTCTCTTTCCTCATCTCCCCTTCCTCCTCTTCCTCCCAGCCTCCCTCTCCCCCACCCTCCCCTTCCTTCCTCTCCCTCATCCTTCACCCCCTCGCCCTTCTCTTCGCCAGCCTTCCTCCTCCTCCTCCTCCTCTCCCCATCCTCCTCCTCTTCCTCCCCATCTCCCTCCCCCCTCCCGCCTCCCCCGTCTCCCTCCTCTTCCTCCCCCAGCAGTGACGTCTCTGGACGTGCTGCTCCCCGGCCCGGTGCAGGCACCGCTCGGGGCTCCGGTACCGCGGCCCGGCCCGGCCCGGCAGCAGCCTCCGGTGGGGCTCGGCCGCTGCCCGGGGCCGCCCATGCGGCCGGGGGGCGATGCGGGCGGCGCGGAGCCAGCGGTAGCGCCCGCACCGGGACCCCCCCGGGAGCATGGGCTGCATCGGCTCCAAAACCACCATCGGTGGGTGAGCGGCACCGGGCTGGGACCCGGGGTGCGGGGGGGAGTGTTTGGGGTCCATGGGGGGGGGGTCTTAGGGTATGGAGGGTGTAGGGGGGGCTGTGGGGAGGCTGCTGTGGGGTGGCCGGGGGTGATGCGATGAGGGTGTTGGGGGCTGGGGGGATGTGGGAAGGTGGTGGGGGCTGCTATGGGGGAGCTGAGGGGGTCGAGGGGTTGGGGTGGCGGTGTACGGGGTGGTCGGTGGCGATTGGGAGGCTATGGGGGCTGGGGATACGGGGAGGTATGGAGGTGGGGAGGGGGGCGCGGAGGGTTGGGGTGCCTGAGGATGGGGGGGGGTACAGGGAGCTTGAGGGGCTCTGCAGGACGCGGGTACGTAGAGGGGGATGTGGGCTCTAGAGGGATGGGGGTTTGGGGCCTGGGGATGCTGTTCTGGGGCAGCTGGGTGGCCCAGGGGGTGCGGGGAGAAACAGGGGGTGAGGGTGTGTAGGGGTTGGGGGGACTGAAGGGGCTGGGGTGCAGCTCTAGGAAGGTGGTGGGTGGTGTGGGGAGCGCAGAGGGCTGGGAAGGGGGTGTAGGAGTGGGGTGTTGTTCAAAGGCCTGGGAGATGATGGGGGTGCTATGAGAGGGATGGAGGTGTTTGGGGGGCTATTGAAGGGGCTATGGGGGCTGGCAGGGGTGTGCTGCAGGGTGTGGGATGCCACAGGGGGGTTGTGGGGGTGCTGCAGATGTCCTGGGGGTGCTGCAGGAGGGATGGGGGCGATGAGGGCTGTGGCCGTGATCCGAGGGTGTTCTGGGGGCTGGAGCTGGTGGGGGCTGGGACGATGCTGGGGGTGTTGCAGACACGCCGGGGGTGGGGGGGGGGGCTGGGGGTGTTGTTGCTAGGGGGTATGGGGTATTGATGCTGGAGCATCACCACAGGGTGCCCCTGCCCACAGCTGGGGATGGGGGCAATGCCATCGGCAGTTTCTCCAGGAGCCAGGGGCTACCCCCAGATGGGGGTTGGAGGGGAGCACTGTTTGGCCCCCCATATCCCACCTCACAGATGGTTTAGATCAGCCAGGCCCACCTTGGTGCAGGGAGAATGAGGCTCCTCAGGGACATCCTACCCCGGCCCCTTGGGGGCTGGCCTGGCCTGGGGGCCGCAGTGATAGGGGACCCTCCCTGGCCCCGACGCTTGGGAGTCAGTGCCCGAGGGGGCAGGGATCCATCCGATCGGGATGCCGGTGCCAGGAGGTCAGGCTGTTGGGGCAGAGGATGGCTGCAGCTGCTTTTATTGCCCCCATCCCTTTTTGCTCCTTTCCCTCCTGCCCCAGGGATGGGGAATTGGGGAGGGGGATTTTGGAGACGGTGGAGGGGCGCCAGCCCCCCGCCGCAAGCCCAAGCGCCTTCTCCCTCCACACGCACCTGGCCCAGTTCGTGCCCCCCCAGCCTGGCCCAGCTGCCCCCACCCCTCCCGAAACATGCGCCAAGCCGGGACGGGCGCCCGGACCCCGGTGCCAGGCTGGGGCCGCGCGTTACCGCTGACAGAGGCGGAAGAGTTGCCCGAGCGTGAGTCACCCATGCCGCAGCACCCAGCTGCTCCAAAGCAGCCCTGCAACGAGTTGCGTCTGGTCTCAGACCGAGCAAGAAGCCACTGTCCCGGGGTGGGGGGCTGAGGGGGTTGCCGACAGGACGGAGGTGCTGACGCCGGCCCCGGCTCTTCCCGCAGTGGCCGTGGACACGACGCTGTGCGTGGAGTGGAAGGAGGTGAAAGCACTGTCGCCACTGAGTGCCACCCGCCCGCTGCCCCGCCTGGTGCGCCAGGCCTCCTTCGACAGCCAGGACTTCCTCCAGGTACCGCCGAACCCAGCCGTGCCCGGCCAGGGTGCCCGTGTGCCGGTACCCCACAGCGGGGCACCCGGCCTGGCCGTGGCTGGGGGTGCGTGGGGGCTCCGCTGCCCACCCGGCCCTGCCAGCTCGCAGCCGGCTCTGGGGCTGCTCTGACGTCAGCCGCGAGCCGGGCTGTATCCTGGGAGAAATCAGTCCACGGTGCCTCGTTGCCATGGCAATGCAATTTGTTGCGCGCCTCCAAATCCTGCATCGCTTCCCCCGTGGCCAAGGGCTCGGGGCCTGGCGTGGCCGGGATGGGCAACGAGGACGTGCAGCGGGATGTTCCGGCATGGCGGGTGCTGCCGGGGAGCGGGCGCCGGGGAGGCCGGCCACGGTGGTCTTGCACGCCCACGCGTGCAGGTGCGCGCACAAGCTGGGGGGGCACGCTCGGTGGTACCAGGCGTGCCCACGCGTGTGCGTGTGCGCACGTGCATGTGTGGAGGTGCATGAGTGTGTACGGCGAGTGCCCGTGTGTGTACGGTACATGCACGCATGGAGTGAGCACGCGTGTGCGTGCAGTGAGTTCATGCGTGTGCGCGGTGAGGAGGGCCCTACCTGCAGCGAGGGGATGTGCGTGTGCGCAGCGAGTGCACGTGTGTGTCTATGGTCAGTGCATGTGCACGAGTGTCTCTGTGTGTGTGCATACATGTGGTTATGTGAGCCGGCACGTGCAGGCGTGTGCGCTGAGCATGTCTGCGCGTGCACGTATGTGCACGCACGTATAAGAGCGCAGGCGTGAGCGTGCACACAGGCGTGCGTGTACCCACCGCCCTGTGCGTAGCGGCTGTGACATCCCTCTGCACACGTGTGCGTGTGTGCCTGTAGCACGCCTGTCTGCACAGACACCCCAAGCCCCACGGGTTGGGCACCGAGCAGGGCCGAGCCCCCTCCCGGGGCACGGGGGTGCCAGCGGGGGAGCGGTGGCGGGGGGTGGGCAGGGTGGCCGGGGGCCGTGACGGCCCTGTCCGCTCCGGCAGGTCAATGTTGAGGACACTGTCGAGATGCTGCCCAAGTCGCGGCGCGCGCTGACCATCCAGGAGATCGCCGCCCTGGCCCGCTCCTCGCTGCACGGTAACTGCTCGCCCGGCCCGGGGGCGTCCGGGCAATGGGAGGGGGGGGTGTCTTCTGTGGGCGAGGGAGCTGGGCTTCTTGAGGAGGGCATTGGGGTCAGCCTCTGGGATTTGGGGGGCTCAAGGGGTCCGTGGTGGCACCCAAGAGGAGGGCATGGGGGTCCCGCGTCCCAAGGGCTGGAGGCAGGGGGTGCCGGGTCATGGGCTCCGCGGAGGGGGCTTGGGGTGCCCAGGGGGTGCTGACGCGGGGGCACATCTCGCAGGCATCTCGCAGGTGGTGAAGGAGCACGTGACGAAGCCAACGGCTATGGCGCAGGGCCGCGTCGCCCACCTCATCGAGTGGAAGGGCTGGTGCAAGCCGGTGGAGCCGCCCGCCGCCCTGGAGAGCGCCTTCAGCTCCTACTGCCACCTGAGCGAGGGCGAGCAGGAGGCACGCTTCGCTGCCGGTGAGCACCGCGCCGGGCACGGCTGGCGGGCACGCTCCTCCGCTGCGGCCGAGGACAGCGCTGGTGGGGTGGGTTGTGCCCATCCATCCATCCATCCATCCGTACCATGGCACCGTGGGCACGCAGGCGGTGGGGCAGGGGGGATTTTGGGGGCACCTCCCAGTGCGTGCGTGACCCATGCCTGTCCCGTGCCAGGAGTGGCGGAGCAGTTTGCCATCGCTGAGGCCAAGCTGCGAGCTTGGTCCTCGGTGGACGGGGACGACTCCAACGACGAGTCCTACGACGAGGACTTCATGCCCTCCACGGAGAGCTCCCAGCCCACCGGTAAGCGCCATGGGGAGCAGGCACCCACCAGGCAGGCAAGGTGTCCTGCTGCTGGCGTTGGTGTCCTGCTGCCAGTGCCAAGGGTTGAAGGAGTGGGGTGCCCGATGCCTGGCCACTTTCCCCAGCCTGGCCACCCCCTTACGGGGCAGTGTCCCTGCCTGGCACCATGGCAAGCAGTGCCCATGCCAGCGATGGGGAAGCCCTGCAACGTGACACCATCCCCAGTGCCAGGGCATACTTTGCTTTTCCTTCGGTGGTCACCGGTGCCACACATGCAGCAATTTGTGGGCAAAGGGGATACAGAGCCTGGCGTGGGACTGCTTCCATCCCACTGCTCCCATCCTGCGGGGCACAGGGCAGCCCATGGTGCCATCAGCCCTGGACTGACCCTGGGCATCCCGGTTCTCCGCAGAGCTGCCCAGCACGGTGCCCGCCAGCGCGCTGCTGCGAGACCTGCTGCAGGGCCACCTGTGCCAGCTGGGTGTGCGGCACGGTTCCTGCGAGCCGGAGAGCGACTCCTCGCACACCCTCTCCCCCGAGACCCTCTGCTCCAGCCTCTGCAGCCTGGAGATGGTGTCCCCCTCCGAACTCACTGCCAAACTGCTGGGCTCCCTGGGGAGCGAGGACCTGCTGCTGCCCAAGCTGCCCCCCCCGGCCAGCCAAAGTGCCTTGCGGGGCCTGGCACGGCTCCGGTGCCAGGACTCCCTCTACTCCGTGTCCTACGCCGAAGCCTGCCTCTCGCCCGCTGAGGATGAGGTGGTGCTGAGCAAGGACTTCCCGCTCCGCCGGAAAGTCTCCGACGTCGCCTCCTCCGGGGTGGCATCGCTGGAGGAGGAGGAGGAGGCCGAAGAGCCCTGATGCCCCCCTGGGGTGCCCTGCCTCTCCCGGCGGGGGTTCAGCCCCCCCGCCGCCGCCCTCTGGCCGGACCCCGCACTGGGCGAGGGACGGGCCCTGCCGCTGCTCCCCCTCGCTGTCTGGGCGCAGGGGGGGTTCGGGGGGGCCGCCGCAGCCCCCCCAGCCAGTGTGCCCCCACCGTGCCCTGGCCCCGCTTGGCCACAGCGTTGCCCTCCTGGATTTTTGCATGACAGCGGGAAAGGGGCACAGGGAAGGGCTTTGGGGGGGGGGGCGGGGGTCTGACACCTGCCCTGATGCCCAGATGTGCCCCCCAAAACTGATGGGACTGAATCAGTGGGGCTGGTTGTTCGCATGTTCCCCCCTCAAACCGCCCCGGGCTCATCTTTCGGGCACAGACCCCCCTCCCCGCCGTTGGCATGGCTGAACCTCTCCGAGCATCCTGTGGTGCCCCCGCGCCGTGCCCAGCACCCTCGGCTCGGGGCGGCGGAGGGATTTGGGGAGCTGGGGGCTTTTCTCCTCTCTCCCCGGCCGGCTTTTATCGGACTGAGTTTTAAACTGTGAACTGCTGCCTCGGGGCACGGGGCCAACGGGGGTGCCGGGGTGGGGGGCCGCAGGTGTGCCGCGGCTTTCTATACTTTTGTACGCTTATGGGGTCGGCACGGGGAGACTGCAGGGCCGGGTGGGCATGGCATGGGACCCCGGGCTGGGGGCTTTGGGCCACCAGCGACAGCACCTCCAAGCCAGCCCCGTGGCAGGGGGCTCAGCCCAGCCAGGGACCCCCAAGTCTGCCGCGGGGCAACGTGGGGTGGAGAAAGGGGGGAGGCGGCGGGACCGACGTCCCCGTCACCGAGTCACTCACCCCTAGCAGGGAACCAAGTGCCTACACGAAGGGCGACCAGCTCCCCCGTCCTGGCCGGGGGTGGCACCCCAGCTCGGGGGGGCCCCCCCCCAAGGCCGTGCCGGGGGTCCGGGCACGCCATTTGGGGGAGGAATGCCAGTTTTTTGCCAACGCTTGTGTCCCCCTTCCCGCATGGCACGTGTTCTCGTGGAGCCGCTCGCCCGCTGCATGCTGCTCCTCGCCCAGCCCGGCCACGGCCCCCCCCCCAGCCCTGCACCCCAGGGTGCCCCCAGCACCCGCTACGCCCCTGCTCCTGCGCACCCCCCCCCTCCCAGCACCCTCCATCAACCTCCGCCAGGCACAGCACTCGTTCCCCCTCCCTGCCGTGGGGTGCCCGGCGTGGGGCTAGCTCCCCTCTCCCTGCATGGCCAAGCTATGAGGAGGTGCAGGGGCCAGCAGGCCTGACGCCATGTCGATGGGCTCCCCGCCACCACCCCCTTTCCGGCAACAGCGGCTTCTCCCCACGGCACCGGGATGGTTTTGGGGGGGGGGGGGTGGAGGGGGAGCTACGTTCTGCCTGCAGACGGGTGGAAGGCTTTGCTCTGCCTCTGTGTGCGCACACGCGTGTGCACACCTGGGAGCGTATGTGCGTGTGCACGCGTGTGCATACCCGCGGGAGCTGCCTGAGCCCCCCCACCCCCCCCCGCCCCGCTGCGGCGGCACCCGTCGGGTACCCACGGGGTGCCCACACCCCGGCACCCCCTCCTCCATCCCGCCAGGTCTCGAATAAAGTCCATCGTGCGAGCGCTGCGCCGGGCACCTCTTCTTGGGGGGGGGGGCACCTCCTCCCTGGGAGGGACTGGGGTGGGTGGCAACGTGTGTGTGTCCCCCCCCTCCCTGCCACAGCCCCGCAGGGTGACGGCGAGGCCTCGGCCCTTATCTCGCATTCCTGGGGCCGGGGTGCCTAATTATGGGCATCTGGCGGTGGTGGCGGCGGTGGCAGGCGGCCGGCCCCCTCCCAGCAGCCGGGGCCTTGGGGGGCGCGGGTGGCAGGCACCATGGCCTCGCTCGGCTCGGCCTCCGCGTACCGCCCCGAGCGCGTTGGCGCCTACGGCCAGGGGCACGGCGAGCCCCGCTTCGAGGCTGACCGGCGGCACGGGCCCTTCGGGGCGCGGGCACACGAGGCCTTTGGGTACCCAGGTATTGGGGATGGGGGGGGGGGGGCAAGGGGTGGTCTCTGTTACCCCAGGGAGGGTCCCTCTCCAAGGGTTATCCGGCTGCTCTGTGCCTGGGCACAGCGTGGGACCCCCACAGCACAGACCGGGGGGGCTGGGAGGGGAACCCCGACTCTGTCCCCCCAGGTGCCCCATGACTCTCTGGACTGTCTTCCAGCCCTTCTCCCTGCCAAGTGCCTTTGTGCCCCTCCCCACGTCCCCAGTAACCCCGGTGTCCTTGCTGTCCCCAGGCCCACTGTGTCCCCAGCTCCCCCCCCCCGACCCCCCCCCCCCATGTCCTTTCTCACACCCCCCAGACCGTCCTGGCTGCCCTGATGTCCTCAGCCCCTCTGTGCCCCAGACCCTTGGTGTCCCCTGCTAGCCCCCACTTTCCTGTACACCCCCAGAGCCCCTCAGTGCCCCCCCCCAAACCATTCCCCCCTGGCTGTCCTGTGTCCCCAGCCTCCTGAGCCATTCCTCTGCTGTCCCCAGGTCATCCAGTGCCCCCAGACCCTCCCAGTGCCCTCGGGTACCCCCAGACCCCTCAGTGCCTCCTGCTACCCCAAGACCCCCACCCCACCCAGTACAACCCATACCCCTGGGGCCCCCGGTTCCCCCCGCAACGTCCCCAAACCCCCAGTGCCACCTTCTACCCCCAGCCCCCCCTACCATGTCACCAGCCTCTCCCACCCTCCCCCCAGTGCCCCAGCCCCTGGGCACAGTGCCTCCATGCCCAGCAGCCCCCCCCCCCCGATGCCCGCAGGGTCCCCGGGCACCGTGTGCCCCTGCAGCCTGGGCACCTGGGTGCGTGCCCAGGGTGACACCTACCAGGTGGTGGCCGACGTCAGCCAGTTCGAGCCCTCCGACATCGTGGTGACCACCTCCAACTGCCACGTCGCCATCCAGGCTGAGAAGGTGAGGAACCCCAGGGGGGGCAGCATTTTCCCCCCCCCAGCACTGCACTAGCCATGGGGCGATGGGGGTCCTGGCCCACAGCACCCCCTCCCGCGGGGTGGGGGGGTAACTGGGAATGGCCCCTGCTAGCACTGGGGTAACTGGGAACCGTCCTCACTGAGAATGCGGCAAGCAGGAACGCCCCCCCCGTTGCATTCTCTGCTGGTGGGGGGCAATTGGGAACAGTCCCTGCTGGCACTGGGGTAACTGGAAATTACCCCACCCCCAAGACTGAGGCAACTGGGAGCTGCTCCCTCTTGGCATTGGGGTAACTGGGAAATGCCCGAGTCACTGGGTAACTGGGAATTGCCCTGCTGGAGCCGGGATGACTGGGAGCTGCCCCATCACTAGCACTGGGGTAACTGGGAACGTGCTGTGCCCCACCACGCCACGCCATGCTGTGCCCCACCACGCCGGCTCTGCCTCCCCGCAGGTGGCTGAGGATGGCACCATCTGCGACACCTTCACCCACAAGTGCCAGCTGCCCGAGGACACGGACCCGCTCTCGGTGAGCTGTGCCCTCACCGAGGCCGGCACGCTGGTCATCACCGCCCGGCGCCGTGCCAGCGCCCGCCCCGGTGAGCCCCCGCAGCTGCTGTACCGCAGCGAGGCCACGCTGTGAGCCGGCACCGGGTAAAGAAAGGCTTCTTGGCCCGAGTGATGCCAACCCCGGTGCCGTGGTGAGGCTCAGCCGGTGCCTGCTGGCTGTGCCCCCCCCCCCCGCCACCTCCAGCCCCTGAGTGCTCTGGCTCTGTTTATAAAGTCCTTTTATTAAATTAATATAAAAATCTCTGTATTTACATGGGGAGGGGCGCACAGCGGAGAGGAGGCAGGATCCCCCTTCCCAGGCAAGAGGTGCTGAGGAGAGGGGCAGTGCCCACCCGTGTCCCCGTGGGCACCCCGACCTGATGCCCCTCTGCCCCCCCGTGCCATCCCGAGCAGGGACATTGCGTTGCCCGTGGAGGCGGGGGGGTGAGGGTGGTGGCCGTGCCGGGGGGCACCGGGGGGCTGGGGGAGGGCAGAGGTAGCGAAGTGGGAAGCCCCAAGAGCTGGCAGGGAGGCAGGGGGTACAGGCAGGCTGGGGGGCACCTGGCCACCCCCCTGCACACGGCGGGGGCAGCGGCACTGGATTGAGGGTGCCCACCCCTACGCCGAGCCCGGTGCGAGTGGGCACGGGGCGGGCGTCCCCCGGCACCTGCCGGGGGGTCCGTCTCACTGGCCCTTGGGGGTGTCGTCGTCTTCGTCGTCGCCCCCGGGACCGGCCTCGCGGGGCATAGGGTGGTGCTGGTGGCGGTCCCAGAGCTGGCGCAGGGCGGTGGTGTCGGGCTCGCCGGCGCTGGCGGTGCTGTCGCGGAAGCTGGCGAGCGGCGGGCGCACCTTCACCCCCTTGGCCGTCAGCGAGCCCTCGATGGCCTTGCGCAGCTGCGGGCACCCCAAACCCGTGGGCGGGCGGCTCCGGGTGCTCCCCGCCCGCGCCCCTCCAACCCCCCCAAACCCCCCCTCGCCCCGCTCACCTCCTTGAGGGACACCATGCCCACCAGGCGCCCGATGCTGGTGACGTACGCGTGGTCCAGGCCCAGCAGCGAGAAGATGGTGTGGGTCTGCAGGAAGAGGGGGCTGAGTTGGGGGTCTGGGGTGGGGGGGGGTCCGGGCGGGGATGCGTGGAGGGTGCGGGCGCACCTTGTGCAGCGAGGTGTGCTCCACCAGCTGGAAGGGCGCGGGGTCGATCTTGGCGCTGCTGAAGTCCACCAGCTGGTCCAGCTGCTGCTCCTCCCACTCCAGGATCTGGGGAGGGGGAAGATGCCATGGGGCAGGGTGAGGGGGCACGGCCCCCTCAGGGGGCCATCGAAGGCCCCCCCACCCCCTCCCTGCATCTAGCGTTATGGGGACATTGGAGTCGTCCGCTCCCTGTGTCCCCCCCGCCCACCTCACGCCTCGGTGCCTTGTTGGGGTCTCCGGGGTCCCCGTGGGCCGGGGGGTCCCGCCTGCCCCTGCCCACCCCCTCACCTCTGCCGGGGTCATCCTGTCACCCAGCTCCAGCTCCTCCTGCAAAAGAGGAGAGAGAGCGTGAGCAGGGCAGCGGGCAGCGTGCAGGCAGGGCGCGGGCAGGGCGCGGGCGAGGTGCGGGCAGGGCGTAGCGAGGCTGCAGGCAGCACATGCAGGCAGGGCGCAGGCAGCACGCAGGCTGGCTGCGGGCAGCGTGGCGGTCAGGTGACGCGATTGGTTGAGAGGACCTAGGTCACACCGCGATTGGCCAAGGCGGGAGAAGCCGGGCTTGTGATTGGTGGAGGGAACACAGGCTGTGCCACGATTGGCTGAGAAAAGTGGGGTAAATTCCATGGCCGTGACTGGCCGAGAGGCTCCGCCAGGAAGGTTTGGGATTGGGAGGATGCACACCGTGATTGGCTGAGCAGAATCGAGGCGGTCTGAGATTGGCTGCACACAGGGACCAAACATGATTGGCCAAGCAGAATCTTGCCAGGCCCCTGATTGGTTCAGAGATCCATGCTGGGCTCTGATTGGCTGAGAGGAGCTGTGCCCAGCCTGCGATTGGCTGCAGCTTACCGCGATGGAAATGCGGACGCGTTTGGCCTTGCGATAGGCCATGCCCTGGGCCTGGCACCAGGTGGGGAGAGACAGCGGTGTTAGGGCATGGCGTGGGGCTGCCATGGGCAGGGACGGGCAGGGATGGGCAGGGGGAGGGAAGGGATGGGAATGAACAGGGATGAGCAGGGAAGGGATGGGCCAGGCAGGGATGGGCAGGGAAAGGAAAGGATGGGCAGGGATGGGCAGGGGTGGGAAGGAACAGGCAGGGATGAGCAGGGAAGAGATGGGACGGGCACGGATGGGCAGGGAAGGGAAAGGACGAGCAGGGAAGGGATGGGAAGGGATGGGAAAGGATGGGAAGGGAAGGGAAGGGAAGGGAAGGGAAGGGAAGGGATAGGACAGGCAGACATGGGCAGGGATGAGCAGGGGAAGGGATGGGACAGGTAGGGATGAGAAGGGATGGGCAGGGAGGCCAGGGATGGGAAAGGATGGAAAGGAATGGGAAGTCACAGGCAGGGTTGAGCGGAAATGGAAAGGGATGGGACAAGAATGGGAAGGGGTGGGCAGCGTGGGGCATGGCGAGAAGGTATGGAAAGCAATGGGCAGGGAGGGGCAGGGATGAGAAAGATGGGCAGGGATGGGCAGGACTGGGAAGGAGCGCAAAGGGGTGAAAAGGGACGGGACTGATGGCAAAGGATGGCAGCTGGGAGAAAGGGCCAGGCAGGGATGGGCAGGGATGGGCGCTCACCTCGGTAGGCTCTGCGGCGCTGTTGGCACAGAAGAGGCTCTTGAGGGCGATGCCGGTGTGGTCGGTGGTGCCAGCTGCGGGCAGGGAGGGGGTGTCAGCGGGGGGACGCAGGGGAGGCCGGGGGGGGCCGGGCGCAGACTCACCCGGGGGGCTCTCGGCTGGGCCACTGGGCACCCGCTTCAGCGCCGGCTTCAGGGGCTTGCGGGGGGTAGTGCGGGTGGGGGCACCCGAGGAGGCCTCCGTGCTGATCTGCGGGGGGACGGGGTGGTGGGGGATGGCGGCGGGGGCCACCCTGGCCGGGCATCCCCCGAGGCGGCCGCCCCCCTCACCTGGAAGCGGATGCTGGCATCGGAGAGCCGGTGCCCGTCCTCGGCCAGCATCTTCTGCCGCAGGGCCTGGAGCCGGCGCTGGGGGCTGAGCTGGTGGCTGAGCAGGGCCCCCACCTGCGCCCGCTCGATGGAGCCCAGCAGGATCATGGACTCTGCCGGCGGCAGCGAGGGGCCACGTTGGCTCCTGAAGCCCCCTTTGCCGTCCCCCCCCGCTGCCATCCCAGCACACCCCACGGCCAGGGCGGGCGCTGGCAGACCCCCCTGCCCCCGTCTCACCAGCCGACTCCACCAGCGGCAGGCTCTTCATCTTGGTGCTGTGCAGGACGTGCTGCAGGTCCCGGTACTTGCAGTTGAGGGTGACGTAGCGGATGTCCCGCACCATGATGTCCTCCACCCGCACGTTGTATTTCCTGCCCAGGGAGGGTAACAGTGACCTCGGAGTAATGCCACCCCCTCTCCTGGTGCTTGGCGAGGGGCTTGGGGACAAGGCAGGGGACACGCACTCACTCGTGGTGGCCCCAGCCCAGCTCAGGGAGGTAGGGCAGCTTCTTGATGCGGATGATGCTGTCGTAGAGGGAGGGCTGGAGGCTCTGGGCCACGGCGTTGGCCAGGATGACGGCGATCATGACGGGCAGGATGTGCGAGATCTGCCCCGTCAGCTCGAAGACGATGACGGCCGTGGACACCGTGTGGGTGACGGCACCTGACAGCGCGGCTGCCCCTGTGCCCGTCCCCGGGAGACACGGGGGTGGCTGTCAGGTGCTGCCTGCCAGGCTGGGTCCCCACCCCGGGTCCCCACCCCTAGGGCATCCACCACACCCAGAGCCCTTGGGACCTCCCGGGGACAACCCCAGTGGTGGTGTCACCCCCCCGTCCCTGGGAACACCACTTCAGCCCTGGGGAACTCACCGGCCCCTTTGGAGCATCTCCAAGTGATGCCCACCACGGTGTCCCCGTGCCAGCCCGGTGCTTACCCACCACGGCGTAGCCCCCCGGCACGATGCGGTAGGTGTTGCTGTCGGTATGGATGCCATCAGGGAACCAGGCTGCCATGCTTTCCCCCACCAGGCGCCCGAAGGCTGCCCCTGCCCGCAGAGAGGGGCTAAGAGTGGGCACAGGGGCTCTCCTGGCACCCGACCCAGCCTCGCGCCCTCTCCTCTGCCCCGGCACTGCCGGGGAAGGGGACACCTTGGGACGCCCATGCGTGCCCCAGTGTAGGCTGGCAGGCAGCTCCCTCCTCCTGCCGTGCCCTTGCGGGGTACGGGCTCTCACCGATGACGAAGACAGGCATGAAGGCTCCGCAAGGCACTGGGATGGTGGTGGCCAGGGCCGACATCCAGAACTGAGTGGGAGATGCAGACACCCATTACTTGCTCCCCCCGGCCCGGCCCTGCCTCCTGCCCCTGCCGTGCCCCACAGCCGGCTGCGGTGGAGCAGCACATGGGTATCACCATGCCGTGGGGCAGCCCCGCTTCTCCCAGGGGCACCCTGCCAGCACCTCCCTGGTGGCATCTGGGAGCAGCCAGCCAGCACCTCCCTGGTGGCACCTGGCCAGGACCTCCCTGGTGGCACCGGGGGGCGCCCTGCCAGCACCTCCTGCTGGCACCTTGGTGGGCTCCCAGCCAAGATCTCTTTGACGGCATGTCGGCAGCACCCAGCCAACACCTTGGTGGTCTCTGGGAGCAGCCGCCCAGTGCCTCCCAGTAGCACCTTGCTGGCAAGCACCCGGCACCTCCCCGGTGGCATCCAGGAGCCCCTCCCCAGAGCCTCCTGCTGGCACCCTGGGGCTGACAGGGGCAGGAGGCACCCACCTTCATGAGGATGAAGACGACGAGGGTGACGAAGACGTTGGAGCGGGGGTGGCGCCAGGCCTCCAGGATGCCCAAGTACTCAAACTCATCGCTGAGCCCCTGCTTGGCCCACGTCTGGTTGTCGAAGAGTGTCACCAGGGTATCCTTCTGGGTGAGCTGGTGATGGGCAGGGGTCAGCTGGGGCTGGCGGTGGCGCCGGGATGGGGACTGATGTGCCACCCCATGGCGGGTACCTGGCCAGCCATGAACTGTCCGAAGCCGGGCGGGAAGGTCAGCGTGGAGATGAGCAGCGTCACCAGGGCAGGGAAGAGCAGGCGCCTGGCGGGGTGGCACAGGGTGGGAGAGGTGACGTTGGTGCAGCCCCAGCTCCACCGCCCCGGTCCCGGGAACCGCTGGGCACCTACTTCTTCATGAGGAAGCGGTTGATGGTCTTCTGGCGGCGCATGAACTGCACGATCTTGCGGTTGAGGTAGACGAAGAGCGCGCCCCCGAAGCCGCTGGCGATCCTGGGCAGAGGCAAGGGATGAGCGCCCACGTGTCCTACTGCCACCACCGCCACCGCCGCTGCCACCCCGGGGCCACGGGACGGGCGCCGGGGTGGCCGCACTCACCCGATGACGGCGAAGGCGGGCAGCTCCTGCAGGTCGAAGGGGAAGTCGAGGCGGAAGCGGGTTTTGAACAGCGCCGTGATCGTCTCTGGGGGACGGCAGGGGTCAGGGGGGCTGGGTGGGGGGACCCCCGTGCCTCCACCCCCACCCCGGAGGTACCTTCATCCTTGTTCCAGACGGCGAGGACGCGGAAGATGAAGGCGCTGAAGGTGGCGGCGAAGAAGCCGCGCCAGTAGTTGCGGACGGCGAAGAAGGTGGAGGTGACCTCGATGCTGAAGAGGACGCCTGGCACCGGGGGGAAGCGCACGAGGGAGGCGGCGAAACCCAGGTGGGTCCCCGGCGCCTGGCATGCTTCCCGCCCCGAGCCCACGCTCGTGCACGGCCCGCAGGGGTCCAGCTGGGCCCACGGCCACGCTACGGGGCGGTTCAAGGGCTTCCCTGGCAAAACGTGTGACCGGTCCCCGGCTGGCCACAGCAGGCATGGCGGAGCAGCAGTCGGCGCGAGCAAGAGGGTAGCACGGGGACGTGAGCAATGACGAAATGGGTGGCGCTGGGGTTGTGGGGGGGGGTGGCACGCAGACAGACGGACAGACAGATGGGGCAGCGCGGCAGGCAGAGGGCAAGGAAAGAGTTAGACATGTCACCAACCTACGGGCAGGGCTCAGCGGGGCCGGAGCAGGGAGCTCCCTGGAGCGCAGGGCGGCAGGGGAGAGGACGAGAGCAGACGTTACACCTCCGAGAGGATGGTGCCCGCTCCTCCCTTCCTCCTCCCCGCCGAGCAGCACTGCCCTTTCCCATGCCAGCCGTCCTGGGGGTCCTGTTTGCCTCGCCGGGCAGACCCCGGTGCCCGGGTGGGAGGTGCGTGGGGGTGCGTGGGGGGCCCAGGGTGACCCTACCTCCGATGGGGGCGGCGAAGCAGCAGCCGACACCGACGGCGCAGGCGGCCGCCAGCATTTCGATGTTCCTCGCCTCGTTCTGTGGGCGAGCCGGGGGTGAGTGAGCACTGCCCCCCACACCCCCGTGCTGCCAAACCTGCTGGGGGGCACAGGCGGAGCCCCCCCGGGGCCAGCCCACCCTGCTCACCTCGTAGATGCCCCCGAAGAGGGAGAGGAAGCGGCTGAGCAGGGCTGCACACATGCTGGCGATGTGGACGAAGGGACCCTGCAGGGACAGCAGGGGGACTGAGGACGGTGCCCCCCCCCCCCCCCCCCCCCGCCCTCCCTGCCCCGGGCACTGCCCTCACCTCCTTGCCCAGGGGCATGCCGCTGCCCAGGGCGCACGTCAGCCCGATCACCTTGGCCACAAAGGTCTTGAGGGTGAGGTACTCCTTCAGCACGACGCCCCGCAGGATGGTCTTCATCTCCGGGATCCCTGAGCCTGGCACCGCAGGGAGAGCCTTGACCCACGGCCATGGAGGGGGAACACTGGGGACCCCCTGCCCCCTAGTTCTGGGGGAAATCCTTGATGCTCTGACACACCCCACTGCCACAGGGAGACCCCAGAGACACCTCTTGCCACAGTACAGTTGGCAGGAACAGCCCCATGGCCATGTAGGGACAACCCATAGCCCTGCAGGGACAACCCATAGCCCTGCAGGGACCCCAATCCCATAGCCCCCAGGAGACCCTCTGAAGGCTAGCCCATAGCCATAGGAAGACCCCCCCAGACCCAAAGCTCAGGAGGTCATCCACCCTAGATCCCCCAGGAAACCCTCTGAAGACTAGTCCATAGCCCTTGGAAGACCTCCAGGACTCCCAACCCCATAGCCCAGGAGGACACCCAGGCAGTTCCCAACCCACAGTCCCACGGAGGGGACACCCCGTTAGGGTGCAGGCAGCCCCCCACGGTACCCTACCCACGGCCTGGGGGGCAAGGATCTGGGTGAAGCCGGCCGAGAAGGTGATGAGCACGGTGGGGTAGGTGACCCAGGCCAGGTACTGCAGCAGCACGTTGGTGTCCAGGCCCCCGTACATCCACTTCTGGGCTGTGGGCACAGCCGGCCAGGCGGGTCACGGGTGGCAAGGGGCATGGCACGGCCCTGCGGCACGGCCCCCCCATGCCCCCAGGAGCCCACCAGTGCCCGCTCACCTTGGAGGCAGGTGGCGATGGCGAAGTCCATGGCCCAGCTGACCAGCGCCATGACCAGCCCCAGGAGGATGAGGAAGACCCAGTCTTCGCCCACCTTGGAGATGAGGAACCGCTGGCACTGCAAGGCGCAGACTGCGGGCACAAGGGCAGGCTCAGGGCCGGGCGCCCCGGGGATGGGCACGCCGGGGCGGCAGGGCCGGGCTGGCAGGTACACAAGCGCTCACAACCGGCGGCACCGACCCAGCACCACCGGCACCGTCCGGTGCGGGAGCACCGCCGTGCCCAGCCGTCGCAGCCATACCACGACCACCGGCGGGCAGGATCGGCGGGCTCCGGCGGTGCGCAGCCGCACACGGTGCCGCCAGGCGCGCAGCTCCCACCAGCATGGCCCCCCTGGCACGGCCCCAGGCAGAGGGGCTGGGGGCCTCCGGTCCCTGCGGCGTGCCCGGCTATTTTAGGCCATTGTGTCCCCGCTGCCCGGCGGGCAGGTGGCATTGTCCTCGGCGCCGGTGTCCCATGACAGCCGGAGAAACCCTACCCGCCGCCACCGTGGCAGGGTGGGCAGCCGTGCCTAGACCAGGTGCTGCCGTGGGGCTGTGCCCACCGGTGTCCCCCCCCCACGGCCCTATCCCCCGTGGCCCTTACCGCGGCAGGGGGCACAGCGGCCCTGGGTGTACTCCAGCAGCTCGGAGGGGCGGCGAGGCCGGGGGGTGTCCCCCTCCCCGTGCCCCTGCTGCAGCCGCAGCCGGGCCGCCTCGTCCTTGGCGAAGGTGCCCAAGTCCTGGGTGTAGCGCCCGTACATCTGGGGGAGAAGGAGGGGGGGGGGGGGGCGTCACGAGGGGGCTGGCACCCCGGCTCTCACGCCCAAGTGGGGAAACTGAGGCAGGGGAGCAGCGGGCGCGCTGGTATGGCCTCCCAGCACTGGGGGGGTGCCAGGCGAGGGGACAGGCGGCCATGGCGCTCCCAGGGGAAGGGGCAGCGGTGCTTCTGGGTGCCCGCTGGGCTGTCGGAAGAGGCCAGGTAGATAAGGAGCACAGGGATCGATGGAGATCATTATGCCCACGTGCCCTGTGCAGGCAGCTGGCACCACTGGTACCAGTCCCCAGCCCTACCCATGTGCTTCGGGCACCTCAACCACCTGGTTGAGGGTGGGGAAGGGCCTCTGGCCACGGAGCATGGCCAGTCTGGCTGGGAAACTCTCTGAGGGCTGGTATTGGGGTTGTGCTGGTGCTCTGCAGGCGCCTTCCCTCGGCATCACTAAAAGCAGGGCTGGGGTGTCCCCCCCCGGGAGGCAGCCTCAGCAGACCACACATGACATGAGCTGGCTGGTCTCAGCCAGCAGCAGGGAGGCAGGAGGGCAGTGGGGGGCAAGGCGTAACCCCAGTTCCCGGGGGAGAGGGGGACACGGCATCAGGCACAGGGTGGTCCCTGGGCTATGAGGAGGGGGTTTGGGGAGCAAGGGGATGCAAGCGGCTCTGTGCCTCCTCCTCGGCTGCCTCCTGCCTGGCCGTGGCACGTGGCCTGGCCCCGGCAGGGAGGTGGCCCTGGCAGTGCCCCCCGTGCCGGCCAGGAGCTCTTTGTGCCCGTCCTCCCCGCCGAGCCGGGGGCATTTGTCCCGCACCGGCGGGCACTGCCAAGGACTCGGTTGCCTGGTTTCCGCCTCGCTCCCCCCGGCACGACCTGAATGCCAAGTGCCAGAGGTTGGCCCGGCACAAAGGGAGGCTTCAGGGCCGCGGAGGCCCTGCCAGGCTCCCACGTCGGGGCGACGTGAGCCCCATGCCGATGGCGTGCCCACCCGCCGTGCCGTGCCAGCGCAGCACGTGGCTGCCCAGCCGGGGCGCAGCCACCCTCCTCCGTGGCATGGCCCGTGCCGGCGCCCGGCAGAGGGGCGACGCCACGGGTGGGCACCACGCTTGGCACGTGGGCAGCCCGGCTCTGGCTGCCGGCAGCGGTGCCCGTCCCGGATGCCTGGGTCCCGCTCACACCCCCCTGGCCTGCTGGCACGTGCCAGCTCCCCGTGGGGATGGCGTGAAGGTGCATTTCTCACGGGGCATCGCTCCTGCCCAGGTCCCTTTGGCAGGGAGCAGAAAGCAGCCAGAGCGGCGCCGGATGGATTCGCTGCTGTCTAATACCCGGGTTGTGCTCGGCAGCGGGAGGGAGGGTGGGGAGGCAGGCGGGGGGGTGGGGGCACATTCATTTCCATTGCTGACCCTTTCCTGGCATGGCTTTTCCCCCAAACTCCTGCTCAGCACGGGCTCGGTGGCTCCTCGCCCTATGGAAACGTGCCGGGGGGAAGGCACGCGCCAGGCGGAGATGCCGGCACAGCCACCTCGGGGGGGGGCCGGATCCAGCATCGGCTGCCAGAGGAGGACCCCAGCCCCGCACGGGGCCCTGTGTTCAAAGGCTCCCTTCGGGCGAAGCTTGTTTCCTCTGGAAGACGAAACGGGCCGGCACCCCGAGGAGTGCTGTCCCCCTGCCAAACACCCGCCTCCCCCGGCCCCACTGCCGCCCCACAACCGGCCCCAGCCGGGACCGGGGCACCCCCAGGCTGAGTGGCCCCCCAAACCGGCTCCGTGCCCACCTCCTGGGGCCGTGCTGGGGGGCTGCCACGCTGCCCCCCGGGTGTTGGGGCACCCGGCAGGATGCCCAGCCCCAGGGGGTCCAGCCTGGTTGCGGGGGGAGGATTTTCCTCTCCCCCCTTCCCCTCGTTTGCAGCCAAGCCCACCTGCAACAGCAGGGATGCAAGTGAAGGGGTCGTGCCACGCCGCTGCCACCTGCCACCCCGTGCCACCCCTCTGCCCCGTGCCACGGCCCCGCAGGCAGGACATGGGACCCCCGGGGTGCCCCATGTCGGGCAGCCACAGTTGCCGTGCTGGCAGCCCTGGCACGGCTGTGGGGCCGGGGTGAAGGCCGGTGGTGGGCTCTCTCCTTCCTCCTCGTCCTCATCCTCCTCCTCCCGCTCGAGTTATTTTTCCACAAAGGCCTTTTGAAACACAAACAGCCCCGGGACTCCGGCCTCCGCCGCGAAGCAGCTGAACAATCACAGTGCCGGGCGGGCAGGGAGCGGGCACGGGGTGGGGGGGGGGGGGGGCACCCGGGGACACGGGCGCGGGCCAAAGCCGCTATGTCGACCTCGCTCCTGCGGGCACCGGCCGTGCCGCAGCCCCCCAAGCAGTGCCAGCCCACGGTGCCCGCTGCGTCCGGGCGATGCTGCGCCTGCGGCGGGTGCTGGCATCTGGTGCTGCCGTGTCCCCGTGCCACCCTGTCCCATAGCGCTGAGCTTGCTTGGCAGCGGTGCCCACCTCCACATGGCCGATGCCAGCCAACCTTCCCCCCAAATCGTGATGCTGGGGGGGGGGTATTTAAAGGCAGGGGGTCCCCCGGGCTGACAGCGGGCAGGCGGGGACCAGGGGGGTGTTGTGTCACGCTGCCCGTCTTAGCCGGGCTCTAATCGCCCTGAGCGGCTCCGCAGTGAACAAGGGCAGTTTGTCAAGCTTAATCCCCCCTCCCCCGGGGGCCCTTTGCTCCCCACCTCGGCAGCCTGGCATGCGGGGGGCACCGGGGCTGGCACGCACCCCGGCACCCTTGACATGGCCGGGGGGTCCTCACGGGCACCCGTCCAGCATGGGGTCCCCAAGGAGGGACGCCGTGGCCTGGGGAGACCTTCAGGGCTGGGGCTGTGCCAGCCCCCAGTGGCACCATGGCCATGGCACCCCGGGGCTGGTGAAATCTGCGGAGGGTAAGGACGTGGCGTGGGGACGGGGCTCTTTGGGCATGGCTGGGCACAGCCCTGCAGCGTGGCTGTGATGCCCCGGCTGCGGGCACGGGCAGCAAGAGCTGTCTCCCCAGGGCTGTCCCCAGGGCGGTCTGGCTCGGACCAGCCCGTAACAGGCTCCAGCCGGATCCTGACCCTCCTGGCAAGCGCAGGCAGGAGCTGGTGGTGGCTCACATGCACCGGGAAGGGCCGGGCACCCTCCTGCCCAGCATGCGCCCAGGTGGCTCTCGAAAGCCAGGCGTGAGGCTGTGGGACAGGAGCCCGCACCCAGCCTCACCCACGAGCCCCAGGCAGTTTCCCGAGCCTCGCCACAGCCCAGAGGCCTTGGGGATGGGCGCCCTGGGGTGCCCAGGGCACGGGTGCTACCCCGCCCGGAGGAAAGGAGGGCAAAGTCTGCCGGCACCACGCAACGCTGCCCCGATGCCAGCCCAGCGTGCCTCTCCCCTCCCATGCTGCCCGCAGGCTCCTCTGCCCCGCGGTGCCCGGCTGGGCTGGCCTCTCTGCCCAGCCGCCGTGGACACGGCGCAGGGGGCGGCAGTCCGGTGCTGGGGGGAAGAGGCACCCCCACGGCTCGCATCGGACGATGCTGCGCACCCCTGCTTGTGCCCCTGGCTGCTCCCTCGCTCGGCCCTGCCAAGGAGGCACCACGGGGGCGATAAGATCGTGGAGATGCCGGCACAGCCAGGGCTCCCATGGCCAGCCGGTGCCCCACAGCCACCCAACAGCGACGGAGAAGGAGCAGCTTGGGGTGGGCACTGAGGGGAACCCCCAGACAAGGGCTTTGGGTGCTTGGAAAGGCAACGGGAAGGGCGCCTGATGCAGCAGTACCCTGACACTGTCCCGTGCCCACGCGCCGGGTGGGCAAGCCTCAGCAGGGCCGGCCCCGCTCGCAGCAACCAGCTCAGGCTCTCGGCAAACTCGGGCAGCCGTGGGCACGGGTAGCCTGCAGCAGCTCAGCCCCTCCGCTTCCCTGCCCACCTCCCCAGCCCTGCCTGTCTGAATGCCTTTGCCGGGGCAAAGTACCCATTTGCTAAGCCACCCCGGGCACCATCCCAACCAGAGGCCAGGGAGAAGCACCTTTGCCTGAGATGTCCGAGAGCCGTGGGCAGCGGAGGGGCCGTGGGCACAGCGGGAAGGGAGGACACCGCCGGGACGGTCGGGCGCCTGGGTGCCAGCGGGGAGGCCTCTGAGGGGAAGGCTTCGTAAACATGGGGCTAAGGTTGCAGGCAGGGGAGATACACTATCTTGGGGGCAGAGGGCCGGGGACACGCAGCGCGGGGGGTGAAACGTGCCCGGGCGATGCCTCTGGGAGCCTCCCCCAGGGTGGGCATCCCCCCCCCCTCCCAGCGATGAGGGTTTTTTTGGGGGAGGGAGGGATGAGGTGTGCGCAAAAGTCCTGCCCCTGGGGTGGGGGCTCGGTCGAGCTCCTCCACCGCCCTGGGGGGGGGGCCGTGGGGTGGCCCCCCCTGCCCCAGCACCCTGCCCGGAGGCGGCACCTCAAACCGGGCCCGGCGGAGCTCATTGGCGCTGCCACCCTCAGCGGGGGGCAGCACCCACAAAACCGCCCATCTCCCCCGGTATCCTCCGGTGCCCCCCCCCCCCCCTTTTTCCCGTGCCCGGTGCCCGGCCGCACTCACCAGGGTCTGCTCATACTGCAGCGCCCGCTGCGCCTCGCTCTCCGAGGCCATGGTGCCGCCGCTCCTGGCCGTGCCGGTGCCGGTGCCGGTGCCGGTGCCCGCGGCGGCGGCAGCGGCGGCTCCTCCCGGGCCGTGCGGGGCGGGCCCGGGGCACTGCCCGGGGGAGGGACCGGCCGCGCTCCGCCTCCACCGGCAGCGCCCGGCACCGGCAGCCAGCGCCGAGCACCCAGCGAGGGGGTGCTCGGCCGAGCGGGGGGCTCTGCCCTGCAGCGGGGTCTTTTCCACCCGTGGGCTTCGCCCCCGGGTTTCCCAGCTGGGGAATGGCACCCGTGGGGGCAGGTGGCGCGGGGTGACCGGGGGTACGGCTCCCGGTGGGACACGTTGCTCCCTCTTCCCACGGGCACAAGGGGCTGGCGTGGGGCTGGCATTGCCACCGGTCCCTGCTTCCCCGTGGTTTTTCACCTGCTTCCCCGTGGTTTTTCACCGGTGGGATGTGGGCAGGGAGGACCGTGCTGAGGGCACTGCGGGCAGCCAGCCGCCAGGCTGGTGGCCGTGCCTGGTTGGGGGTCAGATCTGGGGGGCAGAGTGCCACCTCGGCACTGTGGGGGCTCACCAAGAAGGACCCCAAAGCTGGCAGGGAGCTCATCCTTACCGTGGTGCCGCTCAGCGTCCCAGGACTGCCAGCCCCAGGGAAGGAAGGTGGGCTTCGCTCTTCGCTGCCGAACCCACTGGGCAGCGGTGGCTCAACCCTCTCCAGAGGGGCACACGGGCAGAGCTTGGCACTGGCGATCTTTGGGCAAGATGCTCCGGCATGGCAGGTTGGCTGCCAGGACCCCCGTCTCACTGCTGCCACGGGCTCAGGGGCAGCTGGCAGGGCCGAGCTCGCCCTGCTCCCCAGGGCACCCCATGGCAGTTTTGTGGCAAGAACTGGGCGCGGGGAAAGAGCGAGCCGTGGCACTGCCGGGCTGGTGCTGCGGGACCAGGAACGGGCTAGTTCTCACCGCCCGGGTGCCACCCTCCAGTTTGACGTTGGCACCCCCAAGGGTGGGTGATGATGGCCGGGCTGGGGGCTGGGATATTCCCTGCGCCAGCCTGGGAGGGTTCATCGCCGGACATGAACCAGTTTGCGGCAGGGAGGTGATAAAATGGGCTGCCCGTTCATTGTGTCCCCGGGCACGGAGCTCCCTTCTCGCTCGTCAGCTCCTGGCACTGCCCCACAGCAGCCGGGACGCTCATCCGGAGGGGCAGCCCCGTGCCAGGACACACGCTCTACCCGCTGCCGCCAGCGTGCCCGGCTGCAGGCCACCGGTACACTGCAAGGGCACCACGGGTGCTGCCACCCTGCTGGCACAGGCACCCATGTGGCCCTGGGCGTGCGCGGGGCAGGACACCTGGCTCAGCACCCAGGGCTCTGGGCCAGTCCAGTATGCCCCAGTGCTATCCTCCCAGTGCCACCTCTGGTGCAGTCCTGCTGTAGGCTAACACTGTCCCACTATGGTGGTGGTATGGATGTGGGTGGCTGTATGGCACATCCAGCCCCAGGCATTCGGCTTGCTGTGGGTGCTGCGGGCAGGCACCTCCGTGGGTGTCAGCTGGCTCGGGGCCCCGGGCTGGGCTCTTTGTGCCACCGCAGAGGTGTGGGGGACAGAGCCCTGCTGTCCCCGTGCCAGCAGGCGCCATCGCCAGGCGCTGCATCTGCAGCCCCTGCCACGGACACAGGCAGGGCTGGCATCACAGCTCCTGCCACAGGCACTGGACCCTGCTCTGGTCCTGTCCAGTGCCGCCCTACAAGCGCCACCCTAAAGCCCATAGGGGGTGCCCACAGCCTGGCACTAGCTCCCAGGTCCCATGCCCCCCAAATACCCCCCCCAGTTTATGCACCCCCAAACACAGCAAGGCAAGGGCCTGCAAATCCCACCAGAGGCCAGCGTGGGATGCAGGGGCACAGCGCTGTGCCTGCTGCTGCTAGGAAAAGGCAGGGAGGAGGGTGGGCAATAGCTCTGGTTTTAATAAATACATCGGGACCCCCATCCACGGGCACCATAAATTATGTGATGAGCCTGGCTGAGCCAGTGCGGGCGCAGCAAGACGGGGGCCGGAGGGATTTTACACTATGTACAAGGTGGGCACGATGCCCACTGTGCCCGCTGGCCAGGGGGGCTCGGAAGGGGACGGCAGCGGGTGCCCCGGCCTCCGCCAGCCCAGCCGCTGCCCACTGGCACAAGTGGGCAGGGCAGCCCCGGCATCGCGGCCGGGCCAAGACGGGGTGCCCAGGCTGGGCGCCTGGCCGCATCCACCCTGCCATGCTCCTCTGTGCCCCCCGCCCTGCGCGGGGGCAATGGGTGGTGGGGACGCCCCCACGGCCGCCTGGCCTCGCTGTGCGCTCGCCCCGCTCCAGGCAGTGGTCACTGCTCAGCGACTCCACGCCTCCGCTCTGGCATCATGGACCTTCTCCCGTGCATCTGGGGGGGCATCGGGGGCTGCGGTGGAGGAAAGCGGGGCTGAGAGACGGGCGCGATGGGTGCCAGAAGGGCACTTGGGTTGGTCCCAGCCCTGGCTCGGCAGCCAAGGGTGCCAGGGAGGTGCACGGGCCACCGCGGGGTGTTTCGGGGAGCAGTGCCCACGTGCGAGCGCTCGCACTCACCGCGGCACTTGGCGCAGCAGGGGTTGTCCCTCCTGGCAGGGCTGGCGCAGGCAGCCGGTGGGCACTCCTGGCGCTGGCAGTGTGTCTCCCCCGACTGCGGGGCAGAAAGAGGGGCTGAGCACGGGGGTTGGGGGGCTAGCAGCTCCTCAGGGCATGGGTACGGTGGGTCCCTGGGGTGCCACCCCAGGCTGCTCTCCCACCCGTCCCCGAAGCGCTGGGGACTGGCACAGGGGTACCTTCTCCTTCACCTGGTGCCACCCAAGGCTCGGCACACTCACCACACACCAGCAGAGGATACACTTCATTTCTCCAAAGGGGGGCACGGAGGGGTGCCAGCTCTCATTGTTGAGGTACCAGCGGCGCCCGAAGCGGCATGCCCGCGGCCCATCCGCCTGCATGGTGTCGGCCAGCTCGGGGACGCTTTTCTCCGGGGCTGCAGGAAAGGGAACTGGGAGGCTGCCCACCCGTGGCAGGGGCACCTCACGGCGTCACCAGTGGTGGCATGCCAGGGCCGTGCCGGGAGACTGGAGGGCAAGAGGGGATTGCAGGTACCTGGGCACTGTTTGCAGCAGTCAGAGGGGCTGGCGCGCACGGGGTTGGCACAGGTGAGCCGCGGGCACTGCACCTTCTCACAGTGCACTTCGCCCGTGGTGCCCTGTGGAGAGGGTGGGGGGCTCAGGGGGGGCATGAAGCAGTTGGTACAAGGCACGCGCCCCCCACCCTGGTTTCAGCTCCTGCTACGGTGTCCGGCAGCTCAGGGCAGCACCATGGGTGCCAGGGCAGCTCTGCTGCCAAACCAGGGTGGGGGTCCAGAGGGGAACTAGGACTCACACTCACCTTGCAGGTGCAAATGGCACATTTGATGAGGCCAAAGGGGGGCACGACGGGGTGCCAGCGGGTGCCAGAGCCTCGCCACGTCTTGTCCCCATCGAAGTAGCAGCCTGGGAGAGGAGGAGAAGGTGGGCACAGTCCCCACGGGGGGAGCGGGGGTGCCAGAGAGGCCACGGGGACAGAGCTGCCTCCTCGTCCTGTGCCCGCTGAGACTCACCCTCGCTACTGTCCCGTGCCCGCTCCAGCTTCAGCTCCTCCTGCTCCATCTTCTTCTCTGCAAGGAAGAGGGAGGCCGTGAAGGGGTGCAGAGGCTCAGAGAGCCTTCTACCCACGGGGAACCTCCCTGCTCCCCCAGCCCCACGGCCACCCTGGCCCCCAGATACCTTCGCAGACGGGGCAGCACAGCTCCTCGGGGTGCACCTGGTGGGTACAGTTGAGGGGCTGGCACAGGATGGGGTCACAGATCACCGTGCGCTTCTGGGGGCAGCAGGTAGAGGGTTCGTTACAGGGGGGCACTGCTGACGGGTGCTGGCCCCCAGCTTGCCCCCCCCCGGCCCATACCTGGCAGCTGCAGATGGAGCACTTCTTGTCATAGTCGGGTGCCCAGCGGGTGCCGTGTGCCCGGTGCTGCCCCTCAAAGAAGCAGGAGTTGGGGTCCTTCTTCAGCTGCTCCAGGTCCCTGGTCTTGGCACCCTCAGAGAGCTCGGCCTCCCCCAGGGCCAGGCGGGTCCCTCCTGCATGGCACCGGTTGGGGATGTGCACCTGGAGGGGGGCAACGGGCAGGAGGGTTGGCACCACTGGGGGACCCCGCTTCTCATGCCGATGCCCGGCCGCCCTCCACGGTCCAGGCTGGTGGAGGAAGCACCCACGACCACAGTACACATCACGCCGGGCTCCTGGGACGATGTCACGGCATGCCTTCCACCCTGTGCCCTTCTCACCCTGCTCTGAGCAGTGCCACCCAGCTGGGGACCCTGAGCTTTGCTGGGGATGAGTAAGGGCACCGTGCCCAGGTAGAAACCTACCCGTCCCCGCATCTCCCCGTGTGGGTAGGCTTTGGTGCTGACTTGCAGGAAAGCAGTGCCCTGGGCCAGGTGCTGCAGCAGGTCGGCATCCAGGTCCTTCACCACCCCCTGAGCCTGCCGGGGCGAGAGGGGCACCGTGGTGGGGCTCGAGCGCTGGCCCGGTCCCCGCTGTGGGGTGCCCCAACCAGGCGCCCATCTCACCTCGGTGCTGTAGAAACCCTTGAGCAGGCGCTTATGCTGGTGGGGACGGGCACCCATCTCACCCAGCTCAGCTACTCCGTGGAGGTGGGCGCTGACGGTGCCGTCGGCCGGGCGTCCCAGCCCCGCCACCGAGATCTCGTAGTGCAGGTGGCAGTGCTCATCCAGCGAGAGCCAGGCGTGCCCCCCGGCCCCACTGCCCACCGGGGGGGACACCAGCTGCCCTGCCAGCACCACGGGCATCTCTGCGCACAGACAGGGGCCATGGGAGGTGATGGGCAGGGGGGCTGCCCCACCGCCCCCGTCGCCACCCCTGGTGCCCCCCGGGTACCTGTGTAGCGGGCGAGCAGCCCGCTGTAGGGCAGGGAGATGACCTGGCCCCGCAGCTCGCCCTCCGCCCAGTCCTTGGTGGCCACATTGAGGAAGAGCTCATTCTGCAGCAGCATGTGGGCATCACGGGCGCTGGGGCTCTGCCAGGCACCCCGGGCCTGCCGCCGGTGGGAGACCACGTAGGTTGGGACAGGGACTCACACAAGGTCACCGTGCCATCCCCCCCCAGTGCCACCCAGCGCTCACCAGCCCGTCCTTGTAGCTGGGCGTCATGTCGAACAGGACGTTCCTCTTGCTCTTCCGCCGGGGTTTGGTCTCCAGAGTGATGCCCACTACCTCACTGGCGGTGCCCACCACCTGCACCTGCGGGAAGGGCACCGAGGGGCAGCGCCATGGGGGGAGACGCCCCTAGGAACCCCAGGAGGGAGACTGGTGCCCTCCGCTTACCTGGTACTCCAGGGTGCCATTCTCGTGAAGCGCCAGCTTGGCCGAGCCCACGGCCCCCGTCTTGGTCGGCAGCAAGGCATCCGCTCCACAGAGCACGCTTTGGATGGCTTCAGCCCGGGGAGAGAGGCACGGGGTGGGGAGTGTGTGTGAGGTTGGCATGGGGGGGGGGGGGGAATGGCCACCCCCCTGCACCCCGGGGTGCCCGCCCCATGCTCACTGTCACAGCTGCGGCGGGTGGTGATGGTGCCCGCCAGCTGGCACGCGTGCCGGCCCTCCGTCTCGGCCACGATGCGGAGCTGCCCCTGCACCAGCCACTGCAGCTCGTGGGCAGACAGCTCGCTCAGCACCTCTGCGAATTCGGGGTCCTGCCGGAGTTGGGGGGGGGGCACAGTGGCACGGCTCAGCCCTGGCACGGCGGGCGCCGCGGCTGCTGGGGCACGTGGGGGAACAGACGGCTTTACCTCCACGGTGATGTTGGCGCGGACCTCCCGTAGCGTCTGGCCCTGGTGCAGGATGCGGACCCGCAGTGGGACCCAGGGGGATTCTGGCCATGGCAGAGCGAGTTGGACCCGCTGGACCAGGGGCCTGCGACCACTGTCCCTCTGCCCCCCAAACCCAGCCCTCTGTGCGCACCGCCCCCAAACCCCTGCACCCGATCCCCCACTTTCTTGCCAGCTGCCTGCCCTGTCCTGCAAGCCTGGACCCCTGCACCCCCCGTGACCCCCACCATTCCCCCCTGCACCCCCCAAATCCTTGCACAACCCACATCCCAAACCCATCCTTCTGCGCACCGACTCCCACCCCATACACCCTCCAGCACTCCCTGGCCCCACGCCCCCCTATAGGTACACACCACACACCCATGCACACCCCAAATCATGCAACAACCCCTATGCACACCTTAACCCCCCCCCCGCCATGCCATGCATAGCCCCTATACCCCCCCTGACCTCACAGATGCTGACCCACGCATCCCAAACCACATATGTGCCATGCACTGACTCCCCCCAGCCCTACACAGCCCCCCCCGGGCAGTGCCAGGCCCCACAGAGTGTCCGTGCCCACTCTCACCCCTGGCACCAGGCTCCAGCAGCCCTCGGGCCATGAGGATGAAGTGCAGGTTGTTCTCGGTGTCGCTCAGCGTCAGCATGGCCATGCCCCCAGCGCCCAGGTGCGTGGGGTCCGACGAGGTCAGGATGGCACCGAACGTCTCTGTGCGGGGAGAGGGGGCGTGAGGGGCATCCCGGTGGGCACCCACCGGCTGGGCACGCGGGAGCCAGACTTACCTGCGAAGAGCGCCCGGTGCTTGAGAATGTGCCCGTGGACTTCTCCGGAGGGCTGCGCCCGGGTGACGAGGGACACGCGGAGCTGCTCCCCCCGCAGCAGCTGGATGTTGGCCTTGGACACCGTCCTCCACATCCCGCAGAGCTGCGGGCGAGGGTAGGGTTGGTCAGGGGCCGGGGGGGCACCGCACACCCGGGCACCGTGCCCCCCCTGTCCTCCCGGCCCCTCTCACCATGCCATCCTCGGGGGCAGCGCTCTTCTGCACGGGGTGTTCGAACAGCACGTTGCCCTCAGGGTCGCTGAAACGCACCCGGCTCGGCCGCCCCAGCCTGCGGGAACCCAGGGGCTGAGCAAGGACCCCCCACTCCCCCGGCACCACCATTGCTTAGCACCGGGCACAGGGGTGTGTTGGGGAGGGCACACGGGGGTTACCCGGTGATTTGGGGTGGGCAAGAGAAGGGTGACGTCCCCCTGGGGTGCCAAGCGGCACGCTCTGCCCACCCACACCCAGGCTGGCCCAACGCTGACGTCCCACGGGGTGCCAGCTTGGCACGGGCCCCCTGGGCTCCCCTGCCCCGGAGCGGTGCCAAACTGGCACCGAGCAGGAGGGGGGGTCCCCGCCGGGAAAGGCGGCAGGACAGGACCCGCTGGGAGCCGAGTGCTTGGGCCCGGCTGTAAATTAGGAGCATTTTCGGCTCCGTTTGGCTCCTCCGGTCGGAGCTGGAAATTAGTCACCACTTTACTATGCAAAGGGGCCTGGAAGCGAGGAAGAGCAGAAGAAACTGGAGCGGGATGGAGGGAGGGAGAGGAGAGGCTCGCGGGCATCCGGGGAGGGCATGGTGAGGATGGGGAACCCTGTTGGCAGTGCCCCGGCGATGCCCGCCGGCAGAGCCCACGGGGTGCTCTGCTTCGCTGCGCCGGCATCCTCCGCGGAGCCCTGGAGCCGTTCCCGTTTGTTCCCGCTCCAGACCTGGAGGCGAAGGGGTGAGGCCTGGCCGGCGCCGTGGGTGTGCCAAAATCCCGGCAACTCGCCCAGGTTGGACCCCCAGCGCATCGCCCCCCTCCCCAAATCTCTCGCCCTGCCAATGCAAGGCTGTGGCACCGCAGGGGGGATGTCGGAAGGGAAACTGAGGCACAAGCACCACTGCATCCCCCCCTTTTCCAGGGGGGGTGCCCCCTGTGCCAGCCTGGGCAGCGGACACGGGGCAGGACTCACCTCTCGTAGCTGATGGAGAAGAGCAGGTAGGAGCGCAGCAGGGTGAAGCGAGCCTTGGCCACCGCACTGGACGTGGGGTGCCATGGCTCCGGGCCGCTCGTCAGCAAGGCCACAAACTCTGGGGAAGGGAAGCTGATGATGGTGGGGAGCGCGGGGGGTTGCCCAACACTGCTGCTGCCCACCCGGGTGGGTGGCTCACCTGTGCGGGCATCGTCACGGGCCAGCCCCTCGGAGCTCAGGTAGGAGCGGTCGTTGTAGGGTTTATCCAGGTCGTCCTCCTTGTCCTGGAAGTACTCGAAGGTGTCGAAGGGGGGTGCGGGGCTCTTCTCTGGGGGGCCTGGCAAGGCTGGCATAGGGTGGGCACAGGAGGAGACCATTGCACCAGGCTGCTTGTGCCCAAGAGCTCGGGGGGGCGGCAATAATGAATCCCCCCTCCTGAGATAGACCGAGATGTGCCCTGTGAATCACCGTGAGGCTCTGCGCTCGAGTGCGGGGGGGCACGCTGGGCGCTGGCAGATGGACAGGCAGGGTGTTTAGCCCTGTGCACCCTCTCTCCGCACCCCTCCCCGGGTGGTTTGGGGGATGGCTGTGCCCATCAGGGCTTCCCCCTGCCCAGCAGCAGGCACCCCTCCATAACAAAGCGAGCAGCCCTTTTTGAGGGTGCGTGCACAGTGCCCCCCTTCCCATGCCCACGGGGGACCCTGTGGGTGCAGGGGGGGGCTCCCCTCACCTTTGGGGCAGGTGTGGCAGCAGTGCCCAGGCAGCAGCGTGGCCCTGGGGCAGGTGGGCACCGGGCAGTCCTGCTTCATGTTCTTGCAGTTCACTTTCCCCGCTGGCTTCCCCCGGCGGTTCCTCTGCTGCGGGGGGGGGGGGGGGAGTGTGTGTGTGTGTGGGGGGGCACAGCCCGGGAGAACCGTGCCAAAGCGTGCCAAGCCGTGCCAAGGTGTGCCCCCCCCCCCTCCCCGCACAGCCTGGTTCCCCCCCACGCCGGCCCATCTGGAGGCTCCGCAGGCAGCCCGGACACCTTGCGCAGCCCCCAGCTGCCTGTACGGCAGCCAAGCCCGGGCCCCCTCCCCACGGCCCCCAGCCCCCTGCCCAGCTGTGCGCGGCCCCGCCAGCCCCGGCCTCGGGGGGCTGCTCGGAGGGAGGGAGGGGGCCGGGGGGCCATCCCCGAGGAGGGGGAGGAGGAGGAATGAAGCCTGATCCTTTAACACCCCCCCCCCCCGCTTTTCCTCCCCACTGCCGCGGCGAGGGGGCGGGGGGGGGTATCCAGGTGTCCGGCTGGCCGGAGGGATCCCCGCTTCCCTTTTCCATGAGGGGGGGGCGTGTATTGAATGAAGGGGTCGAACTCCCCCCCCGCCAGCCCCCTCCCCGGCAAGGCCGGATCGTGGGGGCTCTCCCGTGGGAAGGGGGGGGGGGGGGGTGCGGGGGCAACTCACCGGCTCGCAGTGGCAGATAACGCAGCGCATGACCCCGAAGGGCTCCCCCAGGTCCGGGTGCCACGTCTCCTCCAGGGCATAGAATTGCCCCCCGAAAGCGCAGCCTGCGGAGACACCCCCCCACCACCACCCCCCACCCACCACCACCGCCGCCCCCGGTCATCTCCGGGCCGCGGGCACCCCCCTGCCGCAGCCCCGGACAGCGGCCGGCACCGCCCCGCCACCCGCTGGGCACGGCGGCCGCTCCCGCTCCCGGTCCCGCTCCCGGTGCCGGCCAGCCGCGGGAGGCGGGGGGGAGGCCCGGAGCGGGATGCAGGGTGCAAGAAGAAGGGGAGGGGGGGTGCAGACATGCGGTGCAAGGACGGGGGTGCGGGGGGTCGCACGGAGCGGGGGTGCGGGCAGCGGTTTGTATAGGACGGGGGGTACCGGGAGCGGGGAGGGAGGGGGTGCGGGAAGCCGGAGGAGGGAGGGGGGGGGGGGGGGACACACACAAGTCCTACCTGCCGCCCCCCCGGGGGGCAGCGGGTCCGTGTCGGGCCGGATGGGCAGGGCGAGCTTGGGGCGGGCGGCGCGGCCGGGCAGGAGCGGGGCGAGCAGCAGCAGGAGCGGCAGCGCCGGCAGCAGGGCGGCGCGCATGGTGCCGGCCGGCCGGGGCAGGCGGGCGGCCGGGGGCGGGGAGGGGGGGCCGGGCGCTGCTGCTTGGCGCTGCCGCCGCCTCTGCCCGGCCGCCGGCTCCGGCTCCGCTTTATAGGCGGCGGCATGGGCAAGCGAGAGCTGCGAGCCCTGTGCAAACAAAGGCCCCGCTAATGAGGCGCAGGCAGCGGCCGGTCGGGGTGGGGGGGGTGGGGGGAGGACGCGCCCCCGTCGCGCTCTGACACCCACCCACCCCCCCCCACGGCCCCCGCCGCCGGCCCGGGCCCTGGCCACGCCGCCCCCGCCGGGCACGGGCCGTCCTGGGGCACCCAGCTGTCTCGCGGGGCACGGGGTACCCCCGGACTCGGGGTGTCCTGGGGGAGCCCCCCCATCCATTGTCTCCCCTCCTCCGGGCACGGGGTACCGCCGGGTTCAGAGCATCCCCACTCACATGCCAGCCCCAGGGCATGGGGTACCCGAGGGATGCCTTCGACCACATCCTCTCCTCCCTCAGGGCACGGGGCACCCCCAGGGGCTGGGCATCTTGGCGACACCCACCCCCCCCAATCCACACAACACACACCGGGACGCAGGGCACTGTGGAGACACCTCCACCACCATCCATAGAGCTTGGGGTGTGCCCGGGCACTGGACATCCTGCGTATGCCCCCATCCACATGCTTCCCCAGGACATGATGACCCTCCTCCCAGGAGTCCCCCGTCCACATAAGCCCACCCAGGAATAAGGCATTTGTGGGGCACCCCCATTCAAACACCCCCCCTCCACAATCCATATTCTCTCCCCCGGCATGGGGCATCTCCTGGGCACGGGGCATCCTGGGGTCTCCCCATCTACACAGCCCACCTTCAGGCATGAGTCCTTCTGGGGCTCCTTGGGCCCCCCCCCAGGCATGGGATATTCTGGGGACTCTTCCACCCACTCAGTCCCCTCCCAGGCCGCTTGACACCCCAGGACACAGGGCACTGCAGGACACCATCCATCCACACTCCCCTGTGGTGCATGGACCCCCCTGCAGATCTCTCCCCCGCAGCCAGTCCCTCCTCAGGACATGCAGATCCTCCAGCCACTTGGCACCCCTGAGCATGGGCCCCCAAAGCGTGCCCCCCCCCCAAATCCACACTGCACTCTGTAAAGTCACACGCACCTCACAACTTGTGCCCTCAACATCCCCAAATCCTTCCGGCTGCTGCCCACCCCAGGCAGAGAAAGGCTCCAGAGCGGGACCCTGGGCTTCTGCCCACCAGTGACAGTGGCTGCAAAGGGACAGGAGCCCAGATGCTTGGGTTCCCTTGCTCGGGGAGGGAAGGGGGCAGCCGTGGAGGAGGCTGAGAGAGCAGCACCCAGCACCGGTCCCACTCTTCATCCACATGTGCCCAGGCTGGCGAGGGTGGCAGCGGTGGGTAGTGAGCAGACACCATGGAAAAGCCTGGGGAGAGCATCATCCAGCTGGGGAAACTGAGGCACACACTGCGAGGAGGGGGGCCGGTGCGGAGGGGGGCCAGCATGTGCCATCCATGTCCCTGCCGTGCCACCCCTGCCAAGGGTGGCAGGGAGGGGTGGTGGGTGCGTGGCGGGCGGGCGCCCAGGGAGGGGAAGGCGGGTGGGGAGGGGAGAAGGGGGAAGTGCGGGGCTGCCAAAATCAACTCCGGGCGGTACAAACACCCGGCCAGCTGTGCGGTGTAGCTAGGGAAACACGGCACAGCTGGAGCACAACAGGCCTCTGCCTCCCCAGAAGGCTCCTCCTGGGCCTCCCCGCGGCCTGGCGAGCGGCTGGGGGGGCTGCAGCCCACCGCCCCGTGCCCCTGATGCCAGCCTGCATGGGGTTGCCCATCCTCAGCTCGCCTGCGGCCACCCCATCCCATTCCCTGCCCCGCATTGGCACGTGTCCCTGTGCAGCGGGCACCTCTCCCAGGGAGGGCAGTGGGGCACGGGGGCTTGGCTGTGCCGGGGATCTGCCCCGTGGCAGGAGCTGGCACTGGCGTGAGGCAGCGAGGAGCAGCCGGGCTTCCCCCGGCGGGACTGCCCACTGGCATCACCAGGGCTGGGACGCTGCCAGGGCCCCGGGCATCCCCCGGGCATGGCCGTGCCTGACGCCCTGCTGCTCGCAAGCCCTTTCTGCAAGCGGGGACCATGCCCAGCAGCATGGCAACCCCCAGCCCCACGCCCTCCCCGCTGTCTCCAGCAGTTCCACTGACCTGTCCCCTCTCCTCTCTCCCGGCGTCCCCGCTGGCCTGGGATCTGGCAGCGTGGTGGGCAGGGGAGGGCTGGGGTCTGCGTGGCTGTGCCAGTGCCCGTGCGGTGCCCGCTGCGGCCCGGCAGCGGCCCTGGGGGACGGTGGGACGCGAGCGGGGCCGAGCAGGGAGGAGGCGGGTGATGGCTCCCGGCCGTCCCGCTGGTGCCAGGAATCCGGCGCTGGCTCCGCACACCCAGAGCTCGTCACAGTCTCCTGGCTCGGCCACGGGACGCGGGGAAACGGTGGGGGGAAGCTCCCTCCCTCTTCCCAGGGAAAGGAAGGAGAGACCGGGAACCTGCCTGGCCGCGGTCATCGGCATGGGGGAAACTGAGGCATGGGATGGCAGCGTGAGGGAGAGGGGGGCTGCAAGGGTGTCCCGGCGCTGCCAGGCTGGGACCAGGCTGGTATGCCGGCACGGGGCCCGGCAAGGCAGGAGGGTGACGGGCATCCCTGCCCGGGGAGGGGGCATCGCCACTGCAGCGAGGGCACAAGGGCAGGGACGAAACGGGTGCCCCAGCCGTGCCTGGGCATCCCTCATCCACAGCCCTGGCTGCCCTTGGAAATGCCAAGGGGTGCCCCTAGGCGAGGGGCAGAGGGCAGCGTGCCAGAACCGGCGGGCGCCTCGGGGGTCCCTGTGCTGGCGGGGAGGGGGTGGCGCCGGCCGGGGGCGGCACTGGGAAAGGGTCCCAGTCCCGCCAGCTGCTTCCCAGCGCCCGCACATGTGTGCCGGCAGCGCCCTGCACAAAGGCGGCTCTGAGGCTCTCCGGAGCCGGGGCCTGGCGCCGGCATAGCCCCAACGGGGTTGCCGGCTGCGGGCAGCTGGAGCCGCACGGGGATGAAGCCGGCCGGCCGTCGGCAGCCCCGGCCACCCCACCTGGCACCCACACCCCTCCGGCACCTCTACCCGGAGCGAGCGCCCAACTTGCCCCCGGGTGGGGAGGCGGTGGCCCCGTGGGGTGCTGTCCCGGCACAGCGCGGGTGGGATGCCCAGACGACGCCCTCCGAAACAGCCCGCAGTGCCGCCGGGGCTTCGAGGGCACGTGCCCTGCCCGGCGGCGAGGGTCCCTCGGCGGGTCCTGGCGGGCCGCGGTGCCGCAGCCGTGCCGTGCCTGGCATGGGGACGTCGCAGCGGGCCCTCGCCAGCGCTCCTGCCCCACGCAGCTCCCTATTGTCTGGCCTCATTAGCCGCTGCCTGCTCGTGGCTTTGAACATGAGCCGGGCTCGGGGCGGCAGGAAGGAGCCTCTGCTCCCCGGGGATGGGGTCGAGGCGAAACCGCACGCCCCGGCCCCCCCCCCCCTCCTTCCCACAGCCTCCCGGGCACCGCGACACCCCCTTCTCGCCCCCGTGCCAAGCGTGAGCCCGGAGCCGGGAAGGCGTGGGGGGCACCCCCTCTCTCCAAAAAAAAGCCCCCCCCTCGACCGACCCGCCTCGGCACGGGGTGCGGAGAGCCGCTGGCCCCCCCAAAGCTTTGTGCCGAGCGCGGCTTGCCCCGTGACTAATCCCCCCGGCCTTGCACACACGCGGCGGGGCGGGGGGGGGGGGGGCTGTCGTAATGGGTGGAAATATCTCATAATTCACGTTGGACACAGGGATTACAGCCGTTCCGGCAATATTTGCACAACTGGTAGGCGGCTTGCAGGGCTGGGCCGCCCCAGACGAAGGCCAGGGGGGTCTGGGGATGGAGGGGGTTTTGGGGGTGGCAGGTACAGGGAGGGGGATGCAGCTTGGGGGGGTGATGGTGGGGGGGGGAAAGTGGCTGTTTCCTGTCTGCGAACACATGGAGTTTATTACGGAGGGCGCGTTGCCGGCATGGCAGGGACGGCCGGGACTCTCGCCTTCATCCCGGCCTGCTGCGTGGGGAGCGGGATGGAGACCCCAAAGCAGCCCTGTCTGACACGCCGAGCAGATCCCGGCCCTGCCTGCTCCAGGTGCCCCGTCAATTCCACGGAGCTCCCTGCTTATAGGAGCACCCAGGGTGCTGCTGTCCCCCTGGCCCCAAATGTCCCCTCCTCAAAGGCCTTGCGGGGCGACCCCGGCGGGAGGAAGGCGGGGGGCATGCAGGGCACGGGGGGGGGGGCCGTGTTTGGCATGGGGATTAGCAAGCTCCCAGAGCGATGGTGGTCTCCCCCCCCCTCCCCACCGGACATGCAGGCAAATATTTGTGCCCAGACTTCGCAGGACGGCGAGAAGGAATTTCATTCTTGCGCCCACCTGCGGCTCCGCCGCCTGGCATTAACCCCTTCACCGCCCTGAAGGATGGAGGGAGAGGGGCGAGGTGCCCTCCTGGCACCCCTTGTCAGGGTGGAGAGCTGGGCTGAGGAGCAGGATGGGGAAAGGGGACATGGTGGGATCTCCCCAGATGCCAGCGGGGTCACCGGCACAAGGTGCCTTGATGCAAGGCAGCAGATGGAGGGTTTGCCCATGGGCATCCTCTGGGCAGCAGCCAGGGCTTTGTGCCGGGGTGCCGGGCAGCGTGTGGCCAGCCGGGAATTGGGAAAGGTGGGGAAAACCCTGCCAGCCTTCACCCCCTGAGCTGCCACACGCCAGCTAGGTGCCCCTTGCAAGCCCCTTCGCCCAGCAGCACCACGGTGCTTTCCTGGGACCGGCTGCTGGGGAGTGGTGTGGGGTGCGGAGGGTGTGGGGAGCAGGATTTGCCCACGGATGTTTATTGGCAATTTGCAAATGTAAAAAAAAAAGCCCGGAGGGGGTAAGGGGCACCCAGCTCCTGGGGGCTGCTCGAGCTTGAGGACGGGGGCCAGCCCAGGTAGAGGGTCCCCCCCCGCCTGGCACCTCCAGAGCCCCACTGTGCTCCTTTCCCTGGCCCCGGGGCCAGCTGGGCCCTGAGCAAACGGGGCTGTTTGCTCACGCCGGGATTAGCCGCTCTCTTTGTTCCTTTGACTTTCTCCTCCCTTTATGCTGGACCCTTTTATGGGGGCTTCAAAGGGGGCTGGGAGCCCCCTCCCTGGCCTTGGAAGCCCAGGTTTGCTTCCCATGCCCCCCCTGCCTTGCACTGACATCCTGGGGGTGCCCACCGAGCACATCTGGGTGGCCTGCGGGGACAGCAGCTGTGCCACCCGTCCACGGTCTCCCCCCCACTCCCACCCCCCCCCTCTGCCGCCTGGCACCTCCACTGCCCTCATCACCTTGGCGAAGTGGGTGCGAACGGCTGTCCCCCCCCGCAGTGGGATTCCCGGCACTTTGCACCCTGTAAAGAGAGGTGGGAAACTTGGCACCGGGATCCGGCCAGCTGCACAGCCCCGCGGCCCCCACCTGGCTTCCTGCCCCCTGCCAGAGCCCTGCCCGCCTCGGCCAGAGCCCCCCCATGCCCCTCTGGGGTCCCTGAGCCTCACTCACTGCCCCCAAACCCCCTTCCTCCACGGCACGCGTGGAGCCATCCCTGGATTTGGGCTGGTGGGAACACAGTGGGCCAGCAGCAGGGGCTCCCCCCCCACGTCCCCCTCTGCCCCCGCGGCACGGGCAGCAAATGCTGGCATTGCCGTTTCCAGCAGAAGAATACCAGGCTGCCCACAGGCATGGGCTCCAGCTGCCTGCCAGCTTCTGTCGCAGCTGCAAATGAGCGTTTTGGAGTGAAGGGACTACTGTAGGCACCTTGGGGTCCCTCGGTGCCCGCTGGAGTCCAGCAGACCTCCAGTTTCCAGCTGCCCTCTGGTTTTCCCTGATGGGTTCATTTGCCTAATTACGAGGGCAAGCAGGGAGCGCGGGGCACCACAGCTCTCCAGCCTGGCATCGTCAACGGTTTTGCACCCAGGGAGGGACAGGGACCCGGGGAACGGCCGGGACTGGCACGAGGCCGGTGGCGGGAGCGGGGCCAGTGCTGGCAGAGGGGCTGAGGGTGCTGGAGGGCGCGTTTGCAGCTTGTCACGTCCGCACAGACGGAGCACGGCTGTGCGGGGGAAGCCCGGCGGTGTTTGACCCCGGTGCTCGCGGCTCCCACCACCGCCAGCTGTGCCCCAAAGCGAGCCGGGCTGCCAGCCTCGTCCCCGGAGCCGTGGCACCCGCCGGACCCTCCCGTCCAGGCACCCCGCAACCCGCAAGGTGGGCTGCCATGGGCCAAGCGGGGCATGGGGCAGGCAGAACGGGGCTGAGGTGTTTACTCTGCCTGTTGTCACCCGGCCAGGCGCTGCCGGGAACCGCCGGCCGCAGGGACAGGGGTGGGAGCGTGCGAGAGTGTGCGAGAGCAGGGGTGGGAGAAGGAAGCACGCAGGCTGCGGGGAGACCGGGAGCAAGAGGATGTGGGCTGGGGGGGGGGGGGTCGCCCCCAAAGGGAAGCCTGTGGGGGGCTGCCCTGCCCCAGGGGTTATCTAAGCGTGCACCCCGATGTGTGCCGCAGGAAGTGCGCGTGTGCACACGTAGGTCTGAGGGTGCACGTGGGGGGCGTGTACACGTGTGCCATACGGACACACACGTGCATGCGTACACGGGTATGGGTGGGTGCACCCCCCCAGCAGCCAGAGTGCCCTGGGGGGAGCTAGCTTTGCCAGGGGGGTGTCATGGCCATGCCAGGGCCTGGTGCTGGAGAGACCCCCAGTGCTTCTCCTACCCAGGGAGGGGGCGTCTGCGGGTGCTTCACCTGCCTCAGCCCCAACCAATACCCCTGGTGAAGCAGCCCTGGGGGCTGCACGCCAGCCAAACCCCTGTGTTCCATCACCCTCCCCAGCTCAGAGAGGTCACCGTGCACCACAGCCACACCAGGGATCTCCACCTCCCTGAGTTGCCTCTGGGTGACAGATGCAGGGGTTGGAGCCCACCTCTGGGTGAGGGTCACTGGGCTCGGGGTCCACCTCTGGGCAAGGATCACTGGAGCTGGAGCCCACCTCTGGGCGATGGTCACCAGGGTTGGAGCCCACCTCTGGGTGAAGGTCACCAGGGTTGGCGCCCACCTCTGGGTGAAGGTCACCAGGGTTGGCGCCCACCTCTGGGTGAAGGTCAACAGGGTTGGCGCCCACCTCCGGGTGACGGTCACCAGGGTTGGAGCCCACCTCCAGGTGACGGTCACCAGGGTTGGCGCCCACCTCCGGGTGAAGGTCACCAGGGTTGGCGCCCACCTCTGGGTGACGGTCACCAGGGTTGGAGCCCACCTCCGGGTGAAGGTCACCAGGGCTGGCGCCCACCTCTGGGTGAAGGTCACCAGGGTTGGAGCCCACCTCCGGGTGAAGGTCACCAGGGCTGGCGCCCACCTCTGGGTGAAGGTCACCAGGGTTGGCGCCCACCTCCGGGTGAAGGTCACCAGGGTTGGCGCCCACCTCTGGGTGAAGGTCAACAGGGTTGGCGCCCACCTCCGGGTGATGGTCACCAGGGTTGGTGCCCACCTCCGGGTGATGGTCACCAGGGTTGGCGCCCACCTCTGGACGAGGATTTTTGGTGGCCTTCTTGCCTGGCTGCCGCAGCCAGGAGCAGGACCCCGTCAGGGCTGACAGTTCCAGGGTCACCCAGCACAGGGTCGCTGATGCCATCTCTCCTGCAGGTACCGGTACCACCTCACCCCCCGGAGGGGCACGGCCAAGGCGCTGACCACCGAGGCCCTGGCAGCCGAGCGCTCAGGCCAGGGGGCAGGTGAGCCGTCCCGGAGGGCGCCCGGGGACGCCCTTCCCGCGCCCCGAGCCAAGGGAGGAAGCGGCCGGAGGCAGGAAGCCGTCCCCCGGGCCCGGGGCCCCCGCTGCGATTTTGCTCGAAGGTCAGCGGCGACACAACAGGAAATCGCGCTGGGCGGCCGGGCCGGAGCCGGAGAGCCGTGCCGTGCCGCCCCGGGGGCACTCCTGGCCCCTGGCCCCCCAACCCGGCCGGGCGGCTCGCGGGGAGCCCGCATCACCGCCGTCCTCCATGGAAGGGGGACGGGAGCCGGGGAGCAGCCGCTGGCCCCAGGGTGGAAGATGCAGGGCCGAAGCCCCCAGCTGAGCATGGAGCTGAACAGTGAGTGCGCGGCTAAAAGGGGGGACGGGAGCGAGCGGGAAGGGGCGCTGCGTTGGCAGCCGGCACCACGGCCGCACGGCCAGAGCGTCCACCGCACGGGGACTCCAAGAGATGGAGACCCACACGTAGGTAGCAAACCCCAAGGGTGGCTCTGGTTTGGTTGGACCTGGCCGCTACCGGCACGCGAGGGCAGCCAAGCATCTCTCCGAGCCTGTCCTAGGGAAACGGGCTGCACCGAGGGCTTTTGGGGAGAGGTGCGGTGCCAAGGTGGGCAGCGAGGCAGGCGGATGCTCAGAGGGCCTTTGGAGAGGAGATGCCCATCGCCAGGATGGGCGGTCATTGGGCACAGCAGCCGCCCGGCCGAGAGGCATTCAGGGCAGCAGCGTGCCAGCGGTGCTGGGGAAGGCAGTGCTGGCAGGCGAGCCCTCGGCCGGAGCAGCGGCAAGGAGCAGACGTAGGCTGCGGGATGCTGCAGGCAGGGATTCCCCGAAGCGCACGTGACAGCCGGAGCTGCTCCTGGCACAGATCAGGAGGGCTGGCCCCGGTCTGCATAGGGAGCGTGGCTCTGCTCCTCGCCTGCAGCCCAGCCTGCAGAGGAGCCAAAAAACCTGGCACAGACGCAGCTGCGCGGCCCCTCGGCGCACACCACCTGCCTTTCGGCACAGCAGGGAAACGGCTCTCCCCAGCGAGCGCCAGGCCCCTGTGCTGACTGACCGGAGGGCAGCACCAGGCTCTCCTCGGCCCCCCTAGACCTCCCGCTGTGTGCCCACCACAGGGCCATCAAGGGCACCAACAGGCTGAGGCAAGGGCTTGCTGCTGCAGGCATGGTCCTGGGCTGGAGCTGCCCAGGGAGGTGGCATGGTGCCCAAGGTAACCCCGTCTCCTGCAGGACTGCTCCTCCTCACATCCTTCCTCCTGCACATGGAAGAGGGTCATGCCAACCTAACACGGCTGGTCTGCGACAACAGACTCATCCAGAAGTACATCGGGGAGGCCAAGGACATGGAGAAGAAAGCGGTGAGAATACAGTCCCCCTCCGCCCTAAACCCAAGGCCAGGGAGAGGCACAGCTCCTGATATCTCACCTCGGCATCTCCTCTCCCCTCTAGGGCCAGTGCCAGGCACTGCCCACACTCAGCTGCCCCACGGTGCTGCCCTTGGTGGACTTCAGCCTCCAGCAGTGGAAATCCAAATCGGTGAGAGGGGCTGGGAGGATGGTGCTGGCACTGGGGTGCCCATGGGGCTGGAGGAGTCCCCAGGTTGGCACAGGCACCAAAAATGCCAAACAAGATGCCTGTGGGCACACCTGGTGGCACAGGGGGGTTGAGGGCCCCATCCAGACCTAGGGTGGGCATAGGAATGAATTGGGGCCAGGGGTCAGCCTGCTCACTGCCTGTTCTCCCAGAATGAGACCAAGCGGCAGGAGATCCTGTGCAACCTGGCACTGCTGGTGGGTGCCGTGGTAGAGGCCCAGGGCCAGGTGACCCAGGACTGCGGGGCCAGGCAGCTGAGCCAGCTTTACCGACATGCCAACTCCTTCCTCCTGCTCCTGCAGACCTTCAGCTGGGAGGTGAGACCTCCCCATGTGAGCCAGATCACCCTGGTGCAGGCGCCAGCTGCGCTGGGCTGGGTACAACAGCATTTGTCACCCCTCTTCTCCTGCTCTCACCCCTCAGGCAGGACCCTGGGAGCCAGGCTGCTCCACACACTCCGTGGAGCAGACCCACGTCACCAGCATTTTCCTCACCTACCGGCAGCTAGTGCAGGGCAAGCTGCGCTTCTTCTTCCATGACCTGGCCAAGGACTTGTGCAAGCAAAGCCAGGAAGGTGGCAGAGACCCTCAGTGGAGGGCCCGGTGAGGCTGTGCACAGAGTTCACCCTGATCCCAGGTCAGAGAAAACCTGCTGGACACTGAGCTATGCTCTGGGTGCCCAGGAAGGTGCCCGCAGGGAAAAGGTTGGCTCCTGTTCCTCAAGCCTTCAGCAACTGCACGACCCACAGAGGCAGACAGCGGCAACACCCCTGCGCCAGGAGGCACAGGCCCTGCTCCCACCCAGGCAGGTACCTCTACTGTGAATGCTTTATGATTAAAGAGCTATTTTTCTAAAGAGTCTTTTGGATCCTCCTTTTCTCCTCTGCTGTGGCCCTGGGCAGGGGGACCACACATTCCCAGGGGCTTCCATCAGAGGCAGCCCCTCAGAGATGTGCTCCGGGTCTCTCCCCAGCACCCAGCTCCCTCCCACGGCAGCCATCAGCTTGGCAGGGCAGGCGGGCTCTGTCAGGCACCAGACCCCACTTGGGGACATGAGCTACCACTCCTCACCCTCTACACCCACCTGCCTCTCCCTAGCCTTAGTGTGCACCGTGCCCAGCAGGGCAGCAGAGAAGAGCCCAAGGCAGGTTTGGACTGTACGTCCTTTGGGAAAGTGGTGTGAGCCCCCTTTGCTCCCCACGCAAGTGTACCCACTCCCTGCCAGCCTCAACTCCCAGCCAGCAGAGCCAGATCTAGAAAAAACATCTCAGTTTAATCAAGAACAAGCCTGGCCTGCCTCAGGATGGCTCCTTAGGAAGTGGTCCCCAGCCCCAAGGCAGACAGGCGCTGTCCCAGTCCAGCTGCCCCTGGCCAGAGCCGGGGCCTCGCCTGCTTTTGAAGCACAGGAAGGCAGAGGTGAGGAGATGCCCAGCAGGCAGGACCATGGAGCACCCAGCACAGTCTCCACTCGGCTGTCAGGCACCTCCCTCCATGCAGGAGGTGACTGCAGATCCCAGAAGGAGTCAGAAGAGGCCGGGATGAGGAGACGGACTGCTCCCTCCTCCCCAGTTCTGGAAGGGACAGGCAGTGTGGATGCTGGGGCAGAATTTGGGGTCACAGAGTTCCTTGTTTGCTCGCCAGCAGAATGTCTCTGGGGCAGCCCACGGAGGCAGGAGGTCTCCTAGAAGGCCAGCTTCTTCATCAGCAGGTAAACTCGAGAGTCCACTTCAAAGCCATGCAGGTTGTTTGCATCCCCCTGCAGCCGCATGAGCAGTCCCCCGTAGGACACATAGGCAGAGCTGGGGCAGGAGGAGAGGAGCAGTGAGAGCAGGGAATCCCACGGGAGACCCAGACTGAGATCCCAGTGCCTCCCCCACACCACCCCAGAGCACCGTGTCCCCCCACTCCTGCAGAGAGGCACTCACAGGCGTGTGGCTGCCTCTGTGGAGGTTTCATCCCCTTCAATCCTGTACACCTTGCCGTACATCACATACTCGAACTGGTCTGCCCTGCAACAAGATGGTGGGAGTTCAGAGAAGAGTCAAACCCAGGTGTTCCCCCTGCTGAATGTCCTTTGGGAGAAGGTTTCTCACAGCCCCTCAGCACTTCACCTTTTCCCTCATCCACCCCCACATGGGTCCTGGCTGGACTCCGTACCTGGATGGCCTGTCATCTGTGGGGTTATACTCGCCATCATCTAGAGTGCCATCTTCATACAAGGTGCTGGCAATGACCAGGCGGAATTTGTCCCCTGGGAAGAGAGGGCAGAGGAGTGGTGAGAGGGTGGGGGGCACAGCCAGAACAGCAGCAGCGGCCACAGCAGATCTCAGGGTGGTGGCAAGGAGCTGCCCTGGCAGGTTTAGCACAAAGCCCCGTCCCTGCCTTCAGTCCTCCAACAGGATTGCGGGGAACGCGGAAAAGATTGCACTAGATCCTCTGTCTCCGGATTCCCCACAGACATTGGTCACCACTGTGGAGGAAACCAGAGCCACCAGCACACCACTGCTGGTGTTTTCATGGGACACAGCAAGAGATTCACAGGGAGAGTTCCAGAGGGCTTGGCTGGACCCTGGGCAGATGCGCGAGACCCTGCAGTAACAGTTCCAGCCCTTCTGTACTTCATTGAGGGTAAGACTCTCTTTTCCACCTGTTTACTATATTTAGCCACAGAAGCTCATTTCAAAAGGTCTCCCTCAAGGCTTGGTTGCCACCAACTGAGGCAGTTTCACTAGACAGCATCTCTGGGAAACAGGCCAGAGATGAGTCCCAACACATAGTGAGGCAAACCAGAATCCAGCTCAGCTCCAGCACACTGAGAGTGCCCAGTACCTCCTGCCACCTGGAGACAGTACAGGGGCCCAAGGAAGTCTACGACAGCTCACTCCTTGTTTGCAGCAAATTCAGTCCCCCTCCTCCAAGCACCAGCACGCACCTCTCTAAGCTTACCCACCCAAGCTCACACTGGCTCAGGCCTGGCACACTCTGAACTAGAGGCCCGATAGCCTACCCAGGTCCACGGGGTAGATCTGGATGTTCACGTCCAGGATGAGGTCCATCTTGAAGGACTCGCTCTCACAGTGCAGGCGGGATACTGAGAAGAGCAGCAGAGTCAGCGACAAAGACAGTGAAGACCCCCAGGGGCTGGGTAGGAGCAGGGTCCCAGGGCCAGGCCATTCTTGTCCCCACCCCAGGCTAGCACCCGAACTAGTTTGTGAGGAAGGGGCACACAGGGTTTGGGGATGGATGCCAGAGCCCGGGAGCAGACAAAGGTACGCACAGGCAGGGAGAGAAACACGGTGGGGTGGGGAATGGAGCGTACCGGTGTCGCGGGGGTATGGAGGGGCACAGAAGCCGGGCTGGGGAAGCAGGGCGCACCGGGGTGCGACAGCACACGGTGGGGTAGGTGCTGGACGACGGCGAGGGGACAGGGGGCACCGCCGGCGGGAAGGGCAGCGGGTGGAGCGGGACAGGCCGGGCTGAGGGAGGGGAGAAGACCCCCGCGCCGCGGGAGGGCAGCGCCGAGCCGCTCCGGCCTGAGGCGGCGCAGGCCCGGGCTGGAGCCCGGCAGGGAGCAGCCGGGGCCGGGCTGCCGGGCGGCGCCGGGGCCCCACTCACCACGGTCGAACTTCTTGCCCTCGGGGTCGATGTCCTTGACGTCGAAGATGTCCTCGAAGAGGATCCCGGCCATGGCGGCGGCTCCGCGTCCCGGTCCCGCTCCCGCCCGGCGCCCGCCGATGACGCGCCCTCACTTCCGCCAAGGACCGCCAGGCGGGCGCCTTTCCGCCGCGGAGCGGAAGTAGCCTCGGGGGTGGGCGGGGCGATTCCCGCGCCTGCGCACTACTGCCGACCGGCGGCGGGTGTCCGTGCGGTCCTAGTGCTCGCCGGCTCCGAATTCCCCCCCCGAGTCCCCCCCCCGTGGAATGCCCCCCCCCCGGGCCGCCCCGCTGGCGGGGGCCGCTGTGCAGCGCCGAGCACCCGGGCGGCTCCAGATTCCCAGCTGGCTCAATGAGCTGGCACCCCCGGAGCAGAGGCTGGCGGGGGCAGTGCGGCTGGGGGGAGCTGCGGTTCCGGGGGGAGGGGGGGGCATTGCAAAAGGGGGGCGGTGAGATGGGGGGGGCATTGCAGTGGGGTGTGGGCGCACTGCCGTGGAGGTGCATTGCAATCGGGGGGGGGGGGATTGCGATGGGGGGGGATTGCAATGGGGGGGCGTATTGCCATAGGGGTGTATTGCAATGAGGGGGCACTGCCGGGGGGTGCATTGCGGTGGGGGTGCACAGCAGCGGGGGTGCATTGCGGGGGGGGTGCGTTGCAGGGGGGGTGCGCTGCAGAGGGGGTGCACTGCAAGTGGGGTCTGCCAGGGCCCCTGGCGTGGCCGCGCTGCTGTGGGCTGGCCACGGGGGGACCCGCTGAGCCTGTCACCGGGGGTCTCGTGTCCTTGGACCCCTCTGGGGGGGCCTGTGCCGCGGGGGGGGGCCCTGGCCCGGCCGGCCGGGTGCCGGCAGGGGGAGCTGCGAGGCCGCGGATGGCACCGCGCGGAGCCCCGCACGCCACCGCGTCGCCCACGGCCACGGGCGGGCCCCAGCCAGCGGCCCCACGCGTGGGGAGGACCGAGCTGCCCCCCCCCCCCGACGGTCTCGCACCCCGTCACCCCCCACCCAAGGCGTGGGACAGAGGGGCTTCACCCCCGCAGCCCGGCTGCAGCTGGGCATCAGTGTCATGAGCTGCGCAGGCTCAGCCAGCGATGGGGCCGGGGAGCTGCGGCCCCCGCCGGCTCCTTCCCCCTCCCACGCCAGCCACGTCGGGGAGGGACGGGCGACGGCCGTCACCCGTGGCCTGCCGATGAACCGTGAGGGGAACGGGGGGGGGGGGGGGGGGTCTGGCAGGGCTGGGGGCGGCTGGCACGTCGGGGCGCCGCGGGACGCTCGCACGCCTGGCATCTGGTCGGGATCCGCCAGCGCGGGGTCGAGAGTTCAGCCCTGTCCCCCCCGGCCCCCCGACGAGACCACCACCAGCTTGCCTGAACCGATATTTCCCTGGCTCGGGCGAGACGTGGCAGCGGGGACCCTGCGCCTCGTTTGGGCAGGGGGTGCCAGCCTGGACGTGGCACCGAGGGGGCTGGCACGGAGGTGGGTGGCGGATGCAGGGGTCCCGGTGTGACGGGGACCGGGGAAGGCGGGTGACACGGCGCCGTGTGCGTGGCACATGCCAGCAGCCTGCCGGGGCTGGCGAGGCCGTGAGCGGGAACGTCTACGGGACGCGGGTCCCCGTGCGTGGCGCCGGTGGCTGCGTGGGGACATAGCCCACGCTGTCCCCGGGAGCCCGACCTCCCGAGGATGTGGGCCAGGGTGGTACCCAGAGCCGAGGGCACCCCAGCATCCGCACCGGGATGCTCGTCACAAGATGTCCGTGGTACCCAGACCCACCCAGGTGTGACCTCTCCACGGCATGTCCCCCCCCGTGACACGGTGCCAGCGCGTTCCCACACGTGCCTGCGGCGCAGGCAGCGGGACGGGGCAGCGCGGTGACACGCAGCGGGGATGCTGGCGTGACGGAGGGGGTGCCGGCGTGAGGGGGCTGGTGGCCCGTCGGAGGGGGGTGCGCGGGCGGTTCACGGCGGGGTCACCCCGCGGCGGTGGCACTCAGCGGGGACAGCCTTAATGCGCTGGGACGTAACCTCGGCTCCTTCTAATCAGCGTCTGGGTGGGCGAACCCCCCCCCCAGCCCTGTGTCCCCTCCCTGATGTGCCCACCCAGGCTCAGGGGGGACACAAAAACCTCCCTGCCCGCGTGTGAGGGCCGTACCCAGGCCCCCCATGCGGTGCAGGGCGTGGGGTGTGGACCCCCCCCCCCCCCCCGAGCCCCCTGTGCCCTCCCTGGCATCCTGCACCCCGGAGTGCCCCTGCGCCGTGGGGGGTGCGGGGCTGGGCTGCGGGGGGGGGGTCTGGCTACTGCTGCGTGGGGGGCTGTGGGGGGCACCCGGGGTTGTGCAAGTTGCCAGGGGGTGGCAGCAACACACCGAGCATGGCAGAGCACCCACGGGATGTGCCAGCGGGGGGGACACCTACCCCAGCCAGGCTCACCAGTCTGACCAGTTGCCCCCTCCGGCATCCCCAGCGTGCCGTCCTGGAGGGATGTGACCCACGGGGCAAGGCGGCGTGGGGGGCCAGGGCTGTTTTTCGGGGAGGGGCCTGTGTGCCAGCCCCCCCCCTCTGTGCTCAGGGGTACCCCCTGTGAGCCTGGTGCGATTCAGGCTGGGGGGGGACCCTGGCACGGCTGTGCCTCCTGCTTGGGTGCTCTCGGGGCCGCTGCAGGGTGACACAAAGGGCTTATCCCACCCGGCTGTCCCTGCCTGCCCCTGCTGAGACCTGGCACACTTGCTGCAGGCCGGCAGGCAGCCGGGGTCGTGCCCACCAGCCGGCGAGGCAGTGCCCCCACCAGGGATGCTGTCACCCGTGGCCCCTGCCAGCCGGCAGTGCCGTCTGTCTCCCTGCCCTTGCGGGAGCGGGGCACACCTGAGCCCCGACCCTGGGCACAGGCGGGCACGGCCCCAGGCGGGGGTCACGGGCATGCAGCCACTCGCCAGGCCAGCTGGTTTTGGGGGGGGGGGAAGGGGCAGGTTTTCAGGTGCCCCCCCAGATGCCACGGGGCCGGGGTGGCAGCAGGAGCCTGGCACAGCCCCAAACCCCCAGGTGCTGGCTGTGTGGCACAGCCATGGTGCCAAGCCCCCTTCTCGGTCCCAAGCCCCCTGCTCGGCCCGGTGCCCAGGCAGCCCGTGGGGCAGGATCGGCCCGGGGTGGGGGGGGGCGCTGGCCCTGGCATAAATCTGGCTGGGTTTGGCAGAGGACAGGGCACCCTGCCTTTCCCTGTACTACATCCCCATCTGCCCTGGCTCTGCCTGCGTGCCCGCTGCCTCGCTGACCCTGTGCCATGCTGTGCCACGGGAGCGTGGGTGGCCAGAGGGACCCATGTGCCTGGCTAATGCCAGACCTGTGCTGCCGGTGGGCGAACAGACGGTCCTGGGATGGGTGCCGGCGGGTGCTGGGGGGGTTGGCACTGCCTTCGTTGCCGTTGCCTGGGGAGCACCCGTTTGCCAGCCAGGTGCCTGGCGTCGCCTCCTTATCTGGGATTAAACAAACCCTCCCCAGATCCGGCGCCAGGCGCTACCCCTGTGCCCATGGAACCAGCTGTCCCCTACCCCGGAGCTCCTCCATGCCCGCTGACCCCCCCGCTATGTTGGGCTGCGAGGGGCACCCAGGCGATGAGTTCTTGGGGTGAAGAGCACCCCAGAAGCTGACCCCAGGGTCCCCTCGCTCTGGTTGTGCTGTGGCCCCTGGGGTCTCTGCGCATCAGGGCGGCTCAGGCAGGCATACCCCAGGGCGGGGGGGGGGGGGCACCCAGCCAGTGCCTCCAAAACAGGGCACAGGGTGGCACCATCTCTGCCCCCACCTTGGGGCACCCCCAAAACATCCCCATGCAAAATGGGACCCACTGGGGGGGTCCCCCTCTCCCGCTTTGGCCGGGGAGGTGCCCGTGCCCCCGGCGTGGCGGATCTTGGCAGCCACGGTACCCGCGGTGCCAGGCTCCCCGGAGCGGGGGTGCAGCCCCCTTCTCTCGTTAGCCGCTTGGCTGTTATCTCCTGCCGATAAATTATACAACACAAGCGCGCCTTTGAAACGCGGCCAGGCCTCCATCCGGCCGGGCGGCTTTTGGGGGCCCGACATCAGCCGCTTGTGGGCTGCCTCCATCCAGGTGCCTTTGCTGGGGAAGGGGACGGGGACGTGGTTTCGGGCACTGCCCTGCTGAAGGGGTGCTGGGGACAGGCTCCTGGGCTGCAATATGGACCCAAGGGCAAAAGCAGAGGAGCGGTGAGGCTGGGAATCCTGCCTGCACCCCGTGCCCATACCCACAGCTTGCACTCCTGCCCGTACCACCACCCATCCCTGCCTGCATTCCTACCCATATCCCTTGCCTGCACCCATGCCTCTGCCTGCCGCCCTGCCTGCACCCCGTGCCCATATCCTACCAGCACCCCTGCCTGCCACCCGGTTCGGGGTGCGGGGTGGCAGCGGTGCCCGGGCTGCCAGCCGGTGCTTCAGAGACGGCGGCGGCCCTTGTTATCTGCCCGCGCAAAGGAGCCGAAACGCCGCCGTTACCAGAGCAAACAAGGGCAGGGCAAGGCTGGGCGGTGGGCAGCCACCGGCACCTGCGGGCAACCGCCCTGGTGGCATCGCTGCCGGTGGCGGGGCGAGGGGCAGGGTGGCACTGTCCCCATGCCCAGGGATGGGGGTGCCCCCCCACGCACCCCACTGTCAGGGAGCCACGGCCACGTGGGCTGCCCAGGGCGGTGCTGCCTGCTGGTGCGTGTTGCACACGCGTGTGCACGCGCGTGCGCTCTCCCACCGGCTCTGCGGAAGCCCCCGTGGGGTGCGGCGATGGGGCGCGGTGGCCTCAGGTGCTCATCCCTGCACCCTGCTGGGTTGGTCCCCACCTGGGCTGGGGGTCGGGCAGGAAGGGACCAAGCCGAAATTAAGCTGTTAATGAGCCCGTCTGTCACCAGGCCACCAATTACCCAGGCTGGGAACGAGGAGATGATGGAGGGTGGTGTGGCTGGGGGAAGGGGAGCAGGATGCCAGGGTCCCCAGCATGGGGGCGGCTGGGGGCTGTCACCATGTCTCAACAGCTTCCCCATCACCACCCGCCCCCCCTCCTCCCCCCAGGGGCTGCCAGCCACATCCTGCGGGGTGGGGGACAGGGGGGACCAAGGGGTGGCAGGGCCACAGCCATGCCAGGAGTCCCCGGGGGGATCTGGGAAGGGATCAGCCCCTTCCCCCCACTGCTGAGGCCCTGGGTGAAAAAATGAGCTTCTGGAGAAATAAATCCCAACCACTGTCTCTGGCTGGCACAGGGGGTGTCACCAGTGTCATGAGCTGGCTGTTCTCTGCCCTCGGGGCACGGAGGGGCGCGTGCCTGCAGGGAGCAGAGGCAGTGGCTGTACCCTGGGGGTGCTCCCAGATCCTCTGGCTGCTCCCGGCCCTGAGAAGGGGTACGGCAAGGAAGGGGGTTTATAGCCCCCCCATCACCCTGCTCAAGACTCCTCTGGTGCGTGGCAGAGGTGCCTGTCCCTGTCCCCATCCCCATCCCTGTCCCCATCCCTGTCCCCAGCCAGGGCAGCCAAATTCCTCCAGGCCGATGCTGACGTCGGTTTTTCCGCGACACCTCTCCGGAGCGGGGCTGGGTGCCCAGCCGGGCTGGCGGAGGGACAGGCCATGTCCCCCAGCTGTCATCACGCCTGCCTGTCCCCGCGATGGCCCTTAGCGGCACCCGGTCCCAGGAGGGACCTGGGGGCTGCCAGAGCCGGGGCTGGGAGCCTGCAGGAGCGGGTCCCTGCTCCTCCACGGTGGCGAGGGGCTCCATGCCGGGCACCGGCAGCATCTGGCAGCTGCCTGCCGTGACCCTGCCAGACCCGCCAAGCAGAACCCAGCCGAGCTGGAGGGCGGGCTGGGATTAGAGCTGGGGGATTTTGCCAGGCTCCGAATTAACTTAGCGGCTTTGGAAGACAAACAGATTAGGGAGCTGCGGGGATCGGGGCGAGGATCAGCTAAATTGGAAGCAGAGGTGGGCGGCAGCGTCCTGCCCAAACCCCGCTCCCTCCTGCCCAAACTCCCACCCCAGCCCCGTCCCTGCGGCACCCCAGCCTGTCCCCACCCTGCCAGCCCAGGGTGCCTCCGTGGGGTCCTCGCAGCCCACTCCCATGGCCAAGCCGGTGATGGGGCTGGTCGGGTCAGGCTCTTCCCTCCAGCCTGCGTCTTGGCCGCGCGTCAGCAGCCTCCGGGCGTTGCTGCCTTCCCCTTCCCTTTCCCTGCACGTCCCTTTCCCGCTCTCCATGCCCCCTCTCCCTGCCCTCCCCTTCCCCAGCACCCTGCATCCCACCCACCCCTTCCCCAGCACCCCACATCCCCACCCGCATCCCGGCCACGTCCCTTCGCACCTCTCCTCGCATGCCACGAAGCCGCTGCTGAAATAAGCAGTCCTGAAAGAAGCTTCCTCCTGGGGCCCCATAAATCTCAGCAAAGCACCGAGTCGGGGGGAGCAGTCCTGCAGCCCACTTTGCTGGCAGGGTGCCGTGCCCAGTCCCCACGTGTGTCCCCCCAGCACCCCAGGAGGGTTTGGGGTTGCATTGCCACCCCGATAGCATCGGGTCCCCGGGGCAGCCCCGCTCACGGAGATCGGATCACCAGTAATGAACAACATCTGGGCATGGGGGCTGGGGACAGTGGGGACAGAGGGAACAGCCCTGTCCCCCTCCAGCAGACAGGCACATCACTGGGGACACCGGGCAGCACCAGACCAATGGGCTTTGCTGCCCGTTTTGGGGTGGCACCCCCGCGGCACAACCCCCAGCACCATTTGTGACCCAAGCCCGTCAGGTCTCAGCCAGGCTTTCTTTGGTGGTGCAGCAGGGAGAGGATGCTGGGCCAGGGTGGCCTGGGGGTCCTTGAGGAGGAGGGGGCTGCGGTGAGGAAGGCCGGGTGTGGGGGACAGCCTCCTGCTGCTGCGGCCCCCCCCGGCGCCCCCGTCCCCCTCCCACTGCCGCTTCCTGCGCAGGCGGCCCGGGGAGGCGATGAAAGCAGCCCCAGCAGATGTTTCTGGCTTGTTTTCATCTCATTAACCGTTTCCTCTTTTATTATGGGATAAATTATTAATTGTTCGGCGCGAGGAAGAAAGGAAAGAGAAATCCTGACGGAGACCCCGCGGGCCCCGGGGAGGGCAGCGGACAGGGGCTGGCACAGCCCGGGGCAAGGGGAGGGCAGGGGGGATTTGGGGTCCCTGGGGTGGAGGCAGCCCCTTGTAGTGCCACCAATCCCCAGTTCCCTGCCCCCCGCTCCAAAAAAAAAAAAGGGGAGCAATGCGGGGTGCAGGAGGCGTTCTGGGAGGGAGGCAGGGGTGGGCTGCGCGGGGGCTGCTGGCACCTGGCCTCTGTCAGCAGCCGGTGGAAGTAACCGGGGCGGACAGGGTGATGGCGGGGCCGGGCATGGGACCCAGACTGCCAGGCATCCGTCTGTAAGCCCCCTGCCTGGAGACCCCCCAACCCCTTCTCCCTGCCCCCTCCGGCCCGCGTGGGCTGAGAACGGACACACTCGCTGCACCTCCAGGCCGAGGGACAGGGCTCAGCCCCAGCCCTGCCACCCCCCCTGCCCCCACAGCTCCCCGGCCCCTGCCCCCCTGAAATATTCATGGCCTGCAATGACGAGTTAATTTAATTGCTCTGATGAGGAGCTGAATAATTTACGCTCTTTGCGAGCAGGTTGGGAGACATCATTAGCGGCTGATCTTGGAGCAGGGAAGGGAAGTGGCCAATCCCCCACCCTGCTGCTCGGGGACACCAGGTGGGTGACAGGGACCCCAAAGCGTCCCCATCCTGGTGTCCCCATGGCTGGGTGACATGTGGTGAGGTCCAAAGCACCAAGCTCCCCTGCCCATCCTATGGCCCCCGGCGTTGCGGGGTGGGAAGGTGGCCCTGGCCCAGTGAGCCGTGGCTTCCCCGGTCCCGGGGTCCCAGCCGGCTCCAAGGCACGGCATCCCTCCATCCTCATCGTCACCGCTTTGGTCCACGGCCAGCGCCGATGGCTGGGATGAAATACGGCTGGGACAAGGGGCCGGCGCGCTCCGGATTCCTGAGATAAGGGGGACAGGCGGGACAGGGACCTTTATTTACATTTTTTCCTTGAAATTTTGGCCTCCCTCTGGTGAGACCCCATCCGGCTGTCATGAAGATAAGAGGGGCTGGCGAGGGGGCTGTTGGGGGTCAGGATGTGTTTCAGGGGGCTTATTCCCCCCCAAGCCCTGATGCTCGCTGCAGTCCATGCGCCCCATGCGGGTGGGGGGCACAGCTGAGCACGAAGGGGGGGCTCAGGACTGACTCCTTCCCCATCAAAATCCATGTTTCTTCCTCTCCACCGGTGCAACAGGGACCTGGGGGGCCTGATCCACTCTGTCCCCTCACCCTCAAGGATCAGGGGGAAGCCGTGTATCTCGCCGGCTTGGCCCCCCCTTGCTGGAGAAGACAAAGCCCAGAATAACGCTGCTGCGATGGCCGTGCCAGGAAATTTCAGGCCAGAGGCCGTGGCTGAGGCAGGGGCTGCAGCCAGCCGCCCGATAACGCCTGGATTTCCTCCCGGCACTGCCCGGCGTCCGGCTGCTGGGGAGGGCTGCGGTGTGGGGGCTGCCCGGCCGCAGCACCCTGTCCCTGGCAGGAACAGCCCCGGCTGCCCCACGGCCCTGGGGGGCACGGCAGAGCCCCACGGGAGTGCAGTGCTCCAGCAGTGTTGGGGGGTCCGGGCTGTGCCCCTCTCGCAGCGCCGGGAGCATCGCTGTCCTGGGGAGGGACGGGGGAGAGGGGCTGCTGCGACCCGCAGGTGCCTCCTGCACCTGAAGCCCCGGAGGGTCCTGTCCCCGCTGCCACCACCCACGCAGGGCTGGCCCCCACGGGGTCACCCGGGGGAGGCTCCCTGGGAGGTCTGGCATGGCTGGGGCGGGGGGGGGGGGCAGAGCCGGGACCCACCGCGGCCACCCCAGGTGCCAGAGCCGGCTAGGTGGGTGCACAGGGGCATTCCCGCACCCCAACTAGGCGTGCAGCCATGCATGCACGTTTGCACACGCAGACACTCATACACACCCCTACATGCAGCGCTGACATCCCCCACACACTCCCCAACGTGCTCACGCACAGGCTCAGGTGCACGCCTGTACCTCTGTGTTTGCACACACGTCCATATATGCCTGCACCTATACATGTAGACAAACACGTGCGGATGTACACATCAGCAAACACGTAAGTGCGCACACACACGCACTCATGCACTTGCATGCCTACACGCAGCCCCCTGTGAGCGCGCACACAGAAACCCACAGGCGTGCACATACGTGCACGTGCTGCACACTCATCCGCGTGCACGCACAGCCGTGCACACACTCGTGCACGTGCGATCCCCCGTGCAACCCCCCCCCCCCCATAAGTGCGCACACACGAATGCACACGAACTCACCCCCCCCATACAGACACAGACGCCCACCCCTGCCCACGCGCGTGTGCTGCCTGCCCGGGGTGCCGAGGGGTGCTCCTCACGAAGCCGCAGCTCGCCCCCCCCCCATCCCTGGCCACTCTCTGGAGTTTAAGAGCGAGGAGGAATTTTAAATGCATTGACCCCTGACCCGGCCCTGCCTGTGAGGGGAAGCCAGACCCCGGGCTGCCCCCAGCCGGATGGGGCCAGGGGGGGCCGCAGGGGGTGGCGAGCCCTCCCTCAAAGCCCACAGCAGCCAAGGGGGGCACCCTGCCTCACCCCTGCTTTTCCTCCACCCGGCGTGCCTGCCACCTTGGCGAGCACCAGCAAGGGTCACCCCAAAATCTCACTACCCGCAGCACCCACAGCTTGGGGATGCTGCAGCTGGGTGCCCCGCACCGGCGGGGCTCTGTGGGGGTGGGATGCCCCCTCCATGCCCTCTGCAAGGGGTCCCGGGCCCCCTACCCCGCTCCTGCCCGGCTCCTGGCATCCCTGCCTCCTGCGCAAAGGGGCTGCGGTGATGGCGGTGTAATTAAAAACGCAATTAAGCGCTGCCACTTAGCAGAAAAGTCATACAGTTTGGGGATAATTATCTGACAATATAACAAGTTGCCCAACATTAATCAGGCGCTGATCTGCTCCAGCAGCTGCGCTCCCCGCTCCGGCCGCTCCCTTAATGGCATCCTTCAGGAGACAGCAATAAATCAGGCCCTTACGGGGGCCACGGGGGCAGCACGCTGTCCCCTGCCTGCTCCCTACCTCCATTTGGGGGTTTTTGGGGTGCTAAAGCAGCAACCTCCCCACCCAGCCCTGGGATGTTTCTCTCCTGCCTGCGGGTGCTGAGACCCACCCCGGGCTGTGGGGCTGGTCCCAGGGGATGCCAAGTAGGCGGGCTGGTGGGGCACCCCTGAAAGGAGACGTCCTGGGGGGGACGGCCATGCCTGGGGGAGATGCCCCAGGCTGGGGGGCTGCCTGTTCTTCTCCGCCAAGGGGCAGCCAGCACCCCCTGCCCTCCCCAGGGATGGGGCTGGCAAAGGGTCCCTGGGTGGCTGGGCGACACGGGCTGGGTGCACACCGGCTCCCAAGCCCATCAGCGATGCAGGTAATTAATGAGTATTTATGGCTTGTATTTACCAGTGTCAATGAAGTCTTTGCACTGGAACAATATTGACTCTTGAAGCAGAGGCGGGTCCTCCCACTGCGTCCCCCCAGCATCGCCCCGGGGACCGTCCCCATGCTGGGGCAGCCCCAACTGTTGCCCCATCCTAGTTGCCCTCCCCATGCCGTGCCCTGGCTTGGATGCTGAGGGGGTCCCATGCCGGGGGGACTCCTTGGTGCCACATCTACCTGGCCTGAAGATGGGCCCTTTTGTCCCCCTTCCCCAAATTTGCCCCCACAGCCAACGTGTTGGCACAACTCGCTCACAGCCGGTTCCTCCCACGCTCCTTTCCCACAGCCCCGGGCTCTGCCCGTCCCTGTCCCCATCCCTGTCCCAGCCTGCCCGTTCCGGAGTGGGGGGACACAGCCCTGTACAGCTCTGACTTCTAAGGGCTGGAGATAAAAGCAGAGCTCGTTGCCTTTGTTCAGGCTCTGGCCGGCGTGGGCCGAGGAGGGGGAACCCGCCAGAAAGAAACCAGCAGCTTAACACATTCACTTCGCCCCTAATTTGCCGGTTCTGCCACAAAATCCCATTACAAAGGGCTTAGCGGCTGCGCCCAGGAAGAGGTCACCGCCGGGGGCCCCCGAAGAGATTTACCGGCCACAAAAAGCGCGAGAAAAGAGCAACCCCGGCTCCCTCGGGCGCTCCCCGACACAGCGAGGAATCGGCACCGTGTCCCGGGGTCCCACTGGCCCCTGCCCGTCCCCTCCACCCTGCACCTGGCAGCACGGAGAACGGTTGCAAAGGCGCAGCTGGGTTAATTCACCTTTATAACTCCAAAAGCAAATAAAACGGGGCTTGGCATTGATCCGTGGGCGTTGAGCAGGGCCATAAACCGCCGGTGCTAGCCGACGGGCGCTGCCCGAGATCCAGCCGCACCGCACCGGGCTGGGTCCCTGCGATTTGATGGGCGATGTGGCTGCGGTGGCCTCCCAAAATGCATCAGAGGGGACGGGGCGACCCCACCGCTGGGGTCGCAGGGAGGGTGCTGGGAGCCCTGGGGAGCCCAGAGCCACTCAGGACATCCCTGTGCCGTGGGGACGGGTTGTGCCAGGCTGGGCAGAGCTGCCTGCCAGCCCGGGGCACTTTGGTCAGCTGGAGTGGGGGGATCTGGGGGAGCCTGAGGTCAGGGAGCGTGCATGGTGGGGTACGCACGGCTGGAGTTGGCGTGGGTGGGCGTGCAAGGGAAGAGGAAGCCGAGGCGGGTGTGCATGAGTGGGTGCATCCACGCAGCTGCGCGTGCAGGAGGTGCGTGCTCGGCCGCACACACCTCTGAGCACGGCAGCCCGTGCACGAGCGTGCACGCGCGCCGGTGCGAGCGTGCACAGACACGGGGACCCTCGGTGGGTTTTGGGGGGACCCTCGGTGGGTTTTGGAGGGACCAACCAGGACAGACCAGCTCAGCAACCACCCCACGGGGCAGCGGCACGCACAACGGCACGGCACGCCGGTGACGCAGGCGCGAGCCCCCCGGCATGGGAACGGTGCCGGACTGGGGCACAGCTGTGTGCTTGGCATTACTTCTGCCGGGCTCCGGCACGCCGGCGGAGCGAGGAGCAAGGCCTGTCGGCGCTGAAAGGAGCGGGGCGAACGCCCGGGCGGGATGGAAATGAGTCCCTGGGGGTCCGCGCGGCACAAAGGCGCCCGCTGGGGTGGGCCGAGACCTTCCCAGCCCCTCGCCACAATGTTTGCAAATACCGGAGGCCACTTACGGCAGGGCCGCCGGCGGGGAAGGCGAGGGGGGCTCCCGGCATCCCGCTCTGGCCGGGGGGTCCCCGAGCACCGCGGCGTGCCGGGGTGGGGGGCAATGCCCCATAGATGCCCCATGGCACCCCAGATGGTGGGGCCAAGGCGGGCAAGGGCTGCCCATCGCCTTTGTCGGCGGCCCCGGCGCGGGAGCCAGGGGAGCGGGGAGCGGTGGGGAGGAATGTCCCTGCTCAATGCCCACCATGCCGGGGCTGACAGCCCTGAAATCGGGCTGTCACATCCCGTCTGGGCAGCCCTTCACCTCCATTTGTGGGGGCCTTGTTCGGCTCCCGCTGCATTCAGCCAACACAAACACAGCACTTAACCCTTTGGCTCCCGCCGTCCCCGGGGTGCGGGGCCGGCCGGCTCCAGGCAACGCATGGGGCGCCGAGACGTGCCAGCGTCACCCCGCTGCAGCATCCGTAGGGATAAAGTTGAGGCGCCCCATCGTGCCAGGCTCTCTGGAAGGGGTGTTTTAGGGTCCCCAGGACCACCCACCCCACCCCACAGCCCCCAGTGGATGCCCTCAACCCAGACGCGCTGCCTGCCCCGGGATGGGGGGGGGGTCACGCCAACCTCTGCGACACCCCTCACCCTTCCACCGCCGCCTCCCTCCAGACACCGTGGCCACCCCGAGACCCCTTCCCACCCCCCCGCGGGGACACCCACCCTGCAGCAGCCCCGGCCGCTGATGAAAGCGGGAGCGGGGAGCCTTTCCTTTGACACAATTAAGCAGCCCGGGGTCCCAGCGCCTCGGCTCGCCGCAGTGTGTTAAATTAATGTAGCAGAAAAAATCATTATGCGGGGACACAGATGGAAGTGACCAAGCAGAAAATGCGATGTGCAGCGGCGGAGGACCCCTCTTACCCGTGTAAACACCACGGGGAAGGACAGGTTTCCCAGCTCCCAGGCGAGGAGGTGACCGCAGTCCTGCCGGGGGGCTTCCCCCCGACATTGCTGCTGGGGCAGACCCTGGATGGAGCCGGATGCGGGGGTCCCGCGGGTGGGTGAGGGGAGCGGATGGTGGGACCCCCCGGGCAGCGGCTAACCCAGGTGCGGCGAGGGCTGGCCGGCAAGCCGGGCAGTGCGTGTGGCCGGGCCTCCGCTCGCAATTACCATGTCATTATGTGCCGGCACAGCCGTGGCTAACGGAGCAGAAAAGCAGCCCCTGGTCGGCACCCGCGGGAAACGGGGTGAGGGGGCCCCGGGGGGAGCCCACGGGAACACCCAGCTACACGTGTGCATGCACCCATACACGCACCCAACGCGGTCCCCCAGGTGGGCGCTCATTCCCTGAGCACCACCAGCACTGGGGACCTCTCCCTGCGTGCACACCCCAGTCTCTCCTGACTTTGTGGCCCCAAGGGACCCATACGCACCCCGAGGACCCCCGCAGCCCCCGAGGGAGCTGCCCTGCAGAGCGTTTCTGCTCCCCAGGGAGGTAAGCCCGGGGCAGGCAAGGTCCTGGGGCTCAGCTCTAAGGCACTCAGCAAAAACACCGAAGGCTGCGGGGCTGCTCGCCGGGACATTGCACGCTGCTAACCCCAAATATCGGGCAAAGGCAGGCTGGGGGGTCCCCACGCCGGGACCCAGCATGAGGCATAGCAGGATGTAGAGGGGATGGAGGGGTGCTGAGCACATGGGAAATGCGGAATGGGATGCCACCAAGGCAAACCCTCGTCCTCTCCCACCGGGCCCTACCTGCTGCTCACACAGAAGCCAGAGCCTCCCAGTTTGAACCCAGGGGTGGGTGTTTCAGGGGGTCGAGGCTGCCCCTGTGCAGGAGCAGTGGGGGAGGCTCCCACAGTCCCTTGGGGGGGGGTGTCCCTGGGCAGCCCAATTCCCCTCCTGGCCAGGCTGACCTTACACCCCACAGCCTCCTTCAGCCCAAATTTCACCCCAGTTGGTCACCGTGTGGCAAATGAGGACTAATTACACACCTGCCCTCATTTGCTGGGAGCTCTCAGGTGTTGGCATTTGGGTATTTCCGTGCCACCTCCCTCCACGGCTTGGGGTGGCAGGACCTGGGGACGGATGGGGGGGGTCAAGGGGGCAGCCGAGGGCTGCCGTTTATCGCACCAGGGCGGCACGGGATGATAACCAGAGCTCGCTCCTGTCGGCACTGTGGGGTGTGAGAGCGGGACGGAGACAGGGACGGTCCCCAAGCCCCCGTCCCCCGCCTTGGGGACGCCTTGGGAGAGCGGATGCCTGCTCCCCGCTGCCTCCCCGGCCAGCTTTGTTTCCACGGGGTCGTGTTCCCACCCGCCCAATATTCATGTGGGCCCCTTCCCTCCCCGGGGGGCTGCTAATCCCCCCCAAAACAGGCCAGGGGATTGTTGACCGAGCTGCCATATCCCTTGAACAAGCAAGCCCGGGCCCGCAGCTGCCGCCGGATTAAGAGCCACCCTTTCGTTGCCGTAGCCCCTGCGCCAAAGCATCCAGCCCCCCGAGCACACCAGCCCCCCCATGCATGACGCTTGGCGGGGGCAGCCGGCGGGAGGCCAAGGGGATGGTCACTTGGGGCACTTCTGCAGTAAAAGCTGATGGGTTTAGCGTGGCTCTCCCGGCACCCGAAATGCCTGATCCGCCAGGTCTGGCTTGTGTCGGCGGTGCCCGGGGAGGAGAGGCCGGGACCGTGCCGCCACACAGGGCTGAGCCCGGGGAGGGCACGGCTGCAGGGTGGCACCAGCGCTGGCATCAGTGGCTCCCCGGTCCGTCCCCTCCCTGCTGCCACCGGCCATGACGTGGGCAGAGCTGTGCACGGCAATGGCAGAGGGCGAGGAGCAGCTCTCACGCTCTGGAATTGTGGGTCATCGGAATTAGATTAATTAGCGTGTGCTAATGGCAGCTAATTAGCACGCGGCCATGCTGATGCAGAGCTTGCTAAGCCGTGCACCTGCCCCCTGCCCTACTACCTCAGTTTACCCACCTGCAGCATGGGTGAGCCCGGCGCTCGGCTCTCTGTGATGCCAGGGGACATCAAACCAACAGGGAAATATCATCGCAGGGAGAGGGGACCAGCTGCCGGCTTGTTATCGGGGCCGGCCCTGCCAAGTGCCCCTGGCCGGGGCAGCCTCCGGCTATCTCATTATCTCAAGAGCTTGTTCTGGGTCAGGGTGGACATGTCTGCACGCAGAAGTGGGTGTTGCTGGATGCCCAAGCCACCCTGCCCTGGGCACCGAGGGATGTTCAGGGGGGTGAATAAATAAGGGTGGGAAAGGCAGAGCGCCGTGGCTCTGCATCAGTCCTGCTGCAGGGAGGGACGATGGGACAGCCCTTCGTAGGGGAAGGCGGGCAGGCACCCGTGGGTGCTATTTGTACCCGGAGAGATTACAAAACACCTTTTGGCTCCTCCAGCAAGCCCCCCGAGCCCCAAAGCAGCATTCATCCTCGTTAAGTGCACAGGGCAGATAAAGGGTCCTCGAGAGTGCCCGAGGAGCTGGCTGAGACACTTGCTGTGTCCAGAGTGTGTCTTTGGGGGGCAAACACCCCGTCCCTCCCTTGCAGGGACCCCTCGAGCTCTGCAGCTGCCCGGGCAGTGGTTGGGCTGGCCCGGGCTGAGCGCCTGCCAGGCTGCCTGGGCCAGTTGTGGGGTGTTAAGGGGAAAAGCCCTTTCTCCACGCTGTGCCCATCCTAGTTGCTCCTGGAGAGCCTCTGCCTCCAGGTGACACGTGGCCTTCGCTGGGGACAGCAGCTCGAGGGCGAGCCCTCTTCCCAAAGCAGCCGACGCAATGGGTGCCATCCCCCGGCTGGTGGGCTCGACCCCCAGTGCTGCAGGGATGTCCTGGAGGCTGCGGCCGGCAGCTCGTCCCAGCTCCACGGGACACAGAGCGTTCCCCAGTGCCGGCATTTTGGGGCATTTTGGGGCCAACTTCATCCAGGAGGGGGGGTGGCACGCAGGGAAAGGCTACTTCAGAAATTGCAAACGCCGGCACAAGCTGTCCTGCCTTCAATGTAAGCGGCGAGTGTGAAGTTAAGAGATAAAGAGGGAATTAGGAGATAAAGTCTGCGTAATCCCAGTTGCTCTATGCAATTAAAATGAGCTTCACCCTGCTGTAATTGGATGGAAGCTGCCTGCCAGCGTCAGTGCGACCGGGAGCATCGGCGAGCAGGCGCGGAGGATTCGCCGTGCCGAGCACGGAGACTTATCTCCCTGCCAGAAAAACCGAGAGGGCAGCGGCACAGAGAGCGGGAGTTAATGAGATGAAAGTGGAAAGCCTGGCACAAAGGATTAGCTCCCGGCCGGCTCTGCTGCCGAAATCCCAAGGTTCCCTGGGAAGGCTTTCCTTGCACCACGGCCACATCCTGCCTGGGCCCGCTCGCCAGAGGAGGGATGTGCTTGGAGCAGCAAAATTTGGCTCTTCTTCCCTGGTGTGACCCCTTGATGGGGACCGGGCTGTCCCAGCCACCAGCTCCCCCTGCTCCACCGCATCCCTGCCCCAGCTCCCAGTCCCCCTCCGGAGGGTCCCTGCACAAGACCATCCCTAACAGCATTTACAGCTGCCGGTATTAAGCAGAAATAAAAAACCCCAAGTGCCGATTAAAAGGACACTGATGAAATGCCAGGAGAAGAATTACAGCCCTAATAAACCACTGCCTTCTGCTGGGGGTGGGCGACGGGGGGGGTTTATGAGGCCATTTAAACTTCACTGTCAGAAAGGTGTATTAAAACCATAAAGGCCCCATTGCCTCTCCCGTCCGCTGGATGCCGGAGCACGGCTGTGGTCATAAATCCACCTGCTCGCAGCCCGGGGCGAGGGGCCCGAAGCCCCTTGTCCCTGGGAAAAGCCGTGAGGAGCAGCAAGGCCTCCTTGGCTGGGGTCTTGGAGGATGACGTCAGCCCTGGCGTGAGATAAATGCCGGCCGCGGGCCGGCGGTGCTGGCAGGGACGGGATTATCTCAGTGCAGGGGCTGGGACGTGCCTCGTCCATCACCCACCGCCTGCCTGTCTGCCTGCCGGGAGCGTGTGAACGGGAGCCCGTGCCCCCGGTGCCGGTGCACCCCGTCCCCTGCCTGCCACCGGGGCCGAAGGGGACATGGGCTGGGACCGCAGCACGGCCGCCGTCACGCCGTCAGGGACAGCCCCAGCTCCATACCAGCCCCGAGATCTGCTGTGCCATGGGGTCCGTCACCCGGGTCCTCGACCCCATGAGCCCCAGAGCCAGGGCTGGCGTGGGATGGGCTCTCCCCATCGCTGCGCAGTCCCGCAGCTTTGTTTGCACAGGGCTGACGACGCCAGCTCAAACACCTCGGCGCTCCCGCCCCGGTGCTCCTGCCCCGGCCTTGGTTCATCCTCCCGCTCTCCTTCCTGCAAGGCTCAGCTGTGGACAGAAACACCCGCCACCTCCCTGGAGCTTTTGGCTTCCCTCCTCTCCATCAGCGGCTCCCGTGGGGTCCGTCCGTGCTGTGGCATTGCGGGATGGGGATGGGAATGGGGAGAGGGATAGGGATGGGGAGAGGTACAGGGATGGGGACGGTGCTGGGAGATGCTTTCTGGCACAAGTCACCTGGCACTGCCTGACTCACCGCCCCTGCGATGGGTCATGGTTTCAGCTTCATCCTCCCGGGGTGCAGTCCCGGCTCCCCACCTGGGTGACGCTGGGGACAGCGAGATGAGGGAAACCTGCGCCGAGGGAGGTGGCAAGAGGTTGAGCCACCCCGGGGTGTAGTGGCACGGGGCACCCTTCTCTCAGGGCACCAGCATGGGGCTGCTGGGGTGGCGGGGATGTGCTGGGGGTCAGTGGGGCTGGCCAGGGAGCCCCAGGAACAGGCAGGACCCAATGGGGGACTAGGGTGGGTGGCGGGTCCCTCTCCCCTCCATATGCTATGCTAGGAGGAGCCGCTCGCCCCCTCCGCTGCCCGAGTTCGGGGGCCCTCGGCCCCTGCTGCTTCCCACGCTGGCTCATTAGCCGGTTCAGAGCGAGGAAACCCGTTAATGGCATGAAATGACTGCAGGCTGCGGGTGGTGGGGAGCGCGCGGGGAGCCGAGCCCAAACCCTCACGTAGAGCGGGGACTGCTGCTTTTCCCCTTCCCTTTGAACTCCCCCAGCTGCCCGGAGCTGCGGTTCCCCTGAGCACGGAGCGGGGCAGCTGGCGCGGCGGGGCACGGCGGGGTGCAGCACCCGTACCCCCCACCCACCGCCGCACCGATCCCCTCCCTGGGCTCAGCCCATCCACCCCAGCTTCAGGGCAGCGCCCGGGTTCAGGGCATCGCTCTGGAGCGTCTGGCTCTCGCGCCGGGATGGGTCATCGGAGTTTTGGTTTTGCCGGGCTCCCGGTCACGCCATCCCCAGGGGAAGAGGTGGGCAGGGGGTGCTGCCAGGGCCTGGTAAGCACCGGGCCGGCGGGCGAAGCGAGCGTGCCGGGAGGTGGCTCGCACACCCCCGTGACTCAGCCGGCCCTGGCGGAGGCAGAGGTGGGGTAGCGATACTGGAGCTAAAAAAAACCCAGCTGAGCAGCCGGGGAGAGGAAATTTCTCATTAGCCAGAAATGTGTGGCTGAACCTGTCTGACACCCGGGGCGGCCCTCGGCCCCCGGCGGTGATACCGTCCCCGGCTTCGAGGGAGATCAAAGCGGCCGCGGGGGCAATAAGGGGGCTCAGCGGCCGGTTGGGCTGTGGCCGTGGAGGGGAGCGGGGCGGGGGGGGCAAGAATTCTCCCCATTTCCCCCAAGCGCTGGTCCAGGAGAAGCCAGATTTGGGTGGCAGGAGGGGCTGGACGGGCGATGCTACCTTGTGGGGTGATGGCCAGTGAAACCCGGTGTGAGGCAAGCTGGCAGGGACCGGGGCATCGCTACCTATCGCTCCTGGCCACACAGCAGCTCCTTTGCTCCCCTCGTTTCCAAAGGAGCCAACATTTCCAGCCAGCGTGGCCGGCGGAGGGGAATGATGCAGCCCCCCCGGCACCAGCCCCAGCCCTACCAGCAAGGCCACTACGGCTTTCCCTCTGATTTCTCCCTGCAGACCCAGCCTTTCCCCAACACCGGACCACCACGTCAGGCCGAGGCATCGCCCCGGTTTTGTTTAATAACCCAAAGCTGCCATTTGCCTCCCGGTCCAGCGTCGGTCAGATTCTGCTCCTCGAACAAGGCAGGCGGGCGCAGGGTGATTAATGCGGGCGCGTTCGCTCGCTGGCTGAGCGCTGCCAAAGACGATGTCAGCTCCCAGGCATCTGGGGGAGAACCGCCTCCTGCTCCCCAAGGCAGCCCCCCGGCCCCTGGATCCCCTTTTCGGGAGCATCCCAGGCTGGCTGGCAGCTCCTGGCACAGGGATGCTGCGGGGGGGATCTTGTCATCCATGGTCCCCCTGTGGGGACACTTAGCCCTGCTTGAGGGGGTAAGAACGCAGCCCTGGCAGCAGCGGGCAGGGAGGACGGGTGGCAGCGGCAGCCGAGGACGGGCACTGTACCACGTGCAAGCCCCCTGCTAGCTACTAAAGGAGATGGAAGGAAGGAGTGGGAAGAAAATGATTAAAACAATTTCTATTTTTTTTTTTTTTAGTAAAAAAAAAAAAGCCCTGGGAAAAAGCCGCGTAGGGTCCTGGCACGTGAACAGAGTCTGTAAGTGGTCTTAAAAATTACCAATAAATAATCTTAACGGGAAACAGAAGGAGCAGAGCCGGGGCGTTCGTGGGTGTCTCGTGGCTCCCTGTGAGCATGGGAAAACTTGCCGGGTCCCGTCCCTCGTGCTGCAGGGACAGCCTCTTCCCGGGCCGCGGCGCATCCCCGGCTCCGGCCACGAGGCAACGACCCGCCTGGCCGGCGTCCGTCCCGTCCTTGGCTGAGCGCAGTGCAGGATGCGGCCCCCGGCACGACCACGCTGTCGATTCCTCTGGGCGCAGGGTGGCAGCGGGGACGAGGCATGGTGGGAGCCGTGGGGGGTGCCCGTGCCCCCGCCGCCCCGTGCCCTGGGCTGGCCTGCCGGGTCACGGCCGCGCTGTGCCGAGCCGTGCCGAGCCGTGATCCCTTCCAGCTGCGCCGGCCCCAGGCGGCTGACGGGGCTGCGGGATCCTCTCCCTGCCAAGTCGTCGAGGTGTCAGCCAAGAGTTAGCAGGGAAAACGCCAAGCAGCCGGCGGAGCCGGCCAACCCATCATCCCCAGCCTTCCTCCTCCTCCTCCTCCTCCTCCTCTGCTGCGGAGAGCCTCCCACCCTCCCGCCAGACCCCTGAGCCCCCAGCCCACCCCAGCGGGACCCCTTAGCACCCGGTGTGCTTTTGCCCCAGCCGTGCCCCCGGGACCCCCCCACTGCCGCTCCCAGGGTGTCGTCTGTCCGCTGCCCCCCCGGCCCCTCCACCTGGGGCACGTCCCCCTCCTCTGGGCCTGTCTGGAAAGGGACGGTCCCCCCTCCCCGAACTTTCCAGCTCTCTGCAGAGCGGGAACAATCGTAGCCTTTGTCTTCCCTTAATCTCCTGGTTAGGAATTAAAAGGGGGGAAAAAAACCCAGCAGCACAAAAGGCTCTTTTGCACAGGCTGGGAGGGGGGAAGAGCAGGGTGCAGGCAGAGCACAGGCAGGGTGCAGGCAGGGCTCGCTTTCCCCCGCACCCCAGCCTGGCCACCACGCTCCCCAAGGGTCACCCCACACCGTCCCCATCACTACTACTGCCCCACGACGTCCCCGCAGTGGCACCCGAGGGCTGGCGGCTCGGGGAGCATCGCCTGCTCCCCTCAGCCCCTCAAAGCTCCTCGCCCACCGGCTGCCCTGGGAGGTGGCGGGGAGCATCTTTGGGGAGGCTTGGGCTCGGCTTGCGCCCGTGTGGGGCCAAGAGCCTCCTGCTCACTGCCACGGACCTGCTTTTACTCACACAAGTGCCCAAACACACCCATATCCACCCAACGCAGGGCTCCCCGCCGCCCAGAGCCCCCCAAGAACCACGCAGGCACTGCAGACCTCCGTAAAATTCCTTAAATAATTTAATTGAAAAAAAGTCTTTCCGTTAAAAAATATTTTTACAAACGCACGCTCGCATTAATTTCCCTTGCTGCTGTTTTTTCACTGTTGCTTTTCTTTCACCATCGAACGCAGCTTTCCCCCTGTACGTATCTGTATGAAAAGAGAGGTGGCAGGTACAGCACGTGAAGGGCCGCTGGGTGCAGCCCTGGGTGCAAATCGGGCAGCGTGGGGGGCCGAGGCTCGAGGAAGCCCCCGGGGCTGACTGCAGGGATGCTGCGACCTGCCCCATGGGAGCAGGGTGGGCACAGAGAAGGCTGGGAGAAGGGGTTTGTTGTGGGTTTGCTGTTTTAAAATGAGTAGCAAAGGCAGGCCAGGCTGGAGGGTTGGGGTGGGGATGCCTGGGATGCACTGGGACCGGTGGGACCCCAAACCTTGCAGCAGGAGGACCTTCGCAGCACCGGGGCTGGGGGAGCAAGGGTGGCAGGGCCAGCCCCTGAGCCCCACGGAGCTTCCAGCCAGGGGGGCTGAGGGGGCTAGGAAGCCCAAAATGAGCTCTGACATCTATTTGGCCACCTGCTCTTAAAAGCTTCCCAATGCCAGGTTGCTTCGCCTGACCTGGGAGAGGGGGGGAGGTCTGCCCAGCGCTGCCGTTTGGGGTCCCACCGTGGCGGAGGCCAGGGAGCAGCCAGGGTGGGCAGGACTGGGAAACTCCAGCGAAACCGGTGTCCCCAGCAGCCAGCACCCCTGATACATCGAGGGGAGGAGGGACGGTGGGATGCGGGGAGCCCGTTCCCTGGCACAGGACCTGCTGCCAGCCGCCCTCTCAGCCTTGTTTACTGTTCCTTGGGGAGGAGGACGGGGTTAATGAGAAACCCAAGGGCAGGTGAGTTTCAAGGAAAGGGGAAAAATAGCACCTGCTCAGCTAACCCGGGGCAGGGGGGGGGAGCAGGGCCGAGGGCAGTGGGGGAGCGCAGGGGTGCACTCCCTCATTTCGGGGAGCACCCGCTCGCCCCTCTGCACCGCCAGCAAAGCACCCCTGTAAGCGAGCCAGCGAGGTGTACTACCGCCAAGGGGGCATAAAGACCTTGTTAGGACCCCCAGCATGAGCACCCGGGGGTCCCACTCAGCTATTTAGGGTGCAATCCTCCTGGGCTGAGGGCATGGGGACCCCCCCGGCCCCGCTCTCCCAGGGACAGCAGCCCCCGGGGGGGTTACCTTGCCGCCTGCAGCGGAGCTGGCTGCCTTGGCATGCACCCACCTGGCTCAGCTGCTGCCATTTCAGAGAGAAGAGGAGCGAGGCCGGTGATGTAGGGATGCTGGCGGCTGTTGCAACACTCCTGCCCGGGGCCGGACTCTGCCTGGGGAGAGCAGAGGAGGACCGCCGCTCCGGGGAAAAGCCCCGAGGCTGCGGGGACCCTCCGGCGCTGGGACGGCCAGCGAGCACGGCTGCTCCCCGCTCAGTTTTTGCACACCGGGTTTGGTTCTCACAGTTCCAGCTTGACTTGAGGAGGGGATGGGGAAAAAACCAATGATGAGCATCTCTTGAGTGCATTAGATGGGAGTTTCACGGCTGGCTCTGCCCTGGGACTCTCAACCTCCACCCTACGCACCCCACAGGGGAGCACGCCGGGTCCCCAGGCGCTGCAGGCTGGGGACGGCATCGCCGCCTGGCCCGACCCTGCAGCAGCGCTGGTGCCGAGGGGGACCCTGCGGGACCACCCGAACACACGACAGCAAGAGATGGGGGGAGCAGAAAGGGGCACGGAGCCAGCCTGAGGAGGAGGACCCCGATGGGCAGCGAAGCCGCAGGCAGCCGGGCCCATCCAGCGAGAGCGCGATCGAGCAAAGGAAACTCCAGTAAAATTCTTATTGCCTTTATTCTGCCCATTGCCTCACACAGTCCTGCCGGCCAGCACACACCCACGCACGCATGCACACACTCACGCACACTCAGGCACGCTGGGAGTCTCTCCCTCGGCTTGGAGGAACCGGGCTGCAGTGAATCCTCAGGGAAAGGTGAGTGAGTCTTTTGGCAGCAATCACAGCGTGTGTCAGGAGCGGGGCGGCCGCGCCGGCGGCACCCGCTCCTTCTGCATAAAAGAGGAGGCTGGGGGAGACCGGGCCTCGGCCCCCGGCGCAGCCCCCGCCCCAGCCCCGCTCTCCGGCCCCTCGAGGGGGGAGCGCGGCTGCCGTCGGTCCGGGGGCGGAGGGTCCCTGTGCAAACGTGCTGACGGCCTCGCTCTGCAGTCCAGAGCCGGCCAGGAGAACCAAGAGGGTAAGAGATGCGGAGCTGGGCGCCTGGTCCCCCTCCCTCCCCTTTCTGCTCCCTCTTATTTTTTTTTTTTAATATATCTCTTTTTTTTTTTTTTTTTTTTCTTTTTTTTGCCTAACTCCCTGCATAGTAAATCTCATGGGGTTCGGGTTCTGGCGTGCAAAGCCGAGAAAGGGAGCGAAGCCTTCCCTTCGGACACGTTCCAGTGCAGACCCTCGGGCGGAGGGGCCGCCAGGGCTAGAGGAGAGGAGTGATTGTCTGGGGCCGATGGCCCCGGCCCTGTCGCTGGCTCGGCCTCCCCCGGCTGCTTCCAGGTGGGGACCAGAGTTAGGGAAGGCTTCGGACGTATCCGACGGACTCAGCGGACGGGTCAACAGTCTGTGGCCTCAGGGAGGGGAGGGAAGTGAGGACACGGGGGGAAAAGAGGGTGAAAAGAAATCCAAGAAGCAGAACAACTCTTCAAACCGATGAGCACCGAGACAGGGCGGGAAGCGGGATGTGCCATCTCTGTCCCATAATCCATCTTCAATATGAAGATGCGTTGCTGCCTCGCCGCTCCAGGACACGGGACGAAAAGCTGGGCTCCCTCTCGGCACGAGTGCCTCTGATCCAGGGAAGGGCAGCCCGTCCCATCCCGTCCCAGGCGACCGTCCGAGGCAGAGGAGCGCCGTGTGAAGGGGGAAACGGGAAGCCGGGCTGCACCGCAAACTGAACCTGGTTGGCAGGTTCCCTCGGTCCGTTCCAATGCAGAGTCCCCTGCGGTCAAACCTGCACCGGGAGTGTCTGGTTCATCTGCAGCCTCATGTCCTGAATGCTGCTCAGGATCTTCTTCTGGTGCCCTGCTAGCGTCACCCCTATCCTCAGCAGGTCTCTGCAAGGAGAAGGTGAAGACTCAGCCGCCATGCCAGCACCAATACCAGCACGTGGCCGTGCCCCATCCAGCTGCGGCCGAGGGACCCATCCACCTTCATTACAGCCCTCTGCCAAGCTTCAGTGTCCCTCTAACACCACAGGGGACTGCACGCTGAATCCCAGACCTCAACTCCCTTGGGAAAACCCCATGCACAACTCAGCCCTCCACATGCTCAGGCAGGAGGTGGCGGCTGCCGGAGAGGCAAGGGACAAGGGACAGTGTAGAGCAGCTCCAGCCCCAGCTTTCTCTCTCCTCCACAAGCAGGTACTTACTCCGCAGTCATCTGCGCCACCAGGTCGAAGGAGGCAAAGCCGGCATTGACAAAATTCTCCTTGTACCGTCCCATTTTGATGGCGTCCAGCCAGTCTCCCACGGTGGTGAAGGTGGTGTAATCTGGGACGGTGCGGTCCAGGAGTGGCTGGGAGATGCTAAAGCACAAGAGAGCCACAGATCACAGTGAGCAGGGGACAGAGAGATGTAACTGGAAGTGGGGGAGATTTCTTACCCCTGCCCTCTCACATCTCTAGTCCCAACCACCCCAGCATTCCCTTCCCTTTGGGGAAGTCCTGACTGGAAGCGGGGATGCCACTGACCCGGACTGGACGCTGGCGATGACTTTCAGGCTGGCAGCGTTGCGGATGAGCTTGTCCAGCGTGTTGACAATCTGTGCAAACTTGGGCCGCAGGTTGCGGTCCCGCACCCAGCAGTCCAGCATCAGCTGGTGCAGCGCCGTGGGGCAGTCCATGGGGGGTGGCAGGCGGTAATCCTGCTCCACTGCATTGATCACCTGTGGAGAGACATGCGGAGGCAGGCTGTGAGCCACCCGGGCTCCCCCCTGGGGCAGTCCATAGCTCCCCGCTCCCCAGGGAGCACTTACGTCCTGGTTGGACATGTCCCAGTAGGGTCGCTCCCCGTAGGACATCACTTCCCACATGACGATGCCGTAGCTCCACACGTCACTGGCTGAAGTGAATTTGCGGTAGGCAATGGCCTCAGGAGCCGTCCATCTGATTGGGATCTTGCCGCCCTGCATGGATACATAGCTCTATTATTTAGCACATACCTGAGGCGTCTCCCCCGACTCCCAGATCGGTGGATCCACCACGAGTGTCCCATACCAGGGAGCTGGTGTAGGTGGGGTCGGCCGGGTCATCCTCCAGAAAGCGAGAGAGCCCGAAGTCAGACACTTTGCAGACCAAGTTACTGTTGACCAGGATGTTGCGGGCAGCCAGATCCCGGTGCACGTAGTTCATCTCTGAAAGGTACTTCATGCCAGCGGCGATGCCTCGCAGCATTCCCACCAGTTGGATGACCGTGAACTGCCCATCGTTCAGCTGCAAGAGTAGAGATCAGAGGGGTTTGCAACACCCCGAACAGACTGGGGAAGGATCCCAATGTGCTACCACCACCTTCCTCCACCCTAGAGCCACCCCTCTTCCCCCACCCCACGATGTCTATGCACAGCTTAGCCCTGGGGATGCCAGCACAACAATGCAGAGAGGTGGAGAAGGAGGGCTCGGAGCTGCTGTCCCCCATGTGCTGCAGCCCCAGCCCAGGGCAGGAGGGGACGGATGCTCACCCGGAGGAAGGAGTCGAGCGCGCAGTTCTCCATGAACTCTGTGATGATCATGACGGGGCGGCTCTTGGTCACCACCCCCTCCAGGTGGATGATGTTGGGGTGGTCAAACTGGCCCATGATGCTGGCCTCACTCAGGAAGTCCCGCCGCTGCCGCTCCGTGTAGCCCACCTTCAGCGTCTTAATGGCCACGAAGATCTCGCGGCGGCCAGGCAGCTTCAGGCGCCCACGGCACACCTCGCCGAACTCCCCTACATTGGGGAAGGGGGGAAGGGGGAGGCACGGTGAGCCATGCGGCAGGTTAAGGAGTGGTGGTCTCAGCTGCTGCTGTGCCTAGCCCCGGGACTTGCCTGCTCCAATGACCTCCTCGATCTTGACACAGGAGATGTCAATCTCTTTGGCGAATTCCCGGACGGCTTCGTTGGGGTCCTCGTAGGTGAAGGGGTCAATGTAGACCTTCATCCCAGGGGTGACTGCAATGGCAAAGGAATCATCACCAGGAGGGATGCCACACTGGTGACAGATGCTGAGACAGCTTGGCCAGCTGTCAGCCCATCCCTCCCGGTCCCTGGCTAGCGAGGGCTGCCCCTTCGCTTGCGCATGGGGCTGGAATTGGGAGAGGGCGGGCAGAGCCCATTTGTTGGGCTCTCACACGCACCGTATTGCTGCAGCTTCTCCGTGTACTCGGGGTCTGTGCTGTTGCGTTGCTTCCTGCCCAAAGGAGACGAGAGGAGGTGTTCAGTAACCATCCCTTTCCTGATGGGGCAAAGACATTGACTGCCAGCTTCCAAATCCCAGCACAGACAGCCTATGCCAGAGAGCTTCCCCTCCGGCAGCCTGCGAGCAGAGCCATCCCTCCACCCAAGGTGCAATGGGAGAAGATGGCCTAGTTGTGCTGAGAGAGGATGGCAGGAGCCTGGGCAGAGCCCCAGCTGGTGCTGGGGAAGCAGAGATGCACAGTCCTCCCACAGGACCCACGCTCTGGTACCCATGTGTGGCAGGTCCAGTCCTTTGCTCTCAGACTGGAGCTGCCAGAGCTCTGCCTACAGGCAAGGGGGGAAACTCTGGGGCAGACACAAGCAACCCCCAAACCCAGCTCTGAACCCTCCTTCCCTGCAAAGCCAGTACCTGAAGCAGACGATAGCGATGATCACCACAACAATGACGAACAGCAGCCCTGCAGTGGCTGAACCCACTATCAGAGGCAGCTCCTGGAAAGTCTTGCTGGTGGAGCCTAACAGAGGGGGAGGCAGGAATCGAAGTCAAGCTGGGAAAGGAGCACACATAGGAGGGCTGGGGGACAGAGGCAGCCCAGCCCTGGTACCTACCGTCCTCTGCAGTTGTCTGAAACTCTGTGGGGAGGCTGTAGCGGCCATATCCAGCCACCGTGCGTGCCCGGACCTGCACCATGTACCGAGCATTGGCCTTCAGCCCGTCCAGCCGCACTGAGTTCTTCTGGCTGGTGACTGTGTTGGCGATGCCATCGCTCTGGCCTTGCTGTAGGGGAGACATGTGGGTGTCACCTCCGTGAAGCAATCCCCCCCTTTGCTGGCTCCCACATCCCCCAGGGACTATCTCTACAGGGATCCCCTTTGCCACAGTGCTGACGGCCAGCCAGAAAGGCTGGAGGAGAGAAAAAGCTGCTCTGCCTCCTGCTTTACCTTCTCCGAGTACTTGATCTCATAGTCAAGAATGATGCCATTGGGTCTCTCTGGAGGAGTCCACGACAGTGTCATGCTGTTCCCGGTGCTGCTGTGTAGGTGCATCGTAGGCACGGCAGACGGGGCTAGGAAAGAGGGCAGGGGAGGAATGAGCCACCTGTGCCAGGCTCCCCCTCCACCATCCCACATCAGTGTAGGGGACTGTCTGCCTGGGACCTGCTTGGATAACCTCGGTGGAAAGGCATGGAAAAGCTCCGAGACTGGCCTCCCACAAGTCTCTGTAGGGAGGTGCGGTCTCAGCATCTTGCAGCCAAGGTGATAAGAGACCAAGGAGAGCCTCGGAAATAGCACAGAGGTGATGCCTCACCCCACGCCTAGATGCAAACTGGTCCACGGAAGGGCCCTGCCAGCCCAAACCAGGGCTCCTTCCCCTCCTCCACTCGCCAGGAGCTCTGCGCTCCACCCCACCGACAAGACCCGTGAAATCAGATCAGAGTGCGGCGGCTGGAGATTACCAGCACGCTGGAGCTGGGCCAGAGCGGGAGGAAGGAGGGAACGGCAGAGCGCTCGGCTGGCTGTGAAGGTCTGAGCTGGTGCTGAGCCTTCACAGGCCCACAGGGGAGAAATCTCATTTCCTTCCTCCTCCCTTCGCAGCAGGCATAACATCTCTGGGGTAGGTCTAGGAGATCCAGAGCTCTTTGGAGCATCTGCCAACCCTGCCCTTCTCCACTTGCATGCGTTCTGATCTCACGTCCTCCAGGGACATGCGTTAAACGGAGAGGAGAATTTACCCAGGGGATTAGATGCAGGCATGGAGAGCCAGTAACACAGCAGCACAAAGGACTGCAGCCTCCAAGGCTGTCACAGCAAGAAATCCCTGCTCCGCTCTGCAGTGGAGAGCCAGCCCCTGCTCTCCGGCAGCTCCACTGACCTGCCTGGTTGGTGGTTATGTTGACAGAGGCGAAATGGGGAGGGTAGGGGCTCTTGTTGGAGATGCCATTCACAGCCTGGATTTCGAAGGTGTACTGGGTGTGGGCCATCAGGTTGCTGATGTAGATGCGACGCTCGGTGAGGCCGAGCTGGCGTGGCACGAACTCCACGTTGTCGTCGCAGCGGGTGCACAGGCGCCGCTCCACGCTGCACTTCTTGCAGATGACGTTGTAGAGCAGGTCATCCCGCCCACCCGTGTCCTGCGGCTCGCTCCACTCCAGCACCAGCGACGTCTCGTTCACGTTGGAGATGACGCTGCGAGGGGCAGAGGGGACGCCTGCGGAGGGAATGTGGGGGTCAGGGATGGCGTGCCCCCATGCCTGGCTCACCTCTGGCGTGGGCACAGCACACTCCCCCTGCCCCAGACGCGGACCCCCGCCACCTCCACAGCTCCCCTTGCCTCCCCTCCTCGCCCAGGGCAGGACTCACTGGTGCAGGCGCTGTCTGCGGGGTCCGTGTCCGCCCGGAAAAAGCCGTTTCGACACGTGCAGACTGTTGCTGCTCCCGAGGTGGTCCGGCTGTTGGGAGGGCAGGGAGAGCAGGGACCTTCCCCCTGCTTAGACTTGAAGGTTCCCGGGCCACATGCTGGAGGAAGGGAAAACAGACCTGAGTTATAAGGTGCACCCAGAAAACATCCACCATTCCCCCGAAGGCTGGGCAGACCCTTCCTCGTTGCCCTGCCAAATCTCTGATCAGTGGCTTGAGGACTAAAGGCCACCTACAAGCCTTCCCACCGCCGTCAGCCGTGCCCAGGGATGCGGTGGCCCTGGCCGGGCAGGGCAGGCGAGAGCGGGCTGCTGGCACAGGGCAGGGGCACCTGCCAGCGCAGGCACAGCTCTGCCCAGGAGACGCTGTGCTCCGGCAGCAGACCTGGGGCAGTCGGAGATGGGAAGAGCTGGTCACCACCAGCAGTATGGGGGTCACGGCAGGTCCAGCCAGGAGAGCACATCCCCAGTTTTGTTTCTTCACTGCACTTTCCAGGGGCTTTGCCACACTCTCTTCCCCAGCTGGTTTTCAGGTCCAGCACCCTCCATAGGGTCAGCGATCCGTTCTCCAGGGAAATAAGGCTGGAATAAGCAGCCCCTGTGAGAGGCCTCCGCCACCCGAAATGCAGCCACTTAGCCCCAAACCTTCCGCCTCGGGCTCTTCAGCCACTTCTCAGCCCCGGGGGCGGTGGCACCTCCCGAGGCCGAGGCTGGCTCAAGTGGAGCGCTGAGCGAGATTAAAACATTCCTACAGGTCCTTGGCTAAAGAGCTGCTTCGGCATCGCTGCCGCCTCCTACCCCCCCGCTTCCGATCAGGGTCCTTCAAGGAGCCACAAGTCCTGGGATCTGGCCCGGCTGGCACCACGGGGTGTTTAGTTGTAACACGGGGCATGTGAAAGGATTAATGGCACTCCAGCCAAGGGGCAGAGTGGCCTCGGAAACCCGACCCACACCTTGAAATAGCCTGATTTATCACAGTGCTGCCCCAAGGAAGAGGGTCTCGTGCTCTGCGTTCACAGCTGGCCAAAGCGGTGAGAGACCTGCTGGTGCCGGCTCTGCTTTAGCATCACCCTGTTTGCCACGGCCGGGGCCGCATCAGCACCGACGGCCCTGCAGGGGGGCACATCCTCATCGCCCTGACGGGGTTAGGGCAGCTCCCGAGGGCACGTAACCCTCCCGGCAGCTCTGTCCCACCTCCCACGCCTGTCACACATCACCCCGTAAACAGGAGGAGGTTTCCCGGTGCTTCACCAGGCTGTAGCAAGTGAAGTTTCCTGCTATGAGGCATCTCGTGACACCCTCCGTGGAAGTTTTCCGGCCGGTTGCAGCCCCATGCGTGGGGCATGGAGTGCTGCTGAGTCACACGCTGCCTGGCCGGCCCCGCGGGGACCCGCACACAGCTCTGGGGTGCTGTCCTGGCACCCCAGTTTGCCCAGGCACCGAGCAGCAGCAGCCCCAGGGGAGAAGCCCCACTCCATCGCAGTGCTGCCGGGCAAGGGGATGCGTGAGCAGCCCCACTGGGGGGGAGGCACCCCACTGCCGAGGAGGGGACCTGTGGACTGTGTGCTCTCCAGCCCCCCTGCCCGGATGGGTGGCAGGAGCTGCTTCCCACTCCCAGGGCACGAGCCTTCGGGCAAGGAGACTCTTCTTTGGTCAAAACAGGACCGACCACATGGCTGGACTGGCTCCAGCTCCTTGACCCAAGTTCACCCAGCCTCTGGGCCTTCCCTTTGGAAATTAAAGCTTAGCCCATCCCAACTGCACAGGCTGAAGGGCAAAGGAGTGCGCAGACCTGCTCCTCTGCAAGAGATGAAGACCGTCCCTGCAGTGAGCAAGTCCAGGGCTCCCGTACCCCCAGCCCAGGCCACCCTCACCACCATGAAACGCAAAGACGTGGACAGCAGATGCCCAGAGGTAGTGGAGCAGCCTCAGCAAAGGCAGACCCACCCCAGCCAGAGTCCCGGGCGGTTCAAACTGGGTGGATGCAGATTCACACATAAGGAACCAGATTGCTGAGGAATGAGATGACTGAAACCTCTTGGACAGGAACGCTCTGGGCTCAGAAAGCTGCCAAACATGCTTCGGTTATGGACAGGAGCCCAGATCCATCAGGGACAAAACCCCCTGAAATAACAGGCTTGTTGGGGAGAGAGTGAAGCTGGAGCAACCAGAGCTTTGAGAAGCCAACAGTCCAAGTGTGTCACGGCAGCCAGGGACAGCAAGGTGCTCTGCAAAGGATGCAGGAGGGATGATGATGGCCTCTGGCCTCCTGCATGCTCAGCGCCCACCGGTGCCTGGTGGGTTACGGGCACAGAGGGGACAGTGACCTCCCACGCTCCCGGACACGGGAGGAAGAGATGGGCAGTGCCGTCCTTGGGCAGCTGCCTGCCATCCTGCAGGAGTGCCCAGCGCAGGCAAAACGGATAAAGGTAATTTCTTCACACCCTTATGCCACCCTGGCAGGAGGGGGACGAGGCACATCCCAGCCCTGTTGTTAAGCAGAGGAAGAGCAGGAGAGGGACCGAGGCCCAGATGCACTCCAGTGTTTAAGTTTCCAACTCCGCTTAATAAATCACGGCATAAAGACCTCGGTGGCAGCGTGACAGCTCTCAGCCGCCACATTTGAAGGCTGTAACCAAGCTGAAAGTTGATCCCAGGTCCCCGGTGGATAAGCCGCTGTGTCATCTCTTCTCTGCAAGAAACTGCCTGTACAACAACCACTGTCTTGGCCGGCACGCTGGGGAACGAGCCTGGGAGCTCCAGAGCGGGAACGTGACTCCATCCAGCCGGAGCCGGGGAGCCAAGCTCCCCGCTCCCCACCGAGAGGTTTGCATAAGCACTTTTCCCGCTGAAGTGTCCTCAAATAAAATAACAACCCTGAACCTCCGCACACAGATCACATCTCCTGGTGCCAGGCTGCGGTCATCTCTGGGGAGAACATGACAGTCACTGACAGCCACAGGATAACAGGTCAGGGAACCGAAGCGGAGCTCCCCAGTCTGAAGAGGAGCCGCTGGTTTGATGGGAGGGAGACGCAGCCTGGCCTGACAGCGGGGATCAGCTGCAGAGGGGATTTATGTGGGGTGCAGGAGGGAAGGGGGCAGTAACGCAGCCCTGGGGCTGCTGCAGAACTGCCCCTGCATCCACTACGGGGCATCGCACACCCGGCACGGCATGGCGCGGCAGCCGCTGCCAGCCATCCGGCTGCTTCTGGCAGCCCCTCTGGGATTTTCATCAGTCGCCCACCTCCGGGGCCTGATCCTGCCTCGCAGAGCTGCAGCACAGGGCTGGGGGAAGAGGAGGGCACTCTTCCCAAATACAGTCCCCACCCTGGTGAATGAAGTCCAAGGGAGGGAGCCGAAAAAAACACCGAAATAAAACCCTCCTGGCAGCAGCAGCGAGCAGTGACTCATCCCGCAGGCAGCCTCCATTACTGCATGGGATGCGGGCAAGCAGCAACGAACCCTGTGTACATCCCCAAAACTTTGGGGTCCCCTCCCTTGGGAAACGGAGGGAAGGAGGAAGGGATAGCCCACGGCACATCGGGAAATACCAGCCCTGAACTACGCTGTTTCGGGTCTCGACTGCTTTCCCATCCACACGACGCTATTCCAGCCCGGGCAGCATCCTTCCAGCTATTTCTCTCCCTGTAGGACTGAAGCAGAACGCCTCGCTTGAGCCTAGATAAATTAAACCGATCACATCCCTTTGTCCAGCAACCCTGTAATTTCTCTAAAGGCAGCAATCGAGTTTGCCTGGGACGATCTGTGCTTTATGAACCTGCACGGCTCGCTCCCTTCCCGCTTTCGTAAGCGGCTGCAGATGGATTAGAGCCGTGGAAGCAACAGCCTGGCTACAGCTGAGGCGGTAACTCTCTTTTTAAGTCTCTCTTAAAAGGCACTTGATTTTTTTTTTTTTTTTTTTTAAATTACCCTTTGGGTGGAAATATTTCACACTAGCACAGTCCAAAAGTGAATGGAGTAAATTTGAAGGGGAGAGAAGGGAAAGAGCCCTCAGGGATTTGAACAGTGGCATCCAAAGAACAGGCGGGAAACCAAATTTTTTTTTTTTTTTTTAAAGGAAAAAAAAAAAATTTTTCAATAAGCAAAGCTGCCTCTTGAGCCACAGCGGGTCACAGGCAGGACGGCAGGGGCAGATTTCCTCGACCGTGTTACAAGTAACCCATTGTGGAGCTGCCTGGCTGTAAACCGGCAGCTCTCCCCTGCCTGCGCTGCTGAGCTGCCTTTGATCTGGAAGCCCAGGCAATTAATAGCAGGCAGTTTCACTTCCTGGGTTTCATGCAGCAAGCCCGTGTTGCAATGCAAAGCTGCAAACAGTTGGCAAGTGCAATGCTTGCTTGGCATTTTTTCTTTTTTTTTTTTTTTTTTAATTCGAGGTGATGTTTCCATTAGTCACTGATTGCAAGGGAAATTTATTTTCACAGAAATTCAGATTTTGGCCCCAGCTTGACCTGCTGTCACCTACTGACTGTGCCCAAAAATACAGCGCCTGGTGCCATCAGAAAAGGGACATCAAAAAAGCTGAGAAATGGGTCCGAGGAGAGCACAGCATCACGCGGCACACCGTCTGCCTGGGTGCTTTTTATTGTTTTAGTGTCCATCAACTGCACCACACAGCCTCAGTCCCCTTCCTGAGCAGGGCATAGGCTCTGGGGACATCGTGGCCCCCCTCAGGACCCCACCGTGGGCACCGAGGGCCACGCGAGGAGGGGGCTCGCTGCTAGCCGTGGTACGGAGGCCAGCCAGACCCCAAACTTTTCTGTCTTTGGGTGAAGCCAGCAACACGAGGGGTGCAAACCCCGGTGAATCCGATGCAGGGAGCACGTGCCCAGGAGCATTTCTGGGGAGGTAACACGCACCGGGCTGCTCTGCGCCGGGAGCCCCGTACTGCTCCAAGAAAACTCCCACCGCCTGCCTGCGCAACGCGAGGAAGGCTTTGACACCGAATCCCCCGAACGTTTCGGGTGCTTGCAAACCAAAAGAAGGGCCGGGGCTGGGGGAAAGGCTGAACCCCAGGGGACGCAGGGCTCTGCGTGCGAGGGGGCGAAGGCAGCGCACCCCTGCCTGTGGAGGCATGTAGGAGCCTTCATCCCCCTCCCCGGCCAGCAGCTCCTCTTCATCCTGCAAGAGCTGCCTCTGCAGATCTGCGTGGCGGGGAGCGTGTGGGAAGTGGCACAACCCCCAGAAGGGCCGTGTGCTAATTAAATAAAGATAATGAGGCTGAGAATGAGATGCCAAATCAATGCTGTGGCAACTCAGGACTAGAGCGCCAGATACCAGCCTGGCGTATCGCATTACAAAGCATGCCAAAGAAACTGCCTTCAGCCGGGCGGGATGAGCCCTCGGCTCCCGAGGGACCAGGATACAAGCTGCATTGTAACAGGTCTGAATGCAGGTCTAATCCTGGCTCTGGATGGAGATAAAGAGGAGGAGGAGATCTTCAAAGGCCACTGAAAGTCTGGGGAAAGGGGGAGACTTACAACAGGGCTTATCCCATCTAAGCAGTAACTGGGTATTGTTATTTATTAAAATGCCATCTGGCACTCCAGAGCACTCCTCACCCATGCGGTGAAGCCTCAGCGGCTCCCTGGGGCGGGATTGCCAAAACGCCAGCTCTGCGGGGCCACATCCGCACCTCTCCCCGCGCCGCGGGGGCCGAGAGCCTTCTCGGCGGTACTGGGCTGCCAAAATGGGGTAAGGGAACATCCAGCCGAGAGCAGAAAAGGGAGCTGCGGCTCCAGCTTCTCCCAGCCCTTCTTCAGCTGTTTCCACTTAAAACACACGATCATATGGCGGAAAATCTGATCCTACAAGCGCAGCGCAACTTTCCCAGAGAAACGTGAGGACACCGCCGCTTCTACCCAGCGAGAGAGCAGGCTGCCGGATGGAGACGTGCCCGCGGCTCAGTGTGGCTTCCCTGCACGCTGAGGAAGAAGCCGGGGCTTGCGGGGGGAAATCAAAGGCGCTGAGAGAGCCGCCACATGCGTGTGTGTCTGCCTGGCTCGGGGGATGCGGAGAGGGGACCTTGCCTCAGGCTGCAGCGATGCCCTGAGGAGCCCTTGGTCCTTCCTTGAGATGCCCCTGCTCGGCACAGCCCAGATGCTGGCTGGAAACGGTGTCACCTTGTGCCCAAACCCCACTCCCTGCTGGCAAAGAGCAAATACCCTGCACGGTCTGATATCGTCCCACCCCAAGTAAGAAGGAAACCAGCTCCCCAGGACCGGGGACGCCAGCACACACTTTCAAGCGTGGGCTCTTCACCCAGTGAGGGATGCCTGGCACCGGTGTCCATCTGCCCCAGGAGGAGCCAGATCGGCTGCTCGCAAGACTGATGCAGAGGGCCAGGGCACTGAAGTCAGGGCTGTGCTGGCACTGATGGTGCTGGAGGCTCCCCAGCAGGGCCGTGGCCCTGTGGAGGCTGAGCTCTCCCCGACCAGCCGCAGCGGTATGGCCAACAGCTAAACTGCTCCCAAAGCCAGCGGAGAGGCTGGCCTGGCCCGAGCCCCATGTCACGGGCCGTCCCAAATCGCCTCTGCCAAGAGCAAAGGGCCGGAGCCAAGCATCCCGTCATCGGCGAGCACGAGGCATCCAGCGCTGGGGGCCCAGCTGGCGTCCTGCTCCCTGCGCAACGCCTCCCGTGAAGGGGAGCGGTGACCTTGCTGCCCTAAACCCCAGCCACCCCAGGGCAGGGTCCTGTGTGCCAGAGGTAGCTCCCAAAGACAAAATTGGCCCACGGGAGAGTAACATCCATCTGGGCAGATTTTTCCTTATGAATACACCCAACCTGGGGTTAAACAGCAACACCAAAGCTGTCGTGGGAGAGCACGGCAGCTGCAGGACCCGCACAGGGCTACCCTGCTGCTCAGGGTGGCTCTCCATCCCCAGTAGCTCCACGTGCAGGATGCTCTTCCCTTCCCTCCGAGCAGGGACAGGGAGCTTTGGCTCCCCTGCCTTCATGCCGCTCCCCACCCTCCCTGCTGCAAGCCCTCAGCGCTGGCAGTGGGAGCATGCATCCGCACAGCTTCTCCCGCAGCCAGTGCAGCAGGGCCCCGCTCACCACTGGGGTTTCCGAGTGCCTCCGCACAAGCAGCGTGAAATCATGCTTGCCGGGAATAATCACTTGCCCCAGCAACGAGCCACAGGAGGGAGAAAGGGGAGACGCTGGACACGGCAGCAGGGGTGAGAGGGAGGTTTTAGTAATGCTCAGGGGCTTAAACGTGCCCAATCCCTGCTGAGGACCATGCCTTGAGCCACGGTTGTACCCCTGCAAGGAGCTGTATCCCGCAGAGGATAGCACCGGCGGATCCTAACCAGCGTGTCACAGCAGACACCGTGCTAGTCCAGACCACGAAGGCTTTAAGGCTTCTAGGTGCTGAGTCAAATAGCAGACTAGTCTGCTGAAATACCACCCTGCTCCCTCCTCAGGCAGCCTGCCCAGCTCCCAAGCCTCTGAAAACAGACTGAGCTCAACGCAAAACCACCTCCTCTGCACCAACGCGTCCGCGGGGACAAAAGCCACGGTCACTCTGCCACTGCCACGCGCATACCTTGGCACTGGGTATCCTTCATGGTGGGCTCGTATCCAGCGGCACACGTACACGCTCCCACGGGTACCATCCACTCGCCGTCACCGTTGCAGTACAGCTTCAGGGGTACAGACACCTCCACTGCGTTGGGGATGCAGGTGCCCGGCGCGATGACCAGAGAAGTGGGCTCGGCGCCCGTTAAAGTCTCCGGGAAGATAGCAAAGCCAGCAATGGTGTTGGAGCATTTCTTGTAGAAAGCCCGGACGGAGATGAGGGACATACAGGCTCCCAGGTCCTGGAAGGCCAGGTAAAAGCCATTCTTGGAGAGAGGGCCAAAGCTGCGCACCTTGGTGTTCACACGGCCGGACTCCAGCTTGGAGAAGCTCTCGTCCGGGGCAATTGTATCCACTTTGATATAGGGGTTCTCCATCCAGAAAGGGCTGTTTGCAGAGGCAGAATCTGTATCCGACTCGTAATAGAAGAGGTTGAAGGTCTCTTTGCAGGAGCCGGGGATGTTGGGGATGCTGTTGCAGTCCCGCACGGTGAACTTCAACTCCACGTAGACACGCTGGACGTCCTGGCGCTGGATGAACTTGGTGCGAAGCCAGTTGTTCTGGTTGGCCTCCCGCACGTTGCACACCTGGTACGTGCGGATGGGGTTCATGGCCTCATCATAACCGCTGACTTCTTCCCACTGTGATTGAAAGGGAAGCAGGTTAGACCCCCAGCAGGGGCGATCGGTGCCACGGGCACATCACGAACGGCACGGGGCGAGGGGGACCAGGCAACAGTCAACAGGGAAGAGAAGCAGCTGCACCTCCACCCGTCCCAACCCTCCTGGTCTCCAAGGTGACTAAGAGCAACCCGGGCCAGGGACCACAGCACTCCCGCTCCGCCGGCACGGAGTCAGGAGGAGATGGTTTTGCGAGGCGAGAGGATAAGCACAGGAGGGAAGGGGGAAGACGCAGCCAGCTCCGTGAAGGCGCTGGCGAGCAGCCCGATTCCCGTGGGGCCGGGGCCAGCCATGCCCTTTGGAGGTCAGGACCGGGGCTGGCTCCAGACTTACCCCCGTCTCTGGATGAGTTGTCCATGCCAACTCAGAGGTCACCCACTTCGTGTCCATCAGGGTCTCTGGAGAGAGAGGGAGGAGAGAAAGAAGTAATTGGAGACGAAGGCCAAGATTAGAGGGAAAAAAACCAGGAGGAGTGGGGGAGAGGAGAGCCGAGCCTGACATTTCTGCGGAAAACAGCAACTTGGGGGGTGAGACGTGGTGGGAGGAGGGGGGAGCGGCGCAGACAGACTCCAGATTTCTCTTCTCCCGTCAGGAGAACAGGAAGAGCGAGGCGTCCCCGGAGAGCCGTGCTGGAGCGGGGAAACAGCAGGACAAGGAGCCGACCAGGTGGTGAGGGGGGGACGGGGACGGACTGCCACCCCCGGCCGCCGGCATGGCCGGCCGTGCCTCCCGGCCAGTGCAGGGGGGTGCCAGAGGAGGGAGACCAGACCAGGCCCCCCCATCCGCGCCCTCCCCCTCTGCTTTGGCAGGGCGCGTATTTACTGTGGCTGGGGTTGAAAGGGCCCGTTCCCATGACAGGGCGGTGCGGGCCAGGCAGGTTTATCCAGAGGAGGAGGGACTGGCAGGCTGCTCTCCCAGAGACGCCCCACATCACTCATTTTACAAGAGGGGAGAAGAATTTGACCGTCTGGCCAACATTCCTGGAGCAGACTACAAGACAAACCACCCCAGCAGCATTCCCCAAACAGCCCCAGCCCCAGCCTTGGGGGAGCGAGACGCTTGTCTGGGAAGAGCTGCAATTGCAGGCAGCTGTCGCTAATCCCGGGCAGAGCCGCGCGGCTCCGCGCAAACACCACGCGCAAAAACCGGGAGCGAAACGCAAGGACGGAGAATGACGATGTGCTCCAGGGCCGGTGCCAACGGTCCCTCCGTGGGCTGCTGGCTCTGCAACCCCTGCTCCAGGAACGGCCCCGTAGGCTGTTTGGAGGGCAGCAGGCATCCCTGGGGTCTTCTGGCCCCTCTTCGGCCCTGGGGGTTTTGGGGCAAGGGGGTGCAAACGCCAGAGCTGGACAACAGTCCCCCACAGGCCCCGGTGTGCTCAGAGGGGCTCCAGTGCCTGCCCCGAGCCAGGGCCAGGCCCAGCTCCAAAACGCCTCCCTGCTGAGGGCATCCCCCTCCCCGGCTGCAGGCATGACCCCATCCCCGACCCCGCACAGCTCCCAGAGGGCTGTCCATCAGTCTGTCCCTCAGCCCACCCAGCCCTGAGACGCAGGGAGCCATGGCTCTCCAGCCCCCAGAGCTGGCAGCGGGCTGGGAGCCGCTCGCTCTCGATGGCCGGGGCACAGGACATGCCAGGGCAGCTTGGCCGTGCCAGGCACCACGGCTAAGCCCCAGAAGCAAGAGGCAGTTTCAACTCCTTTCCTGCCACTCCAGGAAAACCACAGGCTGACCCAGCCACAGAGGAAGTGCGGAGGAGGAAGGAAACGTTCACGCGTCGCAGGGTTTCGGATGAAGCCTGGCTGGAGGTAAACACCTTCCTCCCGCATCCCACCCCGGGGAGACCTGCCAGCAGCTCGCCAGCACCCACGGACGGGCCAGGAGCACAGGCTGCGAGTGCCACTGCGGCACAGATAAACAAGCACATCTGGGACACGCGGGCTCTCTGACCCGCCTCGCTGTTTGCCAGGATCCCAGCCCGGCCAGTGAGGCTGCCTCTCGCCCAGGCTGTTCGTGTGGAGCAAACACAAACACAGTCCCATCATGGGCTGGTGGCGCTGGCAGCGGACACAGCACTGGGGACAAAGTGAGGAAAACCCCTCATGGTGCCAGCTCCCCGGCCGGGAGAGGGTCAGGGAGACAGCATCTACAACAGGAAGGACAAACCGACACCGGCTCTTGTTTGCGCAGGGGTGGTTATTGGGCAGCGGTTATTTGCTGTTTCTCAAAAACACAAACTAGGGGCACGCGGCAAAAACAAAGAGAGAGAAGAAAGGAGCCGTCCGCCAAGCAGGTAACGCAGGGGAACTTGTGACGAGGACACCAGGAGGGCCAGGGCACAGGATGCACAGGACAGGGCTGAGCACCCATGGGGCAGCCTCTGCCTGGTCCCAAGGCACTGCCTGCCCAAGGGATGCAGCAAACCTCCATCCATCTCCTCTCCCCTCCCCTTCCCCACAGCATCAGCTCCTGACCGCCGGCAGGGGCCCAAGCGCGGCTCCGTGCAGCCACGAGACCTCCTCGAGACGCCAGACCCCTGCACCAGGATGGCTCCCAGGGAAGGCAGCCGGTGCCGCGGCCACGGGGGAGCAGGTTGCGGAGCAGGGCAGCTCATACCTCTCCAAGGGACGGGCCCCATACGCCGGCTGCCCTAATAAGGGCACAGCGGTGCCGGCACGCCGCGCTGGCGGCGGAGCGGAGCCAAGCGCGCGCTCGGCACTGACAGCACGCCAGGCTGCCAAGTCCCGGCGCGGAGACCCCGCGCGGGTCCGGCCAGCGAAGGGCCCCGCTCCTGGCACGGGCAGCTGGGTGGGTGTTTCTGCCGCAGGGCTGGACCTGGCGGGAGGAGCAGGGAAGGGGTGCCCTGCGTGCTCAGGGCTGGGGCCGCTGCGGATGAGCGGCCGTGGTGGTGAGTCAGGCCGGGGAGATGGGGATCTGGGTGGCAGGGTGTGCCAGCGAGCAGGGCGGCACAAGGATACCGTGGCCAGCCGCGGCAGGCCTGACCGTGCGGGCATCCCTGCTCTTAGGGCGGGAGGGCATCTTTGCTCCCCAAACCTGCCTGGGGTGTGCGGGAACTCCCCTGCATGCCAGCAGGCCCCGTGCAGGCAGCCCTTGCCGCGTTGGCCCGGCCCCAGGACAGGGCACGTGGGCAGCCGTGCCCTCTGGCAGCACCCTTCCCCACGGGTGCCGGCCCGGCGTAGAGACACAGCTCGGACAGGAGGCTCGCTGCCTGCATCCTAATTTGGCAGCATCTGCCATCTGACCGGCAGAGGAGGGGAAAAAAAACCTGACAGAGCCAAGCCGGCCGCTGGCGCGAGGGCCACGTAAACCACACAGAAAGAGCGGGAGGGGAAATAATAAAAATAAAATCACTGAGCAACTTGGCTAAAGGAAACGGGCCGAGCATGGAGGGCAAGGGGGGTTTCCTGCAGCTGCGGGAGCGAGCGGGGCCAGGCGGGTCAGTGGAGCTTGCCAGCCCCTCGCAGCCTGCCACTGTGAAGGTCGTGGGTGGACAGCCCTGCAGGCTGCTGCACTGCGTGGTCCCGGGGCCGGCAGCGGCATGCTGAGCCAAGCCGGCTGCAGCGGAGCCGCAGAAACCACTCTCTGCCCTTAAAGCTGCCGCAGAGATCTCGCGATGGCCTGGCACCGAACCCGCGTCCCGTTGTCCTTTCTCCAGCAAACACCCGGGCACGCGAAGCACTGCCTGCCCCCCCACCATGAAAGGGCACGTGCTAGCGTCTGGAAGTGGGAAGATGGGCAAGCACTGGGCTTCAGTGGTTTGGGAGCAGCCGGCTGCTGTTTCCCTCGGGCACATGGTGCCAGAGGTGGGCTCGGAGGCCGCACCAGCGGTTTCCCGGCCCAGTTCAGGTTTGCAGGTGCTTTGGAGGGACGTGAACAATGTCAGGGCTGGCCAGGCAGTGAGTCAAAGCCACCTCAATCCCGCGCACCACAGCGAGAGCCTGGTCCCATTAGTCAACGGGAAATTGGCTCCCAATTTCACCAGCTTGGGGAAGTCACCCTAAGGCTTGCTTTATCACTGTCTGCAGCGGTAAGGAGAGGACAACTCCCCAGCTTCAGCTGGGCAAAGGCAGAGAATGCAGCAGGAGCCTCGCTACACTCAGCGAGTACAGCAGGCTGTGGTCAACCCCACATAAAAGCAGGATTTCCATAGCAGAGTGGGATCCCAGGCAGGGAAAGAGCCTCACTCCTCGGATGGGACTGCGAGCATCGCTCCAGCTGCCTCCTCCTTGCCCTGCAAAAATCTCCTCCTAGGCGCACCCCGAGCTGCAAAGAATAGGGGTCCCCTGCCAGCAGCCCTCCCATCACCTCCGCAGAGTCCCCAGCAGTTCGCTGCGTGTTTGAAGCTCTGGCGAGGACCCATCTGGAGCCGGGGACCTCTTCCTCCCGCGCAGGGGCTCAGGAATGCGGTGTGCATGGTCTGAGGCCAGCGAAAACGTTTGAACTCCCCCCCTAAGAGGCCCAGAGAGCCCGTCTCGCGCTGCTGAGCGGCAGACGCGCGCGGCAGCGATGGCTGAGCCAGAAAGAGGGGGGGGTGGGGGGGGAATCAAAATTCTTTCAAGATGAAGCCGCTGGGGAAGACTCAATCGTCTCCACCAACCGGCTCTGATTTGAACGCTCTCGCCTTTGAACATGGGGACCGCCAGCTTTTATCAGGATGCGCTGGCAAGGTAGGACGCCAGCTCCTCGCCCCGACGAGAAGAAGGCAGCTCGCGCAAGTCCAGAGCATCCTGGAAGAAGGCAAGGGAGGAAAGTTAGTAAAGACGCCCACACAGCCTTGCCGCAAACAGAGGAACCTGTTCTGCAACGTGCCCATGCTCTCCGGGAGCTATGCACACCACGGCACCATGTCTGCAGGAGCTCAGCGTGGGGTGAGCAGCCTGGCCCGGCCATACGGGCCACTCACCCGCCAGGCTCCAGCAGACAGCATCGACGGCTGGGCCATTTGCCCCAGGACATGGCTTGGCTTCCACTGCGGCAGCTGCTCACAGTGGTGCCGGATGCCTCTCCCCCTTGCCACCGTGCCGTGCTCCTCTGGAAGGAAAGGTAGCTTGTTTAGGGATGCACTCAATCTTGGTGACTGCCTGCTAGTCAAAATGCCACCAAAAGGGGCATCTCCCCGCATATTTTAATTTCCTCCTTGGTTTTGAAGATATTATGGCAGGAACGAGCAGCCTTGTGCGCTCCCCATTCAAGCACCTATCGGTACAATTAATCCCAGCACCGTTCTGAGCAGCGGCACAAAGGGCCTTTGGTGTAAGGTCCTTTATCTGGGAACAAAGAGCTGCCTGTGGGAGAGAACCTGAGGTTGCACTTTTCCCGCTGACGAGCGTTTCCCGTACACAAAAGCCGAGCCACACAGAGCGCCCTGCGCGCGCGTCAGGTCTGGGAGACCCTGCGACGCATTTTCCCGGAGCATGTCGCCCACCCGGATCCCTCCTCCTCCTCCGGGAGGGTCCTTCCCCCTCTGACCCCAGCTAAACCCTGTGGCCATCTTCCTCCTGGGCAGGGGACGGCCCCGCTCTGGAGCCAGGAGACTCGCGTGCGCTGCCTGCACGGGGAAAGCACTCCCGTCCTGCTCAGCCCAAGGCAGAGCACGTGCTCCGCGGACGGGGCACCCCGCAGTCGGCAGCTTCGGAGCCGTCGCGCTGGGAGGTTTCGGCACTTGGCAGCCCCTCGTGCCTGAGCTGCGCTGCGGGGAGGGGAGGCTCTCGCTGATGCAGCCAAGAGCCAAGAGAGCAGCGAGGAAGACCGCAGCCAGGGAGGGAGGCAGCAGGCAGGGCGCCCGCAGGGCTGGCAGCACCCAGGGTGGGCAGGGGGTACCCACGGCGGAGGTGCCAGGCACGGGGTTCGGGGAGCCTGGCGAAGGTGCCGGCAGACGCTGTCTGCCAGCTCCCTCTGCAGGGACGGGGCTGGCAGCGCTGCTGGCACGCTGCACGGCCCACGCGTCCTCGTCCTCCCTCGGGAATCCCGTCTCTCCCGGGGACCCCTCCTGCACCAAGCGTCCGGTGCAAGGCCGGGGGGCTGTGCGGGGTCCCACCCTCGCCCTCGCCGGCTGTCGGGCCGGGCAGGCCAGGCGGTGCGGTTCAGCCCAAGGGAAGGGCTGGAGCGCTCCCTATCGCCGCCCACGCTGGGAACCCATCCTCACGCCGAGCAGGGCGCCTGCTGCTCCCCAGCGCCGAGGGGGGAGACGCGGGGCTGCCACGGGAGCCGGCCCCCCACCCCGTCTCTCTTCAGGGGGACGCGGGGGCTCAGACCGCCCGTGCCCGCCAACGCGCGCTTGCCCCAGGTCCGGGGCGAGCCGACGACTTGCCAACGAACTGGGAACAAAGGGAAGAGAGGAGGGGAAAAAAAAAAAAAAATTAAAAAAATGGGGCCTGTATCACAGCTGTGGCCCTTCATGCCAAGGGCGTTTGGCCCATCATCAAAGGGGATCGGATTTGCTGAGGCAAATGATGACACATCCACTTCAAGCGGGGCAGGTTCTGCCTGCTGCTGGAGGCAAGCCACCAGAGTGAAGAAGTACTGTGGGCACTTAATAATAGACTCATTATTTCTGCATTATGGCAGGGCCCAGAGGCCCCAACTGAGATTAAGGCCCCTTTGTACACACCACACACGCACGCACAAGGGCAGGCAGTCCCAGCCCCGGAGAGCCTGGCCGAGGATGGGTAGTACCGCCGGTCCCGGCACCATTGCTGGTTCTGGCCCCGCTGGCACCATTGCCGGTCCCGGCCCTGCTGGCACCACGGTAAGCTGGCAGCAGAGCCCAAGACACCAATTGCTGGGATGCGCCAAGGATGCATCCTCCATTTCCCAATCCCACACCTGCACCGGGGTATAACAACCTCACGTGGGCAGACGGCCCCATGGCCACGAGCCATCGGCCCGCTGCATCTCCCTCACAGTCCCCCCCCATCCGACCCCAATGCCCTGCACCTTTTGGATGGGCCAGATCCAGCTCCCGGATGACCGTGAGCTGCCAGGCACACAGGATGGAAGGGGACGGGAGCGCTCCCTCCCTCCAGCCCTGCCCCGTCGCCCACCCGCCGGTCGCTAACTGGCTGAAGAGGGTTTTCCGGCCGCGTGCTCCTCGCCAGGAGCTGTTTCCTGATGGCCGCGAGACAGACTGAAGCATGTGAGAGAGGACAGGTGCCAGCTCTGCGAAAAGCAGATCAAGTGGCAGCGCCTGCGATGCGGGGAGGGACGGGTGTTTGTTTCCTCCCAGTCACGCACCGGGTCGAGCCGGGGAGGGCGCATTTCTGCCATTTTGCGAGCGGGGCCATGCCAAGCCGGGCTCCAGCACCCACCAGCACACATGCTACACCCTCCCTCCAAAGCACGGTACTCGGAGCCCGGGGCTTTTGCAGGATGGCAGGCTCCTGCCCTGCAGTTGCACGCCAAGGACACGTGCAGCCCGCTGCCTGAGCCCTGCCAGGTCCTGCTGCCAGGCCCCAGTCCCGCAGAAAGGCCGTACTGACGCCGGGAGAGGATGCGAGCCAGCTGCCCGAGTCCAGCACTGCACTGCAATTACTGTTCTATTAATACCGCGGGGATTTCGGATGTCAGAGCCCTGTGTGCCATGCCAGGGTCGGCTCGGCCAGGGAAGAGCTGCCATCCCTGCCCACGTGGTGGATGCGCCCCGGTGCTCGCTGCTTCAGCTCACCCAGGGGGAATAGCCGCTTTCGCTCTGCCAGGCTGCGGGCAAGGGGAATGGAGAGACCCCACCGGCAGCCTCTCCGCCCTGCCTGCTGTCAGACACCCTGCCGGCCTTAAAACAACTGCTGCCCGCTCGGGACGGGCATGTCCTTGCCTGGCCCAGGGGAAGGGGCTGCCTGCTGCAGCTCCCCGCCATGGGGACAACGTGACCAGCCACGCCGGGCAGGCAGGAGCTCTACGGCCAGCAGGCAAGAGAGATTTATAGGTTGCCGTCCCCAGCAGGAATGGCCATGCAGCCGCCCTCCGCTGCCACAGAAATAACTCATCCGATCGGAAATAACTCATCTGATCGGGAGATGCCAGACCTGTTCGCGCTGTGAATGCCATCGACCAGGACGTAGGCAGCAAATCGGCCCGCCAAGCTGCCTTTGTTTTCAGGCCCTGCTCCGATGGGGACACTCCTGCCACCTCCTTCCGCAGCCCCACTGCCCTGTGGCCATGGCTTCATGGGGCAGGTGTCCCCATGGGGCTACCAAGCCAAGTCGGGCCGGACCGGCACAGGTGGATGGAGAGCCCCGAAGTCCACGGGGGAAGGAGGGGAACGTGATCGGTGCTGCAGGCCTGCCTTTGCAGGGCAACTGTCTGCGGCAGGCTGAGATCCAAAAGGCCCCTCTCCACCCCTCCAGCTCCATTTTTTTCCAGGTTGTACTTTTGGAAAAAGCCCAGGGAAGGAGTAATGATATTTAAAAAAAAAAAACAAACCCCAAAACCCAAAAAACCCCCAAACCACCCCCTCCCCAAAAAAGGTTACTCGCTGCACATCCAAAGGTTCGCCCCACAGACGGGGCGGCTCGGCTGCCAAGCTCCATCCCATCCCAGCAGTGCGGAGCAGGAGTTTCTGCCAAGATCTCCCTCCTCTCTCCTGCCTGGGGCAGTTACCCAAATCTCCGCGCTGCTCTCCGCTCGCTTCCTCGGCTCTCCTCGAGCACCGAGCCCATCTGGAACTGCTTAAACCCAAATATCGCCCCCCCTTCCCCGCCTCCCCCACCCCCAAAGTCAGATTCTTCCAGAGTTAAAACAAGCACAGAGTCAGGAGGGGGTGCCGGGCCGGGCTGACTCGCTCCTTCATTTCAGTTTAATTTCTGGGGAACTAGAATAAATCTGTTCCTGGCGATCGTTCAAGCCCTGCACATTTTTCTCATTAATAAAAAAAGGCCTTGGATCGCACGCCGCGTGTGCGTGCGCGCCCGCCGAGCACCCCCCCCCCTTTCCCCGCTCGCCCCGCGGGGTCCCTCCCGAGCCCCAGCCCTCGCCGGGCAGGCGGCTGAGCACCCAAGGGACAAGCAGGACTGCTCGGGGAGGGGGTGGGGGGGGCCGGTGTCCCCTCCCCGGGACAGGGACAGGTTTCGGCAGCCCTGCGTGACGGCCACACCTCGGAGAGGAACAGGGAGGCCCAAATCCCGCAGCTGCCGCCGGGGCAGGAAAGCCCTGGGGGAGGGCTCCCCTGGGAGGGGGCGTCCCTGCTGCCCCCCCCCCCCGCCATCACATCACAGCCCCCGCGGGGCCCCCAGGGCATTCCTAGGGAGGGGGGCGGGAAACAGGTGTTTGTCAACAGCTCCTGCCACACGCATGAGAAACGCCAGGCCCCGGCAGCGTGGAGCTTAGCGACAGGCAAAAATAAAATAAAAAGGCCCCCACAGCAATCCCCCCCACCACCCCCAGCCCGGGACTCCTGGCCGGCACGCGCTGGCACACGTGCAGAGAGCGGCCATGGGGCCGGTGCTCGGCCTTGCCGCCGCGCTCCCGCCTCTTCCCAAGATGGCTCCCTTTCCTCTTCAGAGGGGCGGCCATGCGAAGCCGGCTCTGGGCTCGCTCCCTCCTGCCTCGGGGAGCACGGGCTGGAGGGCTTGGCTGCACTGAAGGGGAAGCGGGCGCCAGTGGAGGGCTGTAGCCCCTCTGGAAATGGCGGCCCTGCGGGAAAGGGACGCAGCCCTGCTCCCAAGCTCGGCCCCACAAGGCCTCCACGGCTGTGCTGAGGGCGGGCGATACCGAAGCCCAAGCGCAGGAGGACGCGGCCTCGCCAAGAGCGCCAAGCCTGGCCCTCCGCAGGCAGGCGGCCCACCCGCCCTACAAAATGGCTCCCGTTGGGCTCCCCACAGAGTCTGCTCAGGGCTCAGCTCCGCGAGGGGACGGCCCGTGCCCCGCCACCAGCCTCGCCCCAGCCTGAACACAGGACTGGTTTTTGAGCAACAACAACAACAACAAAAAAAACACAACAAAAAACCAAAACACGATTCAAATGGGAGCGTCCCAGCCAGGTGGGAGTGCCATTGCAAAAGGCCCCCTGGCCTTCAAGATGGCAGCCCATCCACACGGGGCTGTGCCTGGCTCCCTGCAAGGAGCTTCCCGGCTGTGGAGGGGCAACCCCATCCCCACCGTCCCCCAAACGCTTCGCTTGGGAACACGCCCGTTCCAGAAGCGACGCCAACTTGTTATGGCTTCAACCCTGGGGAAACTCAGGGCGATGGCAGCCATCGGCTCCACCGCAGCCCATGGGGACAGTTCCCCTTTCCCGGGGTTCTCCTTGGGGAAGGGGAGGGGGGAAGACTGGCACCCACCCAGCTGCCTCTACCAGCCCGGAATGGGGATCCCGACCCCGGGGCCGCCCCAGCACCCTTCCCCCAGCGTGGCTCCCAGGCGGAGACGCTTAATCCCGACAAACCAGTTTGACTCAGCACAACAGGAACAGCTACAATTTTAAAAACATGCAAGTCTGTGATTCAGATTGCTCGGGCTGTTTTAATTAAACGCCAAGCTCCCCTGCTCCAGTGGCAGCAGCAAACGGCTCACGGAAAGAAAATGCAACAAACTGGTTTCCCCAAATATCTCTCGCAGTAAGTCATCACAACAAAACAAGGAGTTTCGGTTCATTCCTTAAAAACCAGAGGCCGCTATTCCCAATCGTGAGGGCCGGGCAGGCATGGCCCCACAGCCGCAGCGTCGCCGGCTGAGCTGTACACTGGGGGAGAAATGCAGGGCTGCAAACGGACCCCGGTGCTGCAAGTTTTCCCTCTCCCTGGCTCTCCGTATGCTCCACTTGACACAAAGGAAAGCCCTTCTCCTTCCCGCCTCAGGAGCGCGAACGGTGTGGGTTTCCTCAAGCAGAGCTTTTAGCGAGGAATGGGAGATTTAATGAATCCAGCGAGCACTGCAGAGCCCCACAACCCGCTTTCCCTCACAGCCCTACCCCAAGCATCAATAAAACAGCAGGACTAACTTCCCCCCATCACCCCGCAGAGAAACATGCCATTTCAGTGAAAAGTAATTAAACGGAAAGCAAATCTCCCTGCCAAGAAAATACCTGGCAGTTCCAGTACAGGGGTCAATTAAGCAGGGGTTTGCCAGTGCAGAGAGGAGCGTGGTCAGCCTGCGTAACGCCAGGCTGGGGTCTGGGAACTGCCAACGGGCAGAGTCCAGATGAGGAAAATTCCCCCTAGAAATCCTCCTGCTTCGGCGGAGTTTGGGTATTTTGCTAAGGCCTGAGTTGGCTCGGGGCTACGTGCAGCAATGCAGTGCCTCTGCACAGGGGTTCGTGGGGGAGCACGTGGGAAACCCCAACTTTAAATGGAGTCCCGTGCCCAGAGAGGCCGCTCACGGCAGGAGCTGCCTGGGAGAGCGGCTCCTTGGGAGAGCAGGTCCTGGTCCCAGCCCACCCGCACCCCTGGGGCGACGGGCAGATTGAGCCCGCGGCCATCCACACTCCCTCGGGCCAGGGCATTTTGAAGCCTGGGGCTTTATCCCCGGACAGTCGGCAAGGGCCTTGAACGCAGCGCATTCCCCACGCTGTTTCACCGCGTCCGCTCCCCACAGGGCCTCTGCTCCCACAGCCCCGCCGGGACAAACTCCTCAGCTCCAACCCCTGCGCCGGAGAAAGGATCCGCTGTTGCCCCCGGATAGAGCATTCCTTCTGCAGCCGGCCCAGGGACTGCTGAACCGGAGAAGAAAAACACATTGTGACTTCAAACAGACCCAGCGCACTTACACGATCTGGAGAGAAACCATTTTCTCCTCGGCAGCACAAAGCCCTCACTGAGCTGCTGCCGAGCGCGGCTTTTCCCCTCCACCCCCGTGGGGCCTTGTAAAGAAACCCAACTCCCCGTCATCCCCCCGGGAATGGGCAGCGCCGTCCAGACCCGAAGCCCCCTGCCCTCCCAGCCGGGCACTGGCCGCAAGCCCAGCCCGTCACCCCCCTCGGAGGGGACGGTAAGGCGACCGGGTCTGGGGACCGCTCGCTGCCGTTGTCGTCTTCAGGACGTACGTGCAGATTTATGTCCGCGCCAGATTTATGATCAGCACTAAAATATCTGAACGAACGTGCACGCTAGATTTACAGTAACCGCTTGAACACGCCGGTCCCCGTCAGGAAGCAGCGTCGCGAATGGCCAGAAATGCCCAGCGCAGCAGAAGCGCGGGAGCTCGATGACCCCGACGCGAGCAACGGCTTCCTAATGCTGGGCAAGGCAGAAACCTCTCCTGGCCCAGCTGCAACTTTCCCTCCAGCTCAGACAAGAGCAAAGGGGAAAGGAGAAAAAGAAAAGAAAAAAAAAAAAAAAAAGAAAATCCCAGGGGAATCGGGGCCGGCCCCAAAAATGCTGGGCGGCTGCCAGCCAGCCCTGAAGCAGTCCTATCGGGCTGGCACCCAGCTGGGCCCTGACCTCCTCGGGCAGCGTGTTCGGCCCCTGACCCCTCCGCACGCTCGGGAAGCTGAGAAAACCCAGCGACTCCTCAGCAGGAGCTGTTTATTTTCCTCTCCATCCGGCTCTTCACACCGCTCCATCCCCGGACGACAGCGGGGGAAAGGCCGGGGCTCCCTCCCTCCCCGGGGACTGGCGGGACGGTCCCCGGGGGGGATGCACGCCAGCACTGCCAGCCCCCATGCCGGCTTTCCTTCCCCGGTTCCCAAACCGCTGATGGGAAGTAGGTTGCGAGGGGCTGCCCGCAGGCGTGGGCCCCCGCCAGGCTCCCTACCCGCAACTTCATCCTCCTGCGCCTCTCCAGCGGGCAGGGCTCCCCAGGGCTCTGCCCGCCACGGTGGTCCCCGGGAGCCTGCATCCCGAGAGGGCTGGGTGCTGGCAGCCTTCTCCCTTCCCCTCCTGCCGCGGGGCTCCCGCTCAGCCCGGAGCTCACGGACCGAGCAGGCCCACAGCTCCGTTTCCTCTGGCGTACAAAGAACGATTTTTTAAAAAAAATCTTTTTTCCCCTTTAAAGGAAAAAAAAAAAATGACGCAGAGAGGCAGGATGAAAAGAAACACGAGCGACAAGCACCCCCCAAACTTTCTACAAAGCCCAAAGCCGGAGGAAACGTGTCCCCCCGACAAACGGCAGCGGGGAAGGGCTCCTGCCCACGGTCACCCCCCGGTGCCGCAGCCCAAGCCCCGCACCGCGGGGCGACGGCAGCGGCAGCCCCAGCACAAAACTGCCTCCCGAGCACACAAAAGCCACCGCCGCCCCCCGCTCCGGGCGGAGGCACCGGCAGCTCCTCTCCGCCCGGGGTTTCTCCCTTTCCCTCTCTCCCTCCCCAGCCCCCTCCCGCCTCTCCGGCAGCGGCTTCGGTTACCGGACACCGGAGCGTCGCCGCCTCCGGCGCTCCCGGCCGGAGCCGTGCACACTTTGTGCCGAGACAAAAACCCGCCCGGGCCCCCTCCTTCTCCTCCTCCTCCCCGGTGCGACCCGCCTCGCCCGCCCCGGGACGCCCCGGTCCCCCAGCGGGGCCAGCAGCCGCTTTGCTCGCTCAAAGCCGCGGGGGAGGGGGGGGGGGGCGACGGGGCTGCACCGCGGACCGGGAGTCACCCTCCGAGGGGGAGAAAATTAATCCTCCTTTTATTCCTAACTCCACCGGAGCGCGGGGTGGTGGTGGTGGGGGCTGCCCTCGTCCCCGCTTTCTCTCCCCCGCCCGCGGGGGCGGGCGAGCCGCGGAGCGCAGCCCCGCTCGGGGATGGATGCGGCACGCGTGGCCACTCGCCCCGGCGGTCCCACGCCGGAGCCTCGGGGGTTAAGGCGGCGGGTGCGGCGAGCCCGGCCGGGGAAGGGATGGAGCCGGACACGGCACACGGACACTCCTCCGGCGGCCCCACCAGTTCTGGCACGCCGCGAGCTTCCACTGAAAGAAATATTAATTTTCCAGCCCTCTCGGTCGTGGCGAAAAGCCTCGGAACGTGAACCGAGTATCCAACGAGGCGCCGCTCCCTGCCACCGCTGCCAGCAGCCGCCGGCCGCGGCCGCCGCGCCTCGGCCGCGCCGGGCTCTGTTCCACGGGGCGTTGACTCTGAAACCTACTGAGGGCGGCTAAGCGCTGGGAGCGGCGTTGGGGCGCGCTGCGGCGGCGAGCTCCCCGCGGGGACAGCCGGGCGTCCGCGGCGCGCCGAGTCGAGCCTGCGGCGGACACCGACGAGGCCCGGTGGGCCGGGGACACCCTGGAAGGGTGCGTGCGTGTGTGTGTGTGCGCGGTCGCACGGGCCCCGGTGCGGCGGGTGGGCACGCCCGCCCGGTACTCACCCTCCAGAGCGCGGCGGCCGCCGGGGAGCAGCAGGAGCAGTAGGAGGGGGAGCAGCGGCGGCGGCGGCGGGGGGGCCCCCGGGCGGGCCGCGGCCATGGCGGGGGGCGGTGCGGGCGGCCCCGCCGGGCAGTCCCGAGCTCGGCGCCACGCGCGGCTCCTCTCGCCGCCGCGCCACGCTCGCGCTCTGGCGCCGCCGCCGCCGCTGCCGCCGCTGAGCCGTGCGGGGCGGGGCCCGCCCGCCAATCAGCCCGCCCCTGGCAACCCGGCGCCCCTGGCGACGGCGAGCGCGGCGCCCATTGGGCGGCGGTGGGACGGGGGGCGGAGCCTCCGCGGAAAGATGAATTGGAGGGGGCGGGCGCTGCCCGGCGCGCCCCCGGTGGCCCCGCCCCCCGGTGCGGGAGGCGCAGGGCGGGGAGCGCGCCCCACCCAGCGGCCGCCCGCGGAACTGGGCTCTTAAAGGGGCCGCGCTCCCGGCCCGCCCCGCAGCCCCAGGCCCTGCCTGCCCTGCCCCCCACCGGGTGCGGTTGAGTGCGTGAGCCTGTTAGTACGTGTGTGGTCGGGCCCCTGGGCCCCCTCTGTGCCCCACCACTGGCAGCCTGGTTTACCTGTGCCACCCATTGGCATCCCATCCTCTACAGTGCCATCCCATCATCTCATGCATCCCACCCTGTGCCATCCCATCTCCCCCCATCCTGTCCCAGCCCATCCCGTGCACCCCATCCCACTCCACCCGTCCCATCCCATCCCATCCCATCGCATCCCAACCCACTCCCTCCCATCCCCACCACACCACGATTCCTACCACGGTGACAGGGCCGAGTGCTGGAATCCTGGCCAGGGTGACGCCATACAGACAGCACCCTGCAGTGACCCCCCCAGCACCCCCTTCCCCCACCCCCAAGGTGCCTTCCCCACCACACTCCTCGTGGGAGACCGTGCCCTACCGTGCACGCAGCCACGGCCTCCGGCCTGTGAGCGCCTCAGTCCTCTCTCCTTTCTCTTCCCACCATTGCCATGGGGAGGTTTTGGGGTCCTGTGACTGACAGACTCTGCTCTCTCGGCATGGTGTGCACACACTGTCCCTGTGGCCGGAGCTGGTACTGCCACATCCTTCAGGACAGACACACATCCCCACGGTGCCTGGCACGGGACACGGGCTGCCACCTGTCCTGGCCCTCTGCGCTGCACTGCAAGTCTCCTCCTCGGATGCCTGGGGAGGGTTGGACTTGGCTGAGGGCTGAAAAAAATCTTCCGAGTCCCTGATTTTGGGGCATGTTGATGCCCCCAGTTGCCAGTGCGGCCGGGAGCTCCGGCAGGTCCGGGTTAGAGGGGTGCATGGCTGGGCGCGTCACCCCAGGCAGCCTTGCCCCCGCAGCACAGCCATCTGGGCTGCAGCCGCCTGCCATCTGCAAGCGGCACCTCACCACAGTCCTTCCCGCCCCAGAAACCTGCCCCAGAAACTCCCTTGGCATGCAGCCGCGGCCCCAGCCTCGCGTCGGCGCGATGGAGCGGCCACGGGCCCACGCTTCCAGCCACCTTCCCCGCGGCTTCTGGCAGGAGAGGGAATTTGGGAAGTTGTTGGGGCTGGCTGCGGTCAGCCTCTCTGCCGTGTGGATGGATGCAGAGCGTGTCCCTATTGCCTCCTCCTTCTGCTGCACAAACCCACCAGGGTCACGGACGGGCATTTTTCTTCCTTGTCCCAGAAGGATTTGGCTTCCCAAGCCTTGGCCAGAGAGATCGGCATGGGACTGGGCTCTGCCTGGGCTGCCAAAAATTTGGAGGTGACCAATTCCTGTTGCAGGAATGCTGGCATCCCCTGGGAGCTGTGGGGAGCCTCGCCAGGATGCTGTGCCCCGAGGGCTGTCGCAGCGCCCCAGCACCACCAGGCATGGTTCCCGAAGGGAAAAGACGTCCTTGAGAGAGCCAGTGTGCTAATTTAAGATGGGACATGACATATGATTGGGATAAATCTCTGCAAGGGACAGGAGATGCAGCAGGTGGGGTGTTGCGCTCTCCAGGTAAAAGCAAGCGGTGGGGGAGCAAAGCAGCAGAAAGGGGGTTGCCCCGGTGGAAAATACCAAAGTTTGAGCAAAGAAGCAGAAGTTGTTGGTTTGCAAATGCTGTCACTCAAGGGGATGAGCAATGGAGAAGCAAGCGATGAAGTCGGCACCGTTAACACGTGCGCTGGGGTATGATGCTGTGCCAGTGGGGAATGAGAGTGGTGGGGCCTGATGGAGAAACTTAACCATGGGCCAGACTCAGGGTGGGAAGATTTGCTGCCTCCCAGTGAAGTCACTCCCGGGAAATCCTCCCTGCCGGAGACACTGTACCAGCCCCTGCCGGCTTCGCGAGATGCAGAAACCTCATTTATTCTGTGATTCCAGAGGTCTGAGTTACCCAAGCACAAAATTTCTGAACGAAGCACATGGGGAAATTGCTTATTCACACTTGAATAACTCAAAAATGGCTGAACCAATTTTACTTAAAGTTTCCCCAAGAATTCCCCTTGGAGCCAAGCCATGCCTGGCAAATTTCAGCCCGAAAGGAATTTATTTCAGAAAAGGATGAGAAACTGGAGCAGGGAGGGGGGGGGGGGGGGGCGCGCAGGCAGGGGGAGGATGCTCCATATAATTGCCTTTCTCCCCATGCGCTGTAATTAATGAGCCCCCACTTGCTCCCACCGGGCTGATGCTGCCAGCCGGCCTCTCCCCGGGGCCTCACGCTCCCCTGGTGCAGGCGGACGCAGCGCCACGGTCCCGGCTGGGGGCTGAGGATTTCGGGGCCCGGCCAGCAGCAATGCAGGTAGCTGGCCGGGGAGCCCCAGCTAGCTGCCTGGGTGTCGCAGCTGGCGGGCGGCCTGGGGAGCAGGGCTGGCAGGGCTCCGGCGCCTGCACAATAGGAAATAACTGTGGTAACTGCGTGGTATTTGCTGGCAGGGGCTGGCTCTGTAACGCCGACTCGCCTGCTCGTGCATGGACTCGGTGCTGAGGACGGCGCTGCTGCGGCCCGCGGGGGACGGGGTTATGTCGTGGTCGGGGGACACACAAGCCCGTAGAAACCTGGGCATCTCCTGGCCCCACAATGTCCCTACGCACATGCACCCAGTCCCGGTCCCCTCCACCGACACCTCCCCGGCACCTTGGGGTGATGGCTGGAGCCGGACAGGGCTCCAACAGGGACCGTGTCGGCACGACGTGGGCAGGGATGGGCTGAGAGGTGAAACACGGGGCTCTGGGGTACGCAGGAGAGCATGTCTGCAGCACTGACCTTAGTGATGCTTTGCCTTAGAACAGCCCTCCAGCCTGCACGGCAAACCTGCGGTGCCCACGGTGTCCCCGGGAGGCATTCCCACGCAGACGGGGAGCGGCAGGATGGCAGGACCTGCTGAAAAGAGATGAAAGGAAAGCCTTGAAAAGTAGCAACGGCCATGGACGTTCCGAGGACAAACCTCCCATCCCAGCCCTCTCTCCGTGAGAAATTTCCCACCCGGAGACCCCATCCCACTGGAGCAAGCCTGACTTTCGCTCCCCATTCCAAAACGCAGCCCTGACGTGCTCCGGTGATGGGTCCACATCACACGGGCACACGCATGGTGTGTGTCAGACCACGGCCATGCGCACGGGTGCACCCAGCCACCACCCCTCACCTCGTTTGCATGCAGCAACCTCAGCTGCAACTTAATAAGGAGAAGGTGATTAGGGAACAATTATTCCTATTTTCTCAGAAGATCTAAGGGACATCAAATGAAATTACCCAGCAAGAGTTTTAAAACAAACAGAAGGGAGTGCATTCCTCGCCAGGCAGCCAGCCCCGGGAGCGCATCGCCACGAGGTAGATACGGGGACGTGTGTTTGAGGGGTGACACTGAGGGGATGGGAGAAAAAAAAAACCCTGCAGGAGGCCTCCGTCGCCTGCTCACCAGAAGCCGGGCTGGGGCAATCCCCCCTGTTTCTGGGCTGGGTACGGCTGCAGCGGGGCCCTTGCGGCATCGGGCGGCATCTCCATGTCCCCCGTCCGAAGGGTAGCGTCCGGAGGGGCGACACCTGAGTGGGCACCTGGGGCAGCCGTGTAGCTGCTGGGGGGTCCCCCGTGCCATCCCCGTCGCAAGGGGGGACCCGGGGGCGGCCCCCGTCGCCCCGTTCCCAGGGCAGGGAGAGCCGTCGCGTGCCAGCTCGCCCAGCCGGCGCGTTTCCCGCCGGGTCAGCGCCGGCTCCAGCCTGTCTCCTTCCCAGGCTCCCTGGGCGCTCGCCCCTCCGGGCGCTCCTCCCTGGGCGCTGCCGGGCGCTCGGCGCTGCCAGCGGGATCGAAGCGGCCGGCGGTGCCCGTGCCAGCCCGGCTGGGTCCCAGCGAGGAGGCCACCTCCTGCCACTCCTGGTCCCCACTTCAAAACCTTCTCCTGTCCCACCCACATCCACCACCCCTCACCTCTGGCAGCTTCAGGATGCAGTTAAACACTTCAGCACTTAAAATTTCAGGTGCTAATTGCTTAGTAATGAAAACTTTAATCACAGGGCAATTAAAACCTTAAGTAGCTGTGGGAGATCCATTCCATGTCAACAAAAAAGAGTGCCGTCACTGCTCTGGCACCACCCTGGCACGGCGTGGCATGGCAGGGCTGGGAGACCCCGTTCTGCAGCCCCCGCTCCCCCCCGCTCTGCGGATCTGGGGAGCCCCCCCATTCCCATGCCGAGCGGGAGGTGGCCGAGGAATGATCAGCTACTGCCGTAAAACTTAAAACCCAGCTAATTTCGGATTAAGTGCCATATGAAAGGGTTTTGTTATTTTAAATCTCCTACTTTCCAAATTCCCAGGATTAAAATTCTCTGCATTTATTTTAACCACATAACATTTGCAGACAAATCACTTCTCCCAGTGCAAAGTTTGAAGCAGGCTTAGGATATAAAGCCCAGCCACAAGCTTCAGGGTGGAATCGCTGCAAGTGCCTGCCAGTGGCCGCCAGCCCCGTTTGCTGGCGTGCGCTTGCAGGAGAGCTCAGCCACCATTTCTGCAGGGGGAAAAGGGCCCAGCCTGTCGGGTGCTGGAGCCCTGGGAGGAATCATGAGGAGGAAGGTGTCTGGAAACCTGGCTCCTGGGCTGATTCCTGCACTGGGGATGAGCCCTTGGGAAAAAATCCGATGAGGTTTGTGTGTTTGCAGGGCTGGCCCTGTCCATCTGCCGTGGGGTGCATGTCGCAACTGTGCTGATGCTGTCCAGGTGACACTGTCCACCTCTGTGTTGGCCCTTTCTCATCACATGCTGACAAATGCTACAGCGAAGAAAAAAAAAAAAAAAAATCAGTGTTTGTGCCCTTTCCCCTCCCTGCTCTGCAGCCCACCAGGTCTGAAAGGGAAAGGAGGCGTCCGGCCTCGCGTGGCTCCAGCTCTGCCAGGACAGCGCCGGGGGGGCGGGAGGCAAAGGCTCCAGAGCCGGGGGACAAAGCTCGGCCCCAGCTGCTGGGAGGTGTGGGAAACATGGGTGCCTGCGGGCAGCAAACTGCCCCCCACTCTTTATCAAAAGCAGCATCGGTGTCTGGCAAATGTCACTCTCCGGCATGCTTCCCGGCTGGGAGGTCCATTTTCCTCCCGCCGCCTCCCATCGCCCCCTTCCCCTTGCTGCCTCCCAGCCCTGCCGCAGGACGGGGCACGGTGGGACGGGGCACGGTGGGACGGGGCACGGTGGGATGCGCTGGCAGGTGGGTGGCCATGGGGCTGGGGAGGGGGCCAAGGCGGGGATGTCAGTCAGTGATGCCCCGTGGTGGGGTCCTCACCCAGCCTGCTGCCAGCTCGGTAACCTTTGCTGACCAGGCAATTAGCAGCCTGGCCCCATTAGTGACATTTTAGGGGGTTGCAGCTGAAATGCTGGCGCAGACACCCTTTGCATGCCAAGCCCTGAGCTGGGGGGCAGCCCAGTGCCCGCCTGAGTCACAAGGAGCAGATGTTCTCCAAACACAGAGGATTTAGGGGCTGAATCCTGCCCTGTGCCCCAGCCTGACCCCACAGAGCCGTTACCAAGTAGGGGGTAGTGGCCCCCAAGCGGGTTGACAAGATATTTGGGGTTCATGCTTGTATCTGAAGCAGGCAGAGATGCTCAGCAGACCCTCCTGACTGCAAAAAGCCAAGAGGCCTCGCTTGACACTGCATGACCTGCAGAGCCGGTTGCTCCCCTGAACTGAACATGCAGGCACCGGCACCACATCCCGCCGGGGTTGCCTGGGAGCAGCCGGAGTTGACGGTGGCAGTGGGTGCAGCGGGGCTGCGGCAGGGCCAAGCGCAGAGCCTGGACCCTGCCAGCCCCCGGCTGCCCACCCCTTCTAGGCACTGCAGGCCAGGGGCAGCCCTTGGAGCAGAGGGGGCTTTCCTGGACCCCAAGCCGAGGCTTTGACATCCCGCAGCCTCGGGGGTACCCTGGTCCTGCCTCCCACCCCACCTGGAGCATCCCTCGCCCGAAGCCAGCTCCGGATGCTGCGCCTCCCGTCGCCATGGCAACCCCCATCCTTGCCGGGTTGCCATGGCTCCCCGGCCCCCAGCCGCAGCCGCATCCTCAGCGTCAAGAGGACCCAGCATTTCGGGTGCTCAGGGGCTGCCACCATGGGGGACGCTGCGTGGGGCATGGGAATTGAGGGGCGAGCGGGGGCCGGGAGGAGGGCTGGAGGCGTGCTGGCATCTCCACCTCACCCTGGTACCACGGGAGGATGGGCTCTGGGACCACCTGGCACCTTGGGGAGCTGGTGGAGATGGGGTCCCCTAGGAGCATCACTGATGGCAAGGGGGTAGCATCACTTTGTAGGCCACCTTCACGCTTTCCCAACTTGTCTCCTTCCCTTCCAGGGTTTTTCTGCTTGGCGCAGCTGCCCTGGCCCCACAGGGCTGTGTTAGTGGGAAGGCATGCAGGTGCCAAAGCCCTTTGGTGCGGCTGCATGCCGGCAACATCAACAGCAGCAAGCACGCGTGACCACCCTCCTGTTGTCCCCTGCCCACTGTCCCCTTGAAACGCCATCCCACTCTTGGCAAACACCCCGCCAGGCACTTGGGGAAACCTCAGTGCAGGGCTCCCACCGCTGCACTTGCCGCGCCAGGGTTACGGCTTTGCTCGGCAGCAGCGTGCGAGCCCAGCGGGCTCCAGGCTAGCCGTGCTAAATAAACAGAGTCACCGTGAGAAAAAGGCAGCCAGGAATAAATAGTCAAACAAAGTAATAAGCCGAAGGAATAAACAAAGCGGGGACGTGCCCAGGCACGACACAAGCCTCCGACGTAGCACTTCCAAGCCGGGCTCTGACCCAGCCCCGGTGCCCCGCGGGCGGTGGAACCCGGCCCGCTGGCAGCGCCCTGGCCGGCTGCACCCCCCAAATTCCCCCTGGCTGCAGGGAACCCCTCTCCCCGCCACAGCGCATTCCTGGGGTGCCCAAGGATGAGGGTGCAAACGCCCTGGGAGAGGTGCCAGGCAGCGCCTGACCTGCCCGGGATTTGCATCCGCTGCCCCGGCGCTCGGCTTGGGAGGGGATAAGCCCAGGCTTAGTTATTGCTTCCCCTGGGGCCAGCTCCCAGTTCTTAACCAGTTTTGCCGTAGCCCTTTCCCACACTAACTGGGGTCAAGGGAGCTGCGTGCCCTCCGTCCCCCCTCTCCCCTCCAGTCCTCGGGAGCTTTCATGGTTTAAAAAGTTTGCTGCAAAGCAGATGGCGGGAGGGTGGGAAAGGGGCAGCCCTGCGGGCAGAGTTCTGCAGTCGGGGGGACTGGCAGGAGTTCCCGGGGGACGAGGTACTGCGGGGGGACCCACCGGCAGGCGGCAAATTTGGGGTGCAAACCCGCAGCTGCCCCCTTGGAGCCTGGATGAGGTTTGGGTGGTGGCATGGGGGCGAACTGAGAACCTGCAAACTCAGTGCTTCCCTGGGAAAACCCACGGCACAGGGCCCTGCTGGCAGCGAGGGAGAGGGCAGTTCGAAGGACTTGGGGTGTAACATGCTGTCCCCATCACTGCAAACCTCCTTTAAAACTCTCCACAGGGCCCTGACACTTCACCTCCCTCCTTCTCCAGCTGGCATCCAGCGGTGCTCAGCCGGGGAACAAAAGAACACGGTTTAAAGTAGCCAGTTATTTTAAGAGCCTGCACTGGCAGTTACGGGCAAAAAATAGAAAGAAAAGCAGAGTAAGCGACAAAAGAGCATTCCCCGATACATACTTTCTCAGCAGTGCTTCCATGCATTCGGTGTAAAATCTGTTGCAGGCAAAAAAATTGAAATAAAAGGAAAACCGCTGCAAAGCGCATCTGCAAAGTGGCACCTGGGTGTCCCGGCGGGGCAGGACACTGGCGACACGGTGCTGCCAGCAACCAGGCACTCAGCCGACGGGATTTTGCACGTAAACTTCTCATCTGCAGGTTTCCCTTGGCTTTTCCAGCCCAAAAGCGTGAGTACAAAACAAATTGCTGGCATGCCGTGCTCCGCTCCAGCAGCGAGGCAGACGGAGTTGTGGGGGCCCTAGCACAGCCCGGCTTGCCCCAGGAGCCAGCGACGGTGGAACTGTAGCTTTGACTTGGCCCTGACATCCTTTGTGTCCTCTGGCACGACTTTGCTGAGATTTCTAAGCAAGCCGTGTTTGATCTTTGCCTCCACATGTCTGGAGGAGCAGCCTGGCTTCTCCCTGGCCGTGGTGGGATGCTTTCCCATGCCGCTCGGCGGTGAGGCTCCGGGGACTCAGCTTGTTGCAAAGAGATCGGCAACGTAAGATTTATCACCTTGTGAGTGCTACATTCCTAAAAAGCGCCTGTCACAGCGCAGACTTCTCCACTGTGTGCTGGCTGGGATGTTGCACCGGCCGTCTTGGCTCCCCTGATGCGGGAAATGGCCCCCAAAGCTGGCAGCAGCATGGGCTTTTGCTAAAAGCATTTGCGTACACCTTCATATTGGGGAAAACCCTGTGAGGAGGGGCAGAGGAATGCGGGACGCATCGCTTCAGTAGCCTGTGGGTGCCGGGGCTGGTTCGGCAGGCCCGTGGCTGGGTAACCCGGCCATGCCCCTGCCTGCCGCCTCCGCGGGAGCCTGGTGGGACGGGGAGGAGCAGGGTGGTGAGGGAGGACCTGCCCCCCCCCACCAGCGTGGAGGAGAGGGCAGAGAGATGCACCTGGGACTGTGCTAAGCGCCTGGGCAATCTGAGTCCCAAAATGCGCCCGGGCTGAGAGCTGGTGGCTCTGGCGTAGGAGGGGACCTGCTGTCCTTTGGCAGGCAGCTGGACCCTGTCCCCTTGGCCACCGTGCAGAGCGGGGGAGGTTGCCACGGCTCAGCTGGCCCAGATCTGGGGGCCACGTGTAGTCCCCAAATCAGCTGCACTCCCTCAGAAAGCAGCAGCTCCTGACCCAGCCAGGTACTGCTTTGTCCCCTGCAATGGCTGCCCAGGATGCTGTGGCATATCCCTGAAGCCTGCAGGCCAGCTTGTTTTTCTCCTCCTAGCTGCTTACCAGCCCCCAAAACACCACGGAAAACACCCCCACCAAGCTGCTGGGATGCTGTCAGGCTGGGCTGGCAGGAACATCCCTGCTCACTCCATGCTGGGGTCCCAAATTGCCCCCAGGTTGTGCCTGGCACCGTCCTCAACTGCAGTGGGGATGGCAGCGTGTGGGATGGAGCCATTGGCAACGGGGACAGGAATTGGGGGGGGGACACTGACCCCAACCCTCTCCCCTGGCACCCACAGAGACTCCCGAATGATGCCCTGAAGGCAAAGGTCAGGCTGGAGGGG